>NC_087342.1:233878159-234180752 GCF_030014295.1 Loxodonta africana | reverse complement strand
CGGCTAAGCCATCGGCTATTCTTTAAAGTGTTCAAAAGCAAAGATGTCACTTTAAGGACTAAGGTGAGCCTGACCCAAGCCATGGTGTTTTCAGTCACCTTATATGCCTGCAAAAGCTGGACAATGAATAAGGAAGACCAAAGAATTGACGTCTTTGAGTTATGGTGTTGGTGAAGAATGTTGAGTATACCATGGACTGAAAAAGGATGAACA
The DNA here is from genome assembly GCF_030014295.1 of Loxodonta africana. Classification (NCBI taxonomy): domain Eukaryota; kingdom Metazoa; phylum Chordata; class Mammalia; order Proboscidea; family Elephantidae; genus Loxodonta; species Loxodonta africana. The sequence goes on along the minus strand of NC_087342.1, from coordinate 234,180,539 downwards.
GATCTCTCTTGGAAGAAGCACAGCCAGTATGTTCCTTAGAAGTGAGGATGGTGAGACTATGTTTCACATACTTTGGACATGTTATGAGGAGGGACCAGTCCCTGGAGAAGGACTTCTTTCTTAGTAGGGTAGAGGGTCAGTTAAAAAGATCCACAACGAGATCGATTGACACAGTGGCCGAAACAACAGGCTCAGTAAAGCACAGCAATGATCATGAGAACAGTGCATCACTGGGCAGTGCTTTGTTCTGTTGTACATAGGGTCTCTATGGGTCAGAACCGACTCGACAGTGCCTAACAACAACATGAAGCCATCAGACAGGGAATCTTCTGAACAAGTCTGTGTTCTAAAGATGGCACGGCTTCTGTTAGGAGTCACAAACAGTGGTGCTTTCAGTGCCAAAGCCCCACAGGACAGGCTATTGTTGTTGGTGGTGCCACCAAGTTAATTCCAACTCATAGTGACCCCATATGACATAGCAGAACTGCCCCATAGGGTTTTCTTGGTTATAATCTTTACAGGAGCAAATCATCAGGTCCAGAACCAAAATTTCAGCTATAAAAACATGTGCAGCTGGGACTTGGGAAGACTGGTTAAACTGCTTGGTTAAACGGAAATAATTCTGGCCATACCTCTTACCAGAAGCCTTGATGTGGTAGAACATTTTTAAATTAATCACTGGTGAAACTGGAACAGCAAATTTCAGAGTAATGGGAGCACATTTCAACAATCTGTTTAAATAACGCGGATAACATGCCATATAATTCAGACTCTCAAATGACCAGTTTAGAAACGTGAGTTGTAGTCTACACATTGAACAGCTGTTCTGCAATGACCCCACTTCCTATCCAGGTGGTGGTATGGATGTATGCTGCTTCTGATTGCCCAGTATCTCTTCCTGCAGGAAGCCACCTCTCTTCCATTCTATCCAGTCAAGGGGGTACTGTCACCCACAGCTTGAGGAAGGCCACAGAAGTGAGTGTGTGACCTATGCCTGGCCAGTGCCACTTCTCCATCCCACTGCCTAGCAATGGGGATTAGTCCAGAGGTGGTAACACTGCCCAGTACAGCCAGCATCTCCCTGGGCTCCCTATGTGAATACCAAACCAAAAAAAAAAGCAAACTCACTGCCATCAGGTCAACTCCAACTCAAATTGCCTCTGTCTGTTGAGCTTGTGAAACTTGGAGGATGTGCCTTCGTGCCATTGTGAAAAGAACTTCTTTACTAAATGAAGCCATAGGTTCCAGGCCGAGTGAGCCAAGGGGGCCTGACACTGTGGAGGCTCAGGGGCCCTTCCTTCCTTCCTGAGAATGGCTCCACTTCCTGTCTTTCCCAGAAAATCAATATATTCCCTTTATTGCTGAAGCTAACATTCTGCTTAAGTTAGATGGGAACCAAAGAACTCGATGCCTTTCTGAAGACACTTAATGCAAGAGAGGAGTTGCAACTTTAATGAGGAAGTGTCTTAGGCTGGGTCCTCTTGAGAAGAAAACCAGTGAAGCATGTACATGTGTGTGTGTGTGTGTGTGTGTGTGTGTGTGTGTGTGTGTAGACAGAGAGAGAGAGAGAGACTTATTTTAAAGAAATAACTCATGCTATTGCAGATGCTGAAAAGTCCCAAGTCTGTGGGACAGGCATCAGGCATCAGTGCCAAAGCCCCACAGGACAGGCTATTGTTGTTGGTGGTGCCACCAAGTTAATTCCAACTCATAGTGACCCCATATGACACAGTAGAACTGGAGGCTTCTCCTGACTCACATAGCTGCAGGAGCTGATGAACCCAAGATTGACAGGTCAGATGGCAGGCCATGGACTCACAGTCTGCAGAGGTTGACGATTCCTAAGATCAGCAGGCAATACGGCAGACCATTGGCTCAAGTTCCAAGAACTGTAGGTCAGATGATGACAAGCTGGATGCAAGATCCAGAGCAAGCAAGCAAGCTTTGCCAGAATGTCCACAAATATATTGGATGCAGGCCACACTCCAAAGGAAACTCTCCTTACAACTGATTGGCAGATCACACAAGATCACATCATGGAGAATGACTACATCATTACATAATTGCCAAACCAATGAGAATCATGGCCAGCCAAGTTGACACACAACTTTAACCATCAAAGTCCACCCGTTGTCAACTTGAAACCTGTACACATCTCCTTAAACCATATACAACCTCCAAATAAAGACAATTACAAAGTCATACTTGAGCCTAACATGATATAACTAACAACTGAAAATACATTAGCCTTGTTTATATCTTATGTTTTATAAATGAAGAAAACAAAAATATTTGGTGTACACAGCCCTTATTTCTGCAACTGGTCATGTGGTCATAACTGGTATTTAGAATTACCTTCTTTCACCACCCATGGTTGTAGAGGCTGGCCAGTCCCAAGTCCATGGGTCAGGCATCAGACTGGAGACTTCTCCTGACTCACATAGCTGCAGAGGCTGACAAATCCAAGATCAGCAGGTAAGCCAGCAGGCTGCTGACACAGGCTGTGGAAGCCTACAAATCCCAAAATCAGCAGGCAATACTGCAGGCCACTGGCTGAAGTTCCAAGAACCAGAGGTCTGATGATGACGAGCTGGATGCAGGATCCAGAGCAAGCAAGCAAGCTTTGCCAGAATGTCCATATATATGTTGTCGGCCACACCCCCTGAGGAAGCTTCCCTTGCAACTGATTGGCTGATCACATCAGATCACACTCATGAAGGATAACTACATCATTATACAACTACCAAACTACTTCACTACATAACTGCCAAACTATATCATTATATAACTGCCAAACCACCATGGCCCAGCCAAGGTGACACACAATCTTTTAACCATCACATGAAGGAACAGAGGACATTTTTGATCAGAGGTAGAATATGATTGAAGTGATCATCCAAGGAGCTAAACATGGAAAGACTAAAAAGGATAAACTTGAAAGGAGTCAGGTTGGGAGTGGGAGGTCCTGGATGCTGGGCATCCATTTCAATGATACCCAGAGTTGCACATATGAACAACGACTGGAGTTTAGCTAAATGGATGAGGAAGGAGCAGATGCATGACTGTACAGGAAGAACTGTGAGATCATGCTACCTGATTGTTGCTTTCCTTATTTGATTTTCTCTGGTTTACACTACTCTACTCAGGCCACAGGGAGAGACGTTCTTAGTCATATCTGCTTATAGTTTTAGAGTATTTCTCACTTAACCTGACTCCTGGACAAGAAAAGTTCTGTAGATGTAAACAAACTGAGAACTGGACCCTGCTGCACAGAAATGATCAGACTACAACCAAGTCTGTGAGTACCGACAGGTCCAAGTCATAGATGCGCGGTCCAATATATAAGTCAAAAAACAGCATGTGGATTGTCAGTCCTCCCACGTCAGTGCACTCTACCCCAACCCTGTGCTTAGTTGGGATGTTCGTGAGTACCCCCTTTCCCCTGGCAAACCAATCTCTCCAGGATGAATGAACCCAAATGTTTTACGGTGACCAAACTTCCTGAACATAGAGCTTTTAGTGTTAAAACTGGGAACACTGAGTATTAAACAGAACAGTTAGGGGAAAAAAATATGTACCTTTAAGAGTTTCAATTTTCTCTTGAGTTTGGTAAAACTTAAACATTAAACTCTTCCATGTTCCTGGAGTCTCTAAGGTCTAGACTTAATTGTCCTGACAACTGATGACTCCTTTGGACAAGGACTGCCTAAAAGGCAGAATACATGGCAGAATACAAAGTAACCAGCACTGAAGGAAACAGAGCTAAGCACAGACTAAGTAAAGAAGGATACTGTGAATTAGGAAAAAAATCACATTTTATATTTTTGATACCTGCAAACATATTTATTTTCAGATGCATACATTTCAAGCATGCTAATGTTGATTTATTCGATCTGTATGCTGAGCAAATAAGAAGAAGAATGGAACATCAGGATTGTAAGAAGAGTCATTAACAACCTACGATATGTAGATGACACAACCTTGCTTGCTGAAAGTGAAGAGGACTTGAAGCACTTACTGATGAAGACCACTGCCTTCAGTATGGATTGCACCTCAACATAAAGAAAATAAAAATCCACACAACTGGACCAATAAGCAACATCATGATAAACAGAAAAGATTGAAGTTGTTAAGGATTTCTTTTTATTTGGATTCAAAATCAACACCCACGGATGCAGCAATCAAGAAATCAAAAGATGCATTACATTGGGCAAATCTGCTGCAAAGGCCTCTTTAAAGTGTTAAAAAGCAAAGATGTTGCTTTGAGGAGTAAGGTGTGCCTCACCCAACCCATAGCATTTGCAGTCTCCTCGCATGCACACGAAAGCTGAACAATGAATAAGGAAGACTGAAGAAGAATTGATTGATGCCTTTGAATTGTGGTGTAGGCAAAGAATATTGAATATGCCATGAGCTGCCAAAAGGACGAACAAGTTTATCTTGGAAGAAGTACAACCATAATGCTCCTTAGAAGCAAGGATGGCAAGACTCAGTCTCACATACTTTGGACTAGTTATCAGGAGGGACCAGTCCCTGGAGAAGGACATTATGCTTGGTAAAGTAGAAGGTGAGCAAAAAAGAGGAAGACCCTCAAGGAGATGGATTGACACTATGGCTTTAACAAGGGGCTCAAGCACAACAACGATTGTGAGGATGGTGCAGGACAGGGCAGGGTTTTGTTCTGCTGTACATAGGGTCACTTTGAGTAGGAACCGACTCGATGGTATTTAACGACAACAACAGGAATGTAGACTGCTCAGCACTTTTGAGTAAAGTGCTGCAATGAATAGATTAAAATTGCATGTTATTGACAATTCGGTTATTTTAAGGTAAATGGGTCCTTCTAAAACACATGGAGAAGCTTGAAAGCAGTTTAGCTGAATATCTAGTCATAGATGATAACTTCCTTTTGTAAGGTGGTTCTATTCATCAGCAGAGGATGTAAGTCATCCAACACAGGGCTGCAGACTGTACAATAGACCATGATTAATGTCAAGGCCTTCCCCCAGGGAAGGAATCTATTACACTTAGGCAGCTGGTGCCCTTGAGCTTTTTCCCTTGAGCCAGCCAGAAAGTAGCTCTTAAGCATCTGAAGTTTCCAAGACTAGCCTGAATCCTAAAAATAGATTCGGTGGCTGCTGGACACACAATAGCAACAATCCCAAAGATGTGCGGCATGTTGAAGACTTGGAGAAGAATATGACACTGCTCAGATGCTGAGCAAATTTTCTAACAAGAAAAATGAACTAATGAACAATGTACAAGTCTGGACTAGTTCCCATATGGTTAGAATCCCATCAAGGTAATCTATCTGAGTAGCCCCTTTTGAAGGTCAAATCTTTTCAAGAGAAGTCCCAGTTTTAGACCAGGCCCCTCTTATGCAGCAGGAAAGGCATTCCAACCTTGCCAACCCTCAGCCCTACTCATGACTCAGACATTTGCTCAGGCTGCAGAGAGGCGCCACTGGGTACTTATTTCCAATATTAGAAACTGAGTTATGTTCTATTTTAAAGGGTTTATCATGTTCATTCACCACTCGGCTGTCAGTTTGTCGTACCATGGCAGCTTACGTGTTCCTGTGATGCTGGAAGCTATGCCACTGGTATTTTAAATACCAACAGGGTCACCCACGGTGGACAGGTATCAGCAGTGCTTCCAGACTAAGACAGACTAGGAAGAAAGGCTGGTGATCTACTTCCGAAAATTAGCCAATGAAAACCTTATGGATCACAACAAAATATTGTCCAATATATTGCTAGAAGGTGAGCCCTTTAGGTTGGAAGGCATTCAAAACACACAGTGGCCGCAACAATGGACTCGAGCAAACCGATAGTCATGAAGATGGTATAGGACTGGGCAACATTCATTCTGGTGCGCTTGGTGGTGCCATGAGAAGGAAGCAACTCGATGGCAACTAAAAACAACAACACCGTGTTCATAAAAGAAGAGAACTTTCTCAGGGTAAAACCTAAAAGTAGGTTGGAAGAACAACTAAGATGTTACTACACCACAAAACGGGCAGTCATCTACTAGCTGACTTATAACTAGGTCCTGTAACCCTCTTGCCAGACACCCCTCTGCTGATCAGGGTTCAAACTGTAGGGGGAGCCAAAGAGAAAACAGTCTGAGAAACTGGTGTCGTGAAATGAAACCAGTAAAGTGACTAATCCACTGTTGACTAGAGTCTTGCTTCCCAGAGTGTGGTCCTTGGACCAACGGCATCAGCTGAGACTGTAGTAAAATGCAGACTCTTGGGCCCACCCTGAACCTACTGAATCTGACAGATTCTGTTTGCTGGCGATTCATATACCTGTCAAAGTTCGAGACTCACTGGACTGAAAGTAGAACGATCGTCTTACATCCGAATCCACTACAGTGAATGTCATGGAACTGTCAGGCGTATCATTGGCTCGGCCAGTGATGTTGATGTTGTTAGCCCCCGTCGAGCAGGCTCCGACTCATGGTGACCCCACGCACAACAGAACGAAACATCGCCCCCTCCTACACCATCTTCATGATTATTGGTACAATTGAGTCCATTGTTGCAGCCACTGTGTATTTCGAGTACCTTCTAACCTAGGGTCTCTATGAGTCAGAATCAACTTGACGGTAACGGATTTTTCCAACCTAGAGGTTTCGTCTTCTAACATTATATTGAACAGTACTCTGTTGTGATCCATAAGGTTTTCATTGGCTAATTTTCGGACGTAGATCACCAGGCCTTTCTTCCTAGTCTGTCTTAGTCTGGAAGTCCCACAGAAATCATTCCACCATGGGTGACCTTGCTGGTATCAGTGGGTTAGTTTCCAGCTTCATAGCAACACTCAAGCCACCACAGTAGAACAAAATGACAGATGGGTAGTGGCAGCCAATGATAGCTCCAACAATAAGAAATTTGCCAGGGCTTATGTTTAGGCTTCTCCCTCAAGCTCTCCACAAGCCCTTGATTGCAAAGACTTTGGGTTGTGATTTACGGGCAGGAAGAAATTTTATTTGAGCCAGAGATGTCAAAGGTGACTGAAAGAGTCAGGGCCAAATCTCATTTATGCCACTGGAACCCTGGATAAGTAATTGCCTCTTAATTCTAATACCACCAATAAAACACAACATTTGTATAATGCTTTTTTCTTGGCCAAGCACTTTTAATGTACATTATCTTTATTGACTGGTGACCACAGCACTATTAAATGGAAATGAAGCACAATGATTATTTTCGTCTTTATCAGTTATCCGGATTTTCTGTCTTCCTCCAGTCACGGTTGTTTCTCATTTCCCCACACTGGTGACTTATTCTCGAATCTGCTTCTGAGGCCTGATTTGACAGCTGGCATCAGAATGGCTTATCAGCCTTTGTTATTCATTCAGCTAATAGGATTCCCGCATCTCTAAGGCTCTCTAGATAAGGCCTGCCTATTGCTATCCAAAGGCAGTACACGGGAAATCAAGGGGAAGAGAAACTGCCAATTCTTTGGGATATTTTTACAGTTTAACCTTGGGACAAAATTATTTCAGCAAAGAAAAACTATTGTTCATGGTTCTGATGATTTGTTTCTCCCGGTTAAGAACAGTTACTTTTAGCAGTTTATCAGGAACCTATCTTCTGACTCTTAGTCTCATTATATCTGTCCTTGCCTTTTCTGTAAATGTAAAACTCAGTGGGCAATTTTCCTGAATAAGAATAAGCTAAATTTTCCTGGGATTTATATTTTTCTCTCTTTATATATCTAGGTATACAGTTTAGTGTAGTCCTTTAAAAAGCTGCGGGGTGCAGCTGAGGAGCAAAAAAACGAGACTGCCCTAAATACCTATTTCAGCTGAAGCGAGAGGCTGGGCTATTCTGTCATTTTCTCCAGTCTGTGGAGGCAACATTAGTCTTTCTAAAAAAAGGGAGTTCCACATATTTGAGGCAAATTTTGCTGCACTCTGAATGATATGTGTGCTTTTTATGTTCATGAAACTACCATCCAGCGAAAAATAGCAGCCTAATATTTTGACATGAAGGTCATTTGAAAGTTTTACTGCCTGGACGCGTGATCCATTTTGTTGAGGCAAAGCTCTCCCAGGGCCCTGTAGGATGCCCCAGCCTGCTCAGCTTTCTCCAGCCTGGCATTTCTGCCTCCCCCCTCTTCACCTCCTTCCACCAGACTAATCATAGCTCATTAAGGCTGTCCTAATGAATTATGTTTCAGCATCTAGAAAGGGTTTGGGACAAACGGTTCTGTGAGTGAAGGCAGAAGAGCGAGAGAGGAGGACAGATTACAAAGCCGTCCATAGGCAAGGGGCTGAAGCTCCTGTGACCCGACCAGGCTCAACTCACATACAAAAGAAATCATAAATATTTCAGCCGCAATGAATTTCAAGATTGCCATCAACGCGCTCTTGGGAGGAGTTGGCTCCGTTAAGTCCTTTGGCTTCAGAGAGGCAGAAATTCTCCCGAAGGTCATGCCTTACAAACGCGTGTCCGATTGGGTGGCCAGTGCGGTTCGGAAGCCAGGACACGTAGGACATTCCGTGGGGACGCAGGTCGGTGGGAGCGTGGAGGACATGGGTTTTCTGCCGAGGCCACCCAACATGAGCGGACACGGGAGAGAAAAAGTCAGGCGCAACCGGTCTCTCTCTCGTTAAAAGAACACACATGCAGATATGCTTTACGCCTTGCTGATGGTGCCCTTTCGGATGGTCCAGAAAACAGAATCCGGGTACCCTCGTTTTGCTTCAACCTTAAGCACACAGAAATCGCTGCTGCCCCTAGAACAAAGACGGCCTTTCACGCTCCCCTTGTCCCCAGTCACAGAATGATACCGATGGCAGCTCCACAGCAAATCAGATCCTACAACCAAGCCGAATTACCCCACTGCCGGCGAGCAATGCATAGCTGTACATTTTAAAATGCCAAATGTGTTTTAAAGGCCTTGCTGGCAGTTTTTGTCTGCTTGTTTTTTTCTCCTCTGCACTCAGAATTGTGTCAGTGGTATGGATCCTAAAGGTATTATTTTCTTATTTTAATCATAGCCCACATCCCACACCTATTTACTAAAAAAAAATTTACTAAGTTTCTCAAAAAAAAAAAAAAAAAGTAACACCAAGCTTATAAAACCACGTGACAAGATCCGACTTGTATTTTTTTGGCTGGTAATTATACTGATGCTGTTTGTCTTTATATAGCCTCCTAAAGCTCCAAAAAACTGCCACAACTGAGTCGGGACACACAGAGGCTGAGTCAGCCTCTCAGGGCAGGGTGCCCCCGGGACAGGGAGCAGAGCTGATTAGTTATATCCAGCAAAGAATCCTTTGTAGCTAAACAGACTGTAGAGATGATGAATATCACTCGCCCTCTCTGGACTTTTAAAACGTTTGTTTTAACCGTTAAATGATGTTTTTCACAGACAATACAACAGCGAAAATTCACATTAGGCGAAAATTGGTTAATTTCACCAGGAATGCCTATTTTAATGGATTCATTACCTCTTTTTAAAACAACAAACAAACCAAAACAGTTGCCATTGGGTAGATGCCAACTCACAGCAACCCCGGATGTGTCTCAGTAGGACTGTGCTCCATAAGGGTTTCAATGTTGAGTTTTTTTAAGTAGATTGCCAGCTCTTTCTTCTGAGGTGCCTCTGAGTGGACTCGAACCATCAATTGTTCAGTTAGTAGCTGAGCTTGTTAACCATCTGCATCACCCAGGGACTAGGGATAACACACGTAATTATCTCTAAGTGTAAATCTGTGCCGAGCCCTGAGCATTTCCGTGCAAACCCCAAAGTCTCCAAGGCAGTACAGGTAATTCAAAGGAGCTGAGGACAACTGGGGAGCACGTTTGCAGATGAAGATCAACAACAAGCCATCTCACTCGAAAACAGTTTTCTGGATTCATCTCACCCACCCAGTGCAGAGATGTTCTAGAAAAGGCGATATTGCTTCATTCTGTCCAGGTGTATTTCCTTACTAACGGCCTACCTGATGCAAGCACTGACAGGCTGATCACAGGGGAAACACACTTTAAACATTGGGAGGGAAGTATCAAAACGCTGGGTTCAGAGAGAAGGCGGAACGTAACAACAGACCAGCGTGCAAACCCATTACTCTATCCGTGCATTCAGTCCTCCGTATGGTGTTGGAAGAACCTCTTTTTCTAGAAATATTCAGAACAGAAACAAACATCCAACTACAGGCGTAAGATTGTTTCCGTATAATCCTTCCTAAGAAAATGAACTAAAGAATAATATCTTAAGCTTGCTGAGCACCTACTGTGTGCATATTCATTTAATTCTTGTAACAGACCAGTGATGTGGGTATCCTTCCACTTCACAGATGGGGAAACTGAGGCCTGGGGAGGTTAAGTCACTGTCTGAAGTCACAGTGCCAAGTGGCGGCAGGAAGTTTTAAACAAGGGTGGCCAGGCACTAAGTCCCTCACTGAACCATGGAGCTGCACTGCCTCAGCAGTCCCTGGATGGTGCACACAGTTAATGCACTTGGCTACTAACCCAAAGGTTGGAGGTTCAAGTCTACCCAGAGATGTCTTGGAAGAAAGGCCTGGTGATCTGCTTCTGAAAAATCACCCAGTAAAAACCCTGTGGAGCAAATTCTACCCAACACACATGGGGTCGCCATGACTCAGAATCTATAAAAAACTGCTTGACTTTTTACACCGTACCAATCAGACCAGATGGTCACTGGGAGCTTGTCCAGCCCCAAGAGGTTACCGTAAAAAGAAGAGAGGTGCATTTGGTCAAGGATGATGTGCTGAGCGCCTATGTTGTGCCTTGGCTGTGCACCTGGGTTAGGGAGATACGCTGCAGGTGCATACCTGGACAAAGCTTAGACTTTGTGAAGGAAAAATCTAAAAATCAGGGCCTGACAGGGGCGAGGAGAGGCCATGCACCAAGACCGTCCCTGCCAGGGCTGGGGCCCATGGACACGGGCTGAGGAACCGCTTGTCACTTAAGAGTAGAAAGGCCGCTGTTGGATCTGTCCCTACGTGGGTCCCAGCTGCCCTGGCATATCTTTTCACAGTGAGTGGGTTATTGGGGTTGAGTGTTTCTGTGTTGTTTTTCCAGGCAGCAGAAGAAACACAAAGCCCATCAGACACAGGGAGATGGCCAGTGGGCCTCCCCAGCCTTCCTCCACGGGCTTTTGAGGGTGAGTGAGGAGGTGCCGCTGCTGTAGAGTGACAGTGATGGCCGCACGGGGTGGGCGCCTATCTCCCAGGGCCATCAGCGCTGCGCCTATCAGCAGCGCCTGGCAGCTGGGGAGATACACTTAGATAAAGGCACCAGCAGTCACCGATAACAAGCCCCTCAAATGTCAGGCAGCACAAAGGACGCATTGATTGCTGTCACACAGCCCACCTCTCCTTTCTTCAGCTCTCCACTTCTTTTCCCTCTGCTTTTTAATATAGCAAAGCCTCTGGCTGCGATAACCTGCCTGCAGAAAAGGCCATTGTGCCCCTACACGCACTGCGTTATTTGCTAAATGAAATTTAGCAACAGTTCTCCAAACCCCTCTCCTTTCTCTGCCCCATCCGAGTCTGGTGTCTCCATGACCCCGGCAGCCACATTCCCAGACACAGAGCTGCGAACACCCATACCTGCCTCCTCGCTGGAAACAGAGGAGAGGGGTCTTTGAGGAAAGAAGATGATGGGATTCCAGGAGCCCAGCATGAGGACATGGGGAAAAACCAGGAGGGAACAGGAGACAGCAAGGGTCAGAAAACTGCTCAGTGCTAGTAAACTGGGCCTCCCTTCCCACTGAACAGAACGTCTCTTTAAAGAGATGAGAGAGGAGACGGAGGGCAGAAAGTGGAAGGAACAGACCAGGACCAGCCTGAGTAAGATGCCCCAGTCTACCCCAATCATCTTCCATTTCTTGGGCTGTCCACCAGCACGCAATTGTCCCTGTAATTGGCCAATGATGTCATCAAATATGCAAAAGAAAATACGCCAAAAAAAGGATGTGTCAGAGTATAACAAGTTCCCTGACAGTGCTGTTGTTAACTCTTTGGTTTTGTCCCTCGGATTTTTCTGCATGTGGCAGAGAGTTAAGGTGGAGTTATCCAGAATTGTTTTTGCTGAACGGAATGGCTCCTGTGCTGAGTGTTTCCTCGTTGTTCCCAGCTTGTACGGGACACCAAACATGACATCACTTCTAGTGACAGAGGACTTCTAAGGGTAGAAATAAGGGTAGTATATTATCATTTTGCTTGTAAGAGCTATAGGTAAACGGTAGAATACTATCTCAGTCCTGGCCCACTGTGCTTAACATAGTTGCTGTAGAACAAAAACAGGAGACAGACATCAGAAAAGACGATTTCAGAGACCTTCTATATTAAGAGAAAAAAAAAAAAAAAACATTGCCATTGAGTTGATTCCAACTCATAGCAACCCTATAGGACAGAGTAGCGTTTCCAAGGAGCGGCTCCCCATAACATTTTCAAGGAGTCTCTAATGGATTCGAACTGCCAGCCACTTGGATAGCAAACACAGCTCTTAACCACTGCCACCAGGGCTGCTCACTCGAAAAGCAAAAAGACAGAAGACCCAAGCAAATCAGGGCATCGAGCGACTCAGAATACAAAAGACTTAAATATTTTAGTAACAACTCACAAGAAGAAGAAGGTGAGGTGGGTAGAATAATGGCCCCCCAAAGATGGCCATGTCCCAGTTCCTGGAACCTGTGAATGTGTTACTTTGTATAACAAAGAGGAGTTAAGGTTACAGGTGGAACTAGGGTTGCTATTCAACCGAAGTTAGAGAGAGCAGCCTGGATGATGAAGTTAGGCCCAAGGCAATCACAAGGGTCCTTAAAAAAGAAAGCTCAAGGTCAGATCGACACAGTGTGATATGAAAAGGACTCAACCTGCTGTTGCTGGTGTTGAAGACAGTCGAATGGACCGTGAGCCAAGGAATGCAGGCGGCCTCTGGAAGCTGGAAAAAGCAGAGAAATAGGTTCTCCCCCATTGCCTCCAGAAGGAAGGCGGCTCTGCCTTGATTTTAACCCAGCAGGACCCATGTTGGACATCTGACCTCCAGGACTTTAAGATAATCAATTGGTTATGTTTTACACAATGACCTTTGTGGTAGCTTGTCACAGCAGCAATAGGAAAGCAATACAGGGGAAAGGAGGAGGAAGAGGAGAGCTACGGTGTGTTCATCACTTACGAGGTGCCAAACGCTTGGCTAAGCATTGCACTTGCAGGGCCCGCTCAGTCTTCACGGCGCCCCTGCGGACGGGCACTGCTACCGCGATTCCTGAAGACGGTGGCGGCTCAGCAGTAGAATTCTTACCTTCTATGCAAGAGACCGGAAACCCTGGTGGCACAGTGGTTAAGTGCTATGGCTGCTAACCAAAAGGTCAGCAGTTTGAATCCACCAGGTGCTCCTTGGAAACCCGATGGGGCAGTTCTACTCTGTGCTATAGGGTCACTAGGGGTCAGAAGCAACTCGACGGCAATGGGTGTGAGTGTGTGTGTGTTTGTGAATGTGTGTGGCTGGGTAGGTGGGGGGGGTGTATATGCAAGAGACCCGGGTTTGATTCCCAGCAAATGCACCTTGTGAGTAACCACCACCTGTCTGTCAGTGGGAGCTTGTGTGTTGCTAAGGTGCTAAACTGGTTTCAGTGGAGCCTTCAGGCTAAAACTAGGAAGAAAGGCCTGGCAATCTGCTTCCAGTGAAAACCATATGCATCGCAACAGTCCAGTCTGGCATGGGACCAGGCAGCATTTCGTTCCGCTGTGCAAGACATGGTCACGGGTTGGGGGCCAAGCTGGCGGCAGCTAACAGCAGCAACATGATTATTCCATTGGATGAAGAAACTGAGGCCTCGCAAGCTGAAGAGGTCTGGTTTCAAAGCTCCTGCTCTGCTCACTCAGGCTTCCTCCCCAAGATCCTGCCACATGCTTGCTACACTGAAGAATCAAAACTTCAATGCAGTTGCTGCGTTAGGGCGTACATTTCACCGAAGCCCTCATTGCTGTTCACAGATTTAAATGTTACAGATGAAATTGATAGCCTGGAGAGCACAGTTCTGGTCTTTTTTTGAAAAGTCTTGACAACTCCGTATTGGGAGTGCCTGGATGAGTATATGGAGTGGCCCCACACACCGCACCACCATGAGTTCCTTCAACACTGGCCCTGGCAGAACAAAATTTGACACTTATCATGGCTCCAGAAAGGCCTTTTCCTAATGCCACCACACGGTACGTGTCCCAGAAACTACAGGAGATGTTTGTAATAGAAACGCTGTCCACACCGTGAGGCAGGTGACTCCTTCCCATACAGCCCCTGGAGCACAGGCCCTGAGAAGCCAGGGAGGGTCACGTCCACGCGGTTTGCCAGCTCCAGGACGTGAAGGCTGATTCAGCAAGCAGAAAAATCTTTTTAAGAATAAACCCTCTTCAGAATTCCTCAGAAAAAAATCCCAAACCAGTGTCGTTGTTGTTGTTGTCAGGTGCCATCAAGTCAGTTTTGACTCATGGGGACCCTGTGTACAACAGAAGAAAACACTGCCTGGTCCTGCACCATCCTCACAATCGTTGTTGTGTTTGAGCCCATTGTTGCAGCCACTGTGTCAATCCATCACCTTGAGGGTCTTCCTCTTTTTCGCTGACCCTCTGCTTTATCAAGCATGATGTCCCTCTCCAGGGACTGATCCCTCCTGACAACATGTCCAAAGTATGTGAGACAAAGTCTCACCATCCTTGCTTCTAAGGAGCATTCTGGCTGTACTTCTTCCAAGGCAGATTTGTTCGTTCTTTTGGCAGTCCATGGTATGTTCAATATTCTTCCCCAACACCACAATTCAAAGGCATTAATTTTTCCTTGGTCTTCCTTATTCATTGTCCAGCTCTCACTTGCATATGAGGCGATCGAAAACACCATGGCTTGGGCCAGGCACATCTTAGCCTTCAAGGTGACGCCTTTGCTTTTTAACACTTTAAAGGGCTCTTTTCCAACAGATTTACCCAATGCAACGCATCTTGATTTCTTGACTGCTGCTTTCGTGGGTGTTGATTGTGGATCGATGTAAAATGAAATCCTTGACAACTCCAGTCTTTTCTCCGCCTATCATTATATTACTTACTGGTCCAGTTGTGAGGATTTTTGTTTTCTTTATGTTGAGGTATAATCCATACTGAAGGCTCTAGTCTTTGATCTTTATCAGTAAGTGTTTCAAGTCCTCTTCTTTCTCAGCAAGCAAGGTTGTATTACCTGCATATCGCACATTGTTAACGAGCCTTCCTCCAAACCTAATGCCCGTTTCTTCTTCATATAGTTCAACTTCTCTGGCTTATTTGCTCAGCGTACAGATGGGATAAGTATGGTAAAAGGATGCAACCCTGACACACACCTTTCCTGACTTTAAACCATGCAGTGTCCCCTTGTTCTGTTCGAACTACTGCCTCTTGATCTATGTATAGAATCTTCACGAGCACTATTAAGCGTTCGGAATTTCCCATTCTTTGCAATATAGTCCGTAATTTGTTATGATCCTGTCTTAGTCATCTACAGCTGCTAAAGTAGAAACACCACAAGTGGATGGCTTTAACGTAGAGATATTTATTTTCTCACCGCCTAGTGCGCTAGACATCCAAATTCAGGGCGTCATCTCCAAGGGAAGGCTTTCTCCTTCTGTCAGCTCTGGTGGAAGGTCCTTGTCATCAATCTTCCCCTGGACTAAGAGCTTCTCTGCATAAGAACCCTGAGTCCAAAAGATGCCCCTGCTCCCGGCACTGCTTTCTTGGTGGTAGGGGGTTCCCACTCTCTGCTTGATTCCCATCCCTATTATCTCTTGTAAGGTAAAAGGTGGTGCAGGCCACATTTCAGGGAAACTCCCATTACGTTAGATCAGGGATGTGACCGTAATAAGGGTGTTACAATCCCACTCTAATCCTCTTTAACATGAAATTGCAATCACAAGATGGAAGACTACCACACAATACTGGGAATCATGGCCTAATCAAGTTGACACGTATTTTGGGGGGATACAATTCAGTCCATGACAGATTACACAGTCAAATACTTTTGCACAGTCAATAAAACACGGGTAAACATCCTTCTGGTATTCTCTGCTTTCAGACAGGATTCATCTGACATCAGCAATAACATCCTTGGTTCCAGGTCCTTTTCTGAATCCACCTTGAATTTCTGGTAGTTCCCTATGGATGTACTGCTGCAGCCACTTTTGAATGACCTTCAGCAAAATTTTACTTGTGTGTGCTATTAATAATATTGCTAGATAATTTCTGCATTTGGTTGGGTAACCTTTCTTGGGAATGGGCATAAATATGGATCTCTTCCAGTCAGTTGGCCAGGTAGCTGACCTCCAAATTTCTTCGCATAGATGAGTCAGTACTTTCAGTGCTACATGCATTTGCTGAAACATCTCAATTGGTATTGCTCCAGTCCCTGGAGACTTCGTTTTCCCCAGCGCCTTCAGTGCAGCTTGGACTTCTTCCTTCAGTACCGTTGGTTCTTGATCATATGCAACCTCCTGAAACGGTTGAATGTCGACCAGCTCTTCTTGGTGTAGTGACCCTGTGTATTCCTTCCATCTTCTTTTGATGCTTCGTGCATCATCTAATATCTTCCCCATAGATTCCTTCAATATTGCAACTTGAGGCTTGAATTTTTTCCTCAGTTCTTTCAGCTTGAGAAATGCTGAGTGTGTTCTTCACTTTTGGTTTTCTAACTCCAGGTCTTTGGACATGTCATTATAATATTTTACTTTGTCTTCTTTGAAATCATCTGTTCTGTTTTTACTTCATCATTTCTTCCATTTGCTTTAGCTATTTGACATTCAAGAGCAATTTTTAGAGTCTCTTCTGACATCCGTTTTGGTCTTTTTTTTTTTCTTTCCTGTCTTTTTAATGACTTCTTACTTTCTTCATGGATGATGTCCTTGATGTCATTCCACAACTTGTCTGTTCTTCCATCATTAGTGTTCAACACAGCAAATCTACTCTTGAGATGGTCTCTAAATTCACGTGGGATATACTCAAGTTTGAACCGACTCAATGGCATCTAACAACAACATATTCAGGTTCATACTTTGGCTCTTGTGGGCATGTTCTAATTTTCTTCAGCTTCAACTTGAACTTGCATATGAGCAATTGACGGTCTGTTCCACAGATAGCCCCTGGCCTTGTTCTGACTGATAATGAGCTTTTCCATCATCCCTTTCCACAGATGTAGTCAACTTGATTCCTGTGTGTTTCATCTGGTGAGGACCATGTGTATAGTTGCCATTTATGTTGTTGAAAAAAGGTATTTGCAATGAAGAAGTAGTTGGTCTTGCACAATCCTATCATGCAATCTCCAGGATCATTTCTATTATCAAGGCCATAATTTCCAACTATTGATTCTTCTCGTTTCCAACTTTCACATTCCAATCACCAGTAATTAACAATGCGTTCCTGATTGCATATGGGATCAATTTCTGACTGTAGAAGTTGGTAAAAATCTTCAGTTTTTTCATCTTTGGCCTTAGTGGTTGGTGTATAAATTCAAATAGTCATATTAACTAGTCTTCCTTGTAGGCATATCGATATTATCCTATGACTGACAGTGTTGTATTTCAGGGTAGCCTATGTCATTAGACTATCTTGATTCTTCAATGGTAATGAAGCGTAAGACTTATATTCTACTGTGGCAGTGACAATCAGCTGTGGCAAACATGGCAGGGACCATGTTTTCCAGTTCCTCTGGCATTTAGATGGGGCCACAATACGAATGATCACAAGTAGAAGAAATGTGTGCCTTTTCTGGGCTGAATTAACAGACTAATGTGCCTTCATTGCCCTTTCTTCCTTTTTCATGTGAAGATGGAAGCCACGTATAAAAGTTCCAAGCCAGTTGCCATCAAGTAGGCTCCAGCTCATGGTGACCTCATGTGTGTCGGAGCAGAACTGTGCTCCATAGGGTTTCCAATGGCTGATCACCAGGCCTTCCTTCCCAGGTACCCTGGAAGAACTTCCAACCTTTCAGCTAGCATCCCAGCATATTAGCCTTTGGCAGGAATACTCATAAGTGCCTGAGAGTGAAAGCAGGAAGTTATTTCCATGTGTGGGATGTAGCAATAAAGAATCCTTCACAATGGTTTCTAACAAGGTCTTTTGCCAAAGTTATTAAGGTCACCAATCTTTAAAGCTCAAAGTGGTGTCTGTTGGCCTGGAATTGATTTTGATATAGAAAACTCTGGGGAGGTGCATCTCATCTGCCTCATTCTAAGAATCAATATTGATTTTGCTGGACCTTTTCAAGGAAGAACATCTCGCTTGTAGAATATACCTTCTAAAAATGGCTCCAAGTGCTCCTGATTCCAACTGAAAAATGTGCCACACACACAAAAAAATAGTTTTGCATGCAGTATTTGCAACATATAAACAGGGCTAAAATGAACTTCTGTGGATCTTCATGTACGTTAGACGACCTTTAGGATATTGTGGCGCAAACCACAAATGGTTTGTGCTCAGCTACTAAGCAAAAGGTTGGCAGTTCACACCCATACAGCCACACCATGGAAGAAAGTCTGGCAGTTCACACCCGTACAGCCACACCATGGAAGAAAGTTCTGGTGATCTGCTTCCATAAAGATTACAGTCAAGAAAACCCTACACAGCTGAGTTCTATTGTTCTTTCTTTCCTCTTTTTTTAATTCTGTTTTAGGTGAAAGTTTACAGAGCAAATTAGTTTCTCATTAAACAATTAATACACATTCTGTTTTGTGACATTGGTTGCCAACTCTGCCGCATGTCAACACTCTCCCTTTCTAGACTACGGGTTTTCCATTTCCACACATCCAGCTTTCCTGTCCCCTCCTGACTTCTCACCTTTGCCCCTGGGCTGGAGTGCCCATTTAGTCTTGTATCCATGGTACTCAGGAGTGAATTCAGTACTGAGTTGAAAGGATGTCCGGGGCCATACTTTCGGGGTTTCTCCAGCCTCTGTCAGACCAGCAAGTCTGCTCTTTCTTTGTGAACTCGAATTTTGTTCTACATTTTTCTCCAGCTCTGTCCATAACCGTCTACTGTGATCCCTGTCAGAGCAGCTGGGCACCATCTAGTTGTACTGGACTCAGTCTGGTGAAGGCTATAGTAGTTGTGGTCCATTAGTCCTTTGGACTAATCTTTCCCTTGTGCCTTTGATTTTCTTCATTCTCCTTTGCTCCAGATGGGGTGGGACCAGTAGACATATCTTAGATGGCAGCTCACAGCTTTTAAGACCCCAGATGCTACTCACCATAGTAAGATGTAGAACGTTTTCTTTATAAACTGTGTTATGCCAATTGAGCTAGATGTTCCCTGAGACCACGGTACCCAGCCCTCAGCCCAGTAATTCAGTCCCTCAGGGAGTTTGGATGTGTCTATGAAGCTTCTATGACTTTCCCTTGGTCAAGTTGTGCTGTCAGTTCTATTTTGTAACACATGGGGTCACCATGAGTCAGATCAACTCTACAGCAAGGGTTTAGAATATTGTGGATAAAGAATTGTTTTAAGAGTTATCATTAGAACAAGACACTCTGAAGAAAGTGTTGTTGGTGTTAGGTGCCATCAAGTTGGTTCTAACTCATAGCAACTGTATGTACAGTAGAATGAAACACTGCCCCGCCTTGCACCATTCTTACAATCATTGCTATGTTTGAATCCATTGTTGCAGCCACTGTGTCAGTCCATCTTACTGAGGGTCTTCCTCTTTTTCCCTGACCCTCTATTCTATCAAACATGATGTCCTTCTCCAGGGACTTATCCCTCCTGATAACATGCCCGAAGTTTGTGAGACAGTCTCACCATCCTTGCTTCTAAAGAGCATTCTAGCTGTGCTTTTTTCAAGATGGATTTGTTTATTCTTCTGGCAGTCCATCGTATATTCAATATTCTTCACCAATATCATAATTCAAAGGCATCGATTCTTCTTCAGCCTTCCTTATTTATTGTCCATCTTTCCCATGCATATGAGGCAATTGAAAAAACCAGGACTTGGGTCAGGCTTACCTTAGTCTTCTAGGTGACATCTTTGCTTTTTAACACTTTAAAGAGGTCTTTTGCAGTAGATCTGCCCAATGCAATGCGTCGTTTGACTTCTTGACTGCTGCTTCCATGGGAGTTGATTGTAGATCCAAACTATATGAAATCCTTGACAACTTCAACCTTTTCTCCATTTATCATGATGTTGCTTATTGGTCCAGTTGTGAGGATTTTTGTTTTCTTTTATGTTGAGGTGTAATCCATACTGAAGGCTGTGGTCTTTGATCTTCATCAGTAAGTGCTTCAAGCCCTTTTCACTTTCAGCAAGCAAGGTTGTGTCATCTGCCTATTGCAGGTTGTTAATGAGTCTTCCTCCAGTCCTGATGTGAGTAGTTAGGCTTATAAGATAATGTAGATAATTAAGATGCCCTGTAAAGCACATTGTTGAAGGGATTGGACACTTGCCTTTAAAACTCTACAGTGAGCTGGAGTGAGTAAGGGAGACTCAGCCCTCTATCAACTGGAAGCCCCCTTGACAAGTCCCCATCCCACCCTACCCAAAGTGAGGCTGTAGTCTTCCACCTTGGGGGAAATGTTTTCTCCTGTCTCAGTTCCAACACTGTGTTGGAGAAGAAGCTCAGGCTCCTTGTTAGCAGGTCCTGAAGTGCCCAATGTCCCCCATAGGCTGTAGAGTTGGTCACGTTCCCCTGTACTTACATCTTAACCAGAGGGTGTCAAGTACTCCCTTATACCACTCAGGGCACACAGGGAGGGAGGAGTTGGTACTCTCGCCTATAAAGACCTCCATCAATAATTCCAATTCCTTCTGCCCACCTCCACACTTTCTAGGTGTCGTCTTCCCAACACCCACCTCAATTCCTTGGAGCTGGCAAGCACAAATAAGAATTACTATGAGGTTGAATCATATCAAATTGCATTCTTGTAGATAAAAAATGGACAAATATGGACAATTTCACCTGATTCAACTTAATATAATGCAAAATATTTACAAACCAGTAAGGCAACATGACAACAGTGCTGGTTCATTAACTCTTGCTATGTGACAGGCACTGAGCTATGTGTTATGCATACAGTCCTCAAGGGCCATGGCAATATGAGAGCTGGATGTAGTTTCCATTTTCATCCAGAACTCATAACTTGCCTTGTAGTCAAAGAATGGTGGACACGGGATGAGGATCCAAATCTGCCCTTTATGAAACCCAGGGTGAATAAACACCCTCATAATTATCTTCCAACCACTCAGTTGTCTCCAGGGCTTATGTGTCCTGGAAGGTCAGGGCTGGAGCTCAGGCTTCGCCATGACAGAACTGGGCTGTTCCTTCACTGCTTCCCACCTTAGAGTAAACATCATACAACAGAGGAGTATCATACATTTTGAAAAGGATGCAAACTACATATTATATATTTTAAAATAAAAAATATTCTCCTTAAAAAGTAACAAAGGCTTGTTATGGATTGAATTGTGATCCTTCAAAATATGTATTGAACTCCTAACCTCTATAGCTATTCTATTTGGGAATAGGGTTTTCTTTGTTATGTTAATGAGATCATATCAATGTAAGGTGTGTCCTAAACGTAATCACTTTTGAGTCATAAGAAGAGCCAGTTAGACACAGAAGTAAGCCAACACATGGGCAAGACAGATGCCACCTGATGACTGATGACGATGGAGGCAGATGCATCCATGAGCCCAGGAACACCCAGGATTGCCAGCAGCTACTAGAAGCTGAAAGAGACAAGAAAAGACCTCCCCTAGAAATACACCCAGAATTCAGGCTTCTAGCCTCTGAACTATGAGACAATAATTTCTGTTCTTTAAAACCACCCGCTTGTGGTATTTCTGTTACTGCAGCAGTAGGAGATGAAGACAAGGCTTATTGTAAAAAAAAAAAAAAAAAAGGAAATATAGACAAGCGAAATGTAATCCTGATACATCCAAGAAATGGCGCAATACAAACAACACCATGTTTAAGGCATTGGCCTTGCCAGACACTCCTCCACCTCCTGTGTGCTCTTGTGTAAAACCTCAAACTAATTTCTGATTACCATCATGAGCTGCTATTCCTGGCACCCAGCACAGCTCCTGGCAGGCTTACAGTCCCAATGAACTAAAATGAACTACAAGTCTCTTCCTTGACTCTTAAAATACTAAATTTTATAGCTTTTTTAACTATAGTAATTATATATATAAAACAAAACATTTGCCCTTTCCACTTTTTTTTATGTACAGTCCAGTGACATTAATTCCCTTTGTCATGTTGTGTAGCCGTCACCACTACCACTTTCCAAATTTCTCCATCGCCCTTAACAGAAGCTCAGCGTCCCCTAAGAAGTGACTCTTTCCCTTTTCCTTCCTGCCCCCGGTAACCTCTAATGAACTTCAGTTTCTAGACGTTTGCCTATTCTAGATATTTCTAAGATCCCACTTACATAAAATTTGATAACTTTTGAACATACAGTTTATCTAAAATGTAACTTTTAAACTAAAAATAGCTGTTGGTCTCTCATCTGCACCTCAGTAAAAACCATTTTTGTCACTCCCCACATTCCAATTGGCTTGTTTCAATGCCTCCTGACTCATCTTTTCATCCTTTAAATTCCAGTAGTGGACGTCATCACTACAGAACCACAGAACAACAGACAAGAACAAAAAAGGTGTTTGCTATGGGCGGTGTGGTAGAGGCAGAGCCATTGGCACAAGTCAAGAATCCCCAGTTCCATTGGTCCTTCCCCAGTGATATTTTGCGTCTAGCCTTGTGCAGATTTGAGTTCTTAAATCTGTAAGATGTAGGGTGAAAGTTCACTATCTATCTCACTGGTAATCTCCAAGCCTAAGAAAGGAGTGATCTCTCATGCTCCCTGAAAGGGTTTCACTCTTGGGGGCAACGCCATTTTGATTATTGCTGTTAATAGCAATAGCCCACTGATGCATCTGTGTTTAAAGCTTGCAGTTCTGGAAGGAGGGAGGGGTGGGCCTTGCATTTTTATCAGTGGCTTCTTTAATCACACCCAGTCACCCTCGAGAACAGAATATTGAATTCTATTAGCCATCAAGTCCCAGTCAAGTACTGCAGTCTAGCTGCGCCCTGTGTCCCCCACCCCTACACACACCCCTCCTTCCATCCTTGGCTTAAAGAAGGTTTAAGGGAAAGACCATCACTCTTTTATCATGTGTGGACTTTGCCTTGGCTTCACCATCGTCATCAGTAGAGTAATAAATATCCACTGTGGACCCACTATGTTCTAAGCAGGGATCACCCTGGCCCTGCACATGGGCGCCTGCCTAGAATAAGGTGAGCCTTCAAGGGGCTCACTCAGCTTTACTTGATGTGCCTTCCTGTCTTGAGCAAACACGAGAAAGGAGGAAAGTTAAGTATTATTCAGATTGACTCACGATCAATTTTTATCACTAGGAGGAAATGAACAAAAAGCCAAGGATCTATTAAAGCCTCCTTACTCAAAGGAAACTTGTAATTAGTATTTTGTGTGTCAGTTTTTAAATGAGGCTGCAGTGGTCTGATAATGCCACCTCAGCCAATGATGTGCCAGCTTCCTGTTTAAATCCCTGCTCACAGGAGCTTAACACCAGTGTTCAGTAAACTCATTTGGATCACGCTTAAACTCCAAATTTAATATAGATAGTCCCTGCCAAGGAGGAATATGCTTCTTGTCAAAGAAAAACACCTTTGGAGATGCCTGCTCGCGGCTGAGTATATCTTCTCCATTTGCCCTTTCTCCTGTCCCCCATGCACTGTCCGGGATCTCTCTCTAGGCATGCCTGGTTCTCCAGGGCTGGGGCTAAAGGAGTCCCTGTGATTGGGCTCCTCCCCAGACATTAGCTTCCTGATGCTAGTCTTAGAGAGTACCCAGATGGAAATACCCCAGAACTCCAGCACTGCTCAGTGTCACGCAGAGCATGGGGACAGGAAGACTCCCATCACAGCTCCTTGGCACCAGCCAGCCCACTGCCCTGAGCAAGCACGTTTCCCATCCATCTCAACTCTGCACCCAAGGGTCATCTCCACATTAAATGGAACATCTCCATCTGCATGAAACCCCCTTGAAAAAGATAAGCATGTAATACAAAGAAACATTATGTGATCTAGTCTGTTAGCTTGGTGATCCTGGAGAAGGTATTGAGGGTTTTGAGCTTTCTTTAAATTAGGAAATAATAATATCACACCAACCAAACCAATCCTATTGCCATTGAGTTGATTTCGACTCAGAGTGAACTCAAGATCAGGTTTTACCTATAAGCCAGGTGATTTGGGCAAACTATATAGATTGACTAAACCTTCATCTTCTTACCATCGAGTCAGCACCCACTCATGGTGACCCCACACACAATGGAACAAAATGCTGCCTGGTCCTGGGACATCCCCATCATCAGTTGAGGATAGGATCACCGTGATCCATAGGGTGTTCAGTGGCTGGTTTTCGGAAGTAGATCTGCAGGCCTTTCTTCCTGGTCCATCTTAGCCTGGAAGCTCCACTGAAACCCACTTAGCATCATAGCAACAGGTAAGCCTCAACAGACAACATGAACGTGGTGCTTAGTCATCCATTCCTCTGTTCATTGAACAAAGGCATAAGACTTAAATAAGAGAAGGTATCACAGCACCCAACCAAATGCCTAGCACATAGTAGGTATGTTATGGATTGAATTGTGTCCCCCAGATTATGTATGATAAATCCTAACCACTATGCCTGTGGTTATAATCCCACTCAAGAATGGGTTCTCTTTGTTAGGTTAATGAGATAGGATCGGTGTAGGGTGTGTCTTGAGTCAATTTTTGAGATATAAAAGAGATTAAACAAGCAAGCAGAGCAGAGATGGAGACAGAGGGATGCCAAGCCACACGAAGATCACCCAGGAGCAGAAGCTCAAAGAGACAAGGACCTTCCTCTGGAGCCAACAGAGAAAGAAAGCCTTCCCCTAGAGCTGGTGCCCTGAATTCGGACTTCTAGCCTCCTAAACTGTGAGAAAATAAATTACTGTTTGTTAAAGCCACCCATTCATGGTATTTCTGCTATAGCAGCACTAGATGACTAAGACAAGGTGCCCAGCACAGTTAATTTTATCTCCCTGTTCCTTTCTGCAAATGTGGAAACTAAGATACAGAGACAAGACACTGAGTTCCATCCCACCACGCTTCGTGTTGCTGCTAAGAGCTCCTGGCATCAATCGAGTCCCTGCGAGAAGAAGCTGAAACAGAACAGGAGGCTCTTGTACCTGCCTTAATTGATTTACTGCAGGCCAAGCTCAAGGAGCACTGAGTGTCACAGTGGAAGTCCATTTAGCTTGGATCGCTCTGCTCTTGACCTTGGAGAACTAGCAGGTCTTTGAACTCATTGGAATTTCTAAGTCTTTGGCCAGAAAGGAAAATTTCTCAGCTGCTTTTTCATGCCTTCAAAATGAATTAATTTTCTAAATGGAAAAGTGAAGTAATTAGGTTACAGATTGAGTGACATTTACTAAGGTGAAAAGCAGGGAAACTTTTATATCCTTTATTAAACAGTTATTAGGTATATTAAGCAATACAGAGTAATTACTTTTATTCTACCCAAATGTGATTATTCTTTTCAAGCCAAGTCAAGCTCAGACTCACAAGGATCCAATAGACCATGACTATTCAAAAAAGCACCACGTCTTACCGTTATCAGTCTTCCTGGGATCACCTTGGATAGCTGAGCTGGCGGAGAGAGTTCACGGCCATGTACTTGGAGCCTGGCAATCTACTTTTGAAAAATCAGCCATTGAAAACCCCAAGGAGCATAGAATTCTACGCTGACACACATAGGGTCACTGTGAGTCAGAATTGACTTGATGGTACCTGTTTTAACTGGTACTGTGTGCCAGACAAGGAGCCCTGGTAGTGCAGTGGTTTAAGCACTCAGCTGCTAATCCGAAGGTCGGCGGTTTGAACCCACCAGGCTCTCCGAGGGAGAAAGACATGGAAGTCCGTTTCCATAAAGATTACAGCCTTGGAAACCTATGGGCTTATAGATTTCCACTGTGACTTACAGAGTCACTACGAGTAGGGATCGAGTTTCTGTGCTAGACTCCGTTGTAACATCTCTGGATTACAGCAGTGAGAAAACCAGGTGCAATTCTCACCTTCACCAATTTGCATTCTAGCAGGGGAAACCAGACAATAAAGGAAATAAGTAAAATACACCGTAAGCTAGCAGGTAATTGCTGTGAAGAAAAGGGAAGGTCTTACTGAGATTTTAAGAAAAAACTGAGGAGTAGCCAAGCAGCTGACTGGCAGAGAGCATTTTAAGCAAAAGAATCAGTGTGCAAGGCCCTAGCATGGCCTGGGGGTGCCAGGCTCCCTGAGCAGGACTGACCTGGGTGACTGAGAAGGGGGCAGGTGGTAGGAGAGGAGGTCGTGGCAGCAGGGTGGGGCAGGGGGAACATTCACCGCAAAGACTGTGGCTCTTATTTCAGAATAGGACAACAATCCACGGAGAGACTCTGAGCAGGGGACTTTTCACTAAGGGCACATGTGGATATCCACAAGAGAGCATCGTAAATAGTTTCCAGAAATTATTATTTCTCTGAGGAACTTTGCTTACTATCTCTACCTCCCCAGTGACAAGAAGACACTTTTGTCTTAAATGTATAATTTGTTGTTGATTTTAGTTGTTCTTGGCACCAGAAAAGACAAGGAGGGAAAGAGTAGTAGCATATGGCAGAATGATTAAAGACATTTTTAGTATACTGACTAAGGGCCCAGAGAGAAAGTGCTGTGCCTACAGTTACGAAGGGTGAGTGCCACCTTGGTGTCATTCCTGAATCCTGCTCCCTGACCGTGCTCTGTGTACCACCCCCACCTTTATCGAAGCTTTTTCCCTCACCTCCCTTTAGCTTAGCCGTCCTCAGCCGGGCAAGATTTTCCACCCCAAGGAGCATTTGGCAATGTCTGGAGAAATTTTTGATCGTCACAACTGGTACTACTACCTTTTATGGAGGTAGAAACCAGGGATGCTGCCAAACATCCTGCAGTGCACAGGGACAGTCCCTGGAACCAGAACTATCCAGCCCAAGACAGCAATAGGGACCCTACTCTGATCCAAATACCATAAGCTTGATATCACCCTCCCTTTTGCCTGTTTATTGTAGGTAGCTGTGCACCTGCGGGAAACCCTGGTGGTGTACTGGTTAAGTGCTACAGTGGCTAACCCAAGAGTCGGCAGTTCAAATCTGCCAGGCGCTCCTTGGAAACTCTACGGGGCAGTTCTACTCTGTCCTATAGGGTCGCTATGAGTCAGAATCGACTCGATGGCACTGGGTTTGGTTTTTTCTGGTTTGGTACACCTGCTGCTTCCTAAAGAAATCCTTCTGGTTCCCAATATCCCCTCCAACTCTGGACTATTTCCTTACTTGTAGTAGGTGCATTTATTGAGAGAGTGGGAGTTTGCTAACACAGAAGCTATGGGAGAAAATTTATCACCTAACTCTTACCGAAACTCTGCTAACCAAAGCGCCCAAGCTTCTGGCTCCAAGTGAAAATTCCTGTAGCCTGTTCCTTAAATCCCCACACACAGTTCAAGAGGTCCTTACATGCTAAGAGGATAAAATAAGATAAAATTAATTAGTACCATCTCTCGTGGCTGTTTTCAAGCACAATATTAAGGGCTTAACATAAAGATGACAGCATAGGGAGCCCTGTGGACAGTTCTACTCTGTCCTATAGGGTTGCTATGAGTTGGAATTGACTCTATGGCACACAGCAACAACAACAACACAAAAGAAAACACGACAGATTTTTAATCCAATCAGTACAGTCGCCTCTCAAGTTTGGGAGACAGAATGTTACCAAAGGTGCTGCCTTGTTGAGCTGGAGAGGGGAGTGCCCCAGCTATACATTATAGCCCAGGCACACACCTCAGCTGTGTCCTTAACCTGCTCCCAGAGCTGTTGCCACTCCAGTAATGGTGGGGTACCCACAACTTCAGAAGAGTAAAACTTGATATGCAGTATCATGTCCACACAGGCCAGGTACAGCAGCAAGGTGTGCAAGCCATGCATGGAGTTGATTTAACCGCCATTAACCCCCTTGGCTGGGACCCTTTTGCAGTGCCCAACAGTTACAATCATCGGCAGTGGCTCTGCCCCTTTCCTTCAGCCCACCCCACATTATCAACTCTTCTCCATTCTAAAGAAATCATATGACAGGAGGGCAATAAGGTGTCCAAAAGAACTCGGAAACTAAATTGCCTCGTGAGACTGAAACAAGGAAGAATCAATAAGTAATGGATAAAGCCAACCATCTGGAAAGAAACCAGCCCTGAGAAATGGTTTATACATAAGACGGAGGAGATATTGGAACCCCCAAGCTCAAATAACATGCCTTGGGCTTAATTTCAAGGAAATATGTTTGAATACAAGAGAAACTGGTAACCTAGGCAACTGAGCCTTGATTGATAAAAGACTATGTTAGCACAAGGGGATGTTTGCATGAGGCCTAGAGGAAGGGGAGTGATTGCCTTCGACCTCTCCCTCCCTTTCTAGAAGCTTCTGTCATGGCTGTTTCCGGGTTAGCTTCCTCTCTGTCCAGCCCCTTCTTAATCTCTTTCACCCACTGCTCTTCCTGTCCTGCTTCTTCATCAGATGAATGGAAGACAGCAGCAACTACTTCACCACATACGGTGTTGAGAGGGTTTGGCACATGTGGGCACTTGGTGAGTGTTATTGTGCCTTCTCTGTGTTTCAAATTTTCCTTTCATTTCTCCCCAAATAAAACTGACATTTCCTCAGTGCAGTTAATGTTAACTAAGCTCGACAGCACCCAACAGCAACAGTGGCAAGTGCTAGGAAGAAAGCCCCTTACTTGTAAAAATTATATGAATATGCTTCTGAATCATAACTCATTAACCCGCCAAACCACCACCCATCCATCAGTTTGTCATGCTCTGGTGATTTGTGGGTTGCTGTGATGCTGGAAGTAATGCCACGAGTGTTTCAAGTATCAGCAGGATCCTCCATGGTGCATAGGTTTCAGGGGAGCTTCCAGACTAAGACAGATAGAAGGAAGGCCTGGTGATCTACCTCTGGAAATCAGCCACTGAAAACCCTATGGATCACAGAATATTGTCTGAGACTTCAACTTGCTTACTTTGGATGTATCATTAGGAAGGATGGCTTGCTGAAGAAAGACACTATGTTTGGTAAAGTGGAGGGCCAGCAAAGGCGAGGGAGCCCCTCCACGACATGGATTGACACAATGGCCGGAACGATGGACTTGCACATACCAAGGATCATAAAGGTGGAGCAGGACTGAGCAGGGTTTTGTCCTGTTGTACACAATGTCTCCAAGAGCAGAAGCTGACTTGGCAGCAGCTAACAGCAACAGCAGCCCTTCAAAAGGTACCTGTCTTGTTTTTCTTTTTTTTTTTAAGGATTCACATTATCTCCAAAGATTCATCAATTTGTGGGCTTGGTGAGATTTCAAACAGGACAGCGCGATAAAATGAAAACACTCAGGCTGATATTGACTAAGAATCAGCATCCAGGAATTGGCTGCTGGAAGATCTTTACTCTTCACAGCCTCACTGCCTACTCATGAAACAAGAATTCCATAAAAGAGTTTTACAGTATCTTCCAGTCACTGTCAGCCAGGCTGGTCAGTTTTAGCCCAGTCCTTTCAGGACACAGTATTTCCTCCCTGGCACTCCTCCCCATAAAGGTCACCACTAGGAAAAGAACCAAGCCCTTTACCGCCCCCCCGCCCCACCCCACCCTATACCACCCGTGAACCTCATCGTCTGCTCCTGAGGGACCTGGGGTGGTTTACGTGGTTGCTTTGCATTTGAGTACACAGAGTCAGCAAGGACATAGCGGCAGCAGCAGCCCCTGCAATATTCTCATCCTTTTTTATAGCAACTGCTTGTACAACACTGAAGGCCCCTGGGTGGTACAAATGGCTTGAGCTGGGGTACTTAACGAAAGGTTGGTGGTTCGATTCCACCTAGTGGTGCCATGGAAGAAAGGCTTGGTAATCTACTTCCGTGAAGATTAGAGCCATCTAAACAGTTCTCTGTAGCACATGGGGCTGCTATGAGTTGGAATCAACTGAATGGAAAGGGATTCTTCAGAAGCTATACTGAGTTAATTTGATTTCCAACAAATAGCTCAGAAAACTGTCTCCCACAATGCCATACTCAAAGGCCAGAATTAGATTTGGTTCCTCTTGACTGAGGCACTTCTTATAATCATGTGACTCAGGAAACAAACCAGGATTTGAATTTCAGCTCTACCATTTAATACATTTGCCATTTTGGACATGTTATTTAATCCTGCCAAATCTGAATGTCCTGTTCTCCAGGGTAGGGTAGGATGCGATCAGTAATAAGCTGAGCCCTCGCCTGGTGGATAAGCTCCACATGTGGGGCTGGTGTTGGCCATGATGGTGGTGCCATCAGTAATGAGCTGAGCCCTCGCCTGGTGAATAAGCTCCACATGTGGCTCTGGCATCGTCATCGGTGGTGGTGCCATCGTTATGGCCTCCTGGATGAAGCAGGACTCAACGTCTTTCTCAAGCTCCCAGGCACCCTTGGTGGTAACATGCTGGAATGTGAGGTACAGGTTTCACTTCTCTATCCAGCCACCCTCATCTTCAGGACACACAGCCAGACCCCCTCTGGCCAGTCCACTCCTGATGGTGTATTATTTAATGTCCTCATGCCCCACCGTGTCCATCCCCACTGGTTTGATGGTTTTTGTGAGAAAGGCAAAAAGAGCAAAACAGCTGTTTTAAAGAGGTAACAATTCTGATTAAGAGGATGGGGACAGAAAGACAACATTTGTCTCTGCCTCCTCTCTTGCCACCAGTGTCTTAGAATAACCACAGCCTTGATCAGCTGCCTGCCTGCTTCTGCTCTCCATGCCTGCAGCTGTCACGTCCTTCAACAACACAGAAGGCGAACGGTGGCTGCTGGCCGAGGACACACAGTCTCTGCTCCTGTAAAGTATACCCTGCACTTAAAAGTACTTACATCCAAAAGCTTATAAATCAATCCTACCACATGTTTAAATGGAGTAAGTCCTGTAGGAAGCCCCAAAATAAAGATTGTGTCAAAGAAAATGTTTTCACTGTTGCCGTCTTGGTAGAAGATGAAACCATAGTGCTGTAATTTGACAATGGCATAGTACAAGGGGAATTAGGGGGAAATGTCTGTTTCCAATCTAAGCTACCTTCTTCCAAGAACGTACTCAGGATAGGCCGCCCCAAGAAGGACCTGGGACAGGTAAGGTAAAAAGCCCTTTGGGGTTGCCAGGTTAAGTTCTCCTAAAGTCCGAGTGACCAGAATATGGAGGAATGCCAGCTCTGAGGATAAGAGTGTCAGCAATGCTATTTTTTGTACTAAATTCAGGAGAGCACCGACAAATGTTAGTGTGTCTTCTCTCTGCCCTTCCCTCTTAACTGCTCCCCTGTTTGTCCCACCCAGCTAGAGAGCCTTGAGAAGTGAACATCACCCCATGGTGCACCTGCCTCCGAGGACTAACATCTGTGTTACTACCACCTGCAGGCATCTCCTTCTTGTCCCTTCAAGTATGGGGCAGAAGCAGAGCTGAGTGGCAGGCATGTCCTTCTGCAGAGTGCAGACACTCTGCAGTGATGTCACCAGCCACCAGAAGCCCTGTTCATCAGGGAGGTGGCAATATGACAACCCTTGATATACATCCAGAGATGAGCAGAGCCAACATGCATTTGTCAAATCAGGAAAAATAAAGGTTTGGAGGATCTTCTCTGTAAATATGCTAACGACCTTTGAGTTATGAAGAAAGTGTGTTCCTGATTTTAGACGGAATTGCTACTGGATGTTCTCAGAACTAATCCACAGTACACTCCTGACTGGCACTATCCATCTCTCCCCACCACCCCACACACCAACGGGGAAGCCATAAAGCTCTAACTGATGGCAAGATCAAAATACTTTTCTTGAAACCAGGAAGCAGATCAGGGCATATTTCAGGAAATACTTGTATTGGCCCTAAAATGCTACTGCCCCAAGTGTCTCAGCAATCATGGGCTCAATTAAGAAATGTCAACAGAGCACCAACCTATGCTGGACACTGCGCGGGAGAAAGGGAGCTAAGAAAGACAGCATTCTTGCCCTTAACTGTACTGGAATAATTAGACAGTTACACGAATGACTATGAAATACAGAGACAAAGGTGTTGATGAGAACTTTTATACTGAGAAGTGTAAGGTGCTGTTGAGTATGAGAGGTTCAGAAAAGGGTTCAGTAAGGACACTGAGAAAGAGCTCAAAGGACAGAAATTATCTAAAAAAAAAAAACACAATTAGTCGAAGAATGAAACCCAGCCTGAGGGAGCGCATAAATACAGCATGATAGTAAGAAAGTACAGGACTTATAAAGGTCATCTACCCTCCCATTCATTAGTTAATTAACAAATTAATTAAGCCCTATTGAGCCGTTCTCCTCTGTAACACATGGGGTCACAATGAGTTGGAATTGACTCGCCCGCATGGGGTTCTTCCGATGCTATGCTGAGTTAATTTGATTCCCATCAAATACTCTAGAAAACTATGTGTTTCTCTCATGATGCCAAACTCAAGGGCCAGAATTAGACCTTGGTTCCTCTGGCCTGAGGCATTTCTTGTGAACATGAGCCTGGATGGGCCTGTTTTATACCAGTCACTGCTGTAAGTATAGGGGGTACACCAATGAATGAAACTTACTCTCCTACAGCTTAGTGATAGATAATAAATATGGCACTTAAAAACATCACAGAGTAGTGGGTGACAATTAAACTAGGATGATGGCATAGGGAGTGACTACGTGGCCACTTGGATTGGGAGGCTGGGGTATGTTCTCTCTGAGAGTGACGTTCAGGCTGAGCTTTGCATGGTATGGGTCCAGCCACAGGGTGGGAGGGTTCCTGGTAGAGGGACCAGTGGGCACAAAAGCCCTGAGGCAGGAATGACCTTGACCTCAAACGTGTGCAAGAAGGTCAGTGTGGCCAGGTCTAGGGGGGTAGGGGAGAGTGGAACAGGTGAGGACAAAAAAGAGCTAGGCAATGGTAGACAATGCTGAGCTTTGAAAACCTGGGTAAAAATTAGGATTTTGTTTTAGTTGAGATGGGAAACCTATGGAGGGCTCTAAGAGGAGTGACACGATCAGATTCACATTTTCAAAAGATCAGCCTGGCTGCTGTGTGATATTGGCAAAGGTGGGAGCAGAGACACCCGAGAAGAAACCTTTTCAATTATCAGAGTAAGATGCGGAAATAGCTTGTGTTGGTGGACAGTATTGGGGTGGAGAGGAGTGAATGCATTAGGGGTGTTCTTTAGAGTTCCATTGACAGGACTTGCTGATAGACTTGGAATAAGTACTGAATAAAAAGGCAAAATAAAAGATAACTCCAAGGTTTTTGCCTTAAGTAAGCGGCAGATCTTGTTTCTGAGATACGAATGCCTCTACAAAGGCAAATTTAGAGAGAAAATTCCATTTTAGCCAAATTAAGTTGGAGATTACTCTAAGTAGTGGTGCAAATGCTTAACGCACTCAGCTGCTAACCAAAAGTTTGAAGGTTCAAGTCCACCCAAAGGCACCTTGGAAGAAAGACCTGATGATTGACTTTGGAAAACTCAGCCATCGAAAACCCTATGGAGTGTATTTCTACTCTAACACTCATGGGGTCGCCATGATTTGGAACAAACTCTATGTCAACTGGATTTTATTCATTTCCTAGGAGTCCCTGGGTGATGCACATAGTTAAAGACCCTAGCTGCTAACCAAAAGTTTGGTGGTTTGAGTCCAGCCAGAGGCACCTTGGAAGAAAGGCCTGATTTACTTCTGAAAAATCAGCCACTGAAAAAACTGTGTAGTACAGTTCTACTCTGACACATGGAGCTGCCATGAGTTGAAACTGACTTGATGGCAGTTGGTTTTTTAACCTATGGTAAGATGTCAAAATGGATTACACACATACACACACACACAGAGACACACATTTTGTTGTGAAAGAAAAATAACCAGAAGAGGATGTGGAGTAAGCTCTTCTCTTTGACAAACAGCAACATTGCCCCATTTTTATATCCTCCTCTCCATCTAAATACAGTGAATAAACCAGAAACATAAATCAAATTTCAAAGCCATTTCTGATAGAAAAAAAAGAACAATTAACTTTATGAAATGCAAGAAATGCAAATTGAAACAAAGATGTGACAATATTTTTCTCCCAAAGAGTGAAAAAAAAGAAAATATCAGATGTGGGGGATGGGCCCTCATAAGCACTTTGTAGAAGTGTAAACTACTGCAATATTTTTTGGAGTCAGTTTGGAGAAAGCTATCAAAAGCAATCAGATGGAGCATTTTGGTTTGAAATTTATCCTGCAGAAATGTGCACATAAATGGTCAAAGATGAATGCATAATGATGTTCACTGCCTCATTTTGGTAAGGGAGTAATTAAGAAAACCGTTTTATATCTACATAAAAAATACCCTCTAAGCATACTGCCCTGGAAAGATGTCAATATTTTAAGAGGAAAAATAAGGCAAAATGAAAAATAGTATGTAGTATATGATTCTAATATTTATATTTGCCTGTGCATATATATCCACTGTTTGTCAGTTTGTCAGTCAGTTCATCTATTGTGGTAGCTTGCCTGCTGCTGTAATGCCAGAAGCTACACCACTGGCATTTCAGATATCAGCAGGGTTACCTAGGGAGGACAGGTTTCAGTGGAGCCTCCAGACTAAGACAGGCTAGAAAGAAGGGCCTGGTGATCTACTTCTGAAAAATTTGGTCAGCAAAAACCTTACGAATAGCAGCAGAACATTCTCTTACATAGTGCTGGAAAATTAGCCCCTCAGGTTGGAAGGCACTCAGAATATAATTGGGGAAGAGCTGCCTCCTCAAAGTGGAGTTGACCGTAATGACATGGAGGGAGTCAAGCTTTCTGGACCTTCATTTGCTGATACAGCATGACTCAAAATGAGAAGAAACAGATGCAAACATCCATTAATAATCAGAATGGGGAATGTACCAAGTATGAATCTAGGAAAACTGGGAGTTGTCAAAAATGAAATGGAACTCTTGAAGATCAATATCCTAGGCATTAGTGACCTGAAATGAACTGGAACTGGCCATTTTGAATCAGAAAATCATATGGTCTACTATGCTGGGAATGGCAACTTGAAGCAGAACGGTGTTGCATTCATAATCAAAAAGAACATTTCAAGATCCATCCTGAAGTACAATGCTGTCAGTGTTGGATAATATCCATATACCTACAAGGAAGATCAGTTAATACAACTGTTATTCAAATTTATGCACCAACCACTAAGGCCACAGAAGAAGATATTGAATATTTATACCAACTTCTGAAGTCTGAAATTGATCAAACATGCAATTAAGATTTCTTCAAAATTACTGATGATTGGAATGCAAAAGTTGGAAACAAAGAAGAATCAGTAGTTGGAAAATATGGCTTTGGTGACAGAAACGACACCATGAGAAAATTTTGTAAGACCAATGACTTATTTATTGCAAATACCTTTTATCAACAACATAAATGGTGACTGTACATGTGAACCTCACCATATGGTATACACAGGAATCAAATTGATCGAATCTGTGAAGAAGTTCAATATTATCAGTCAAGGCCAAGATCACTCATATGCAAGTTCAAGTTGAAGCTGAAGTAAATTAAAACAAGTCCACCAGAGCCAAAATATGACGTTGAGCATATCCCACCTGAAATTGGAGACCATCTCAAGAATAGATTTGACACACTGAACACTAATGACTAAAGACCAGATGAGTTGTGGAATGATATCAAGACATGAAGAAGGCAAAAGGTCATTAAAAAGACAGAAAAGAAAAGACCAAAACAGATGTTAGAAGAGACTCTGAAATTCCCTCTTGAACATAAAGTGGCTAAAGTGAAGGAAGAAATGAAGTAGAAGAGCCGAACAGATTTCAAAGGAGAAGACAAAGTATTATAATGAAATGTACAAAGACCTGGAGATAGAAAATCGAAAGTGAAGAACACTAAGCATATCTCAAGCTGAAAGAACTGAAGAAAAATTTCAAGCCTCAAGTTGAAATATTGAAGGATTCTACAGGGAAAATATTAAATGGCACAGGAAGCACCAAAAGTAGGTGGAAAGAATACACAGAGTCACTATCCCAAAAAGAATTGGTCAACATTCAACCATTTCAGGACATAGGATATGATCAAGAACTGATGGTACTAAAGGAAGAAGTCCAAGCTGTGCTCTAGGCTTTGGTGAAAAACAAGGGTCCGGGAATTCACAGAATACCAGTTGAGATGTTTCAGCGAACAGATTCAGTGCTGGAAGTGCTCACTCATCAATGCCAAGAAATTTGGAAGATAGCTACCTGGCCAACTGACTGGAAGAGATCCATATTTATGCCTATTCCCAAGAAAGGTGATCCAACTGAACGCAGAAATTATCCAACAACGTCATTAATACCACACACAAGTAAAATTTTGCTGGAGATCTTTCAAAAGCAGTTGCAGCAGTGTATCGATAGAGGATTGCCAGAAATTCAAGTTGGATTTACAAGAGGACGTGGAATCAGGGATATCATTACTGATGTCAGATGGATCCTGGGTGAAAGCAGAGACTACCAGAAAGATGTTTACCTGTGCTTTATTGACTATGCAAAGGCATTCCACCGTGCGGATCATAACAAATTATGGATAACATTTCAAAGAATGGGAATTTCAGAACATTTAATTACGTTCCTGAGGAAATTTTACATGTATCAAGAGGTAGTCATTTGAAGAGAACAAGGGGATACTTCGTGGTTTAAAGTCAGGAAAGCTGTGTGTCACAGTTGTATCCTTTCACCATAGTTATTCAATTTGCATGCTGCAAAGCTGAACTACATGAAGAAGAATGCGGCATGAGGATTGGAGAACCCATTAACAACCTACGTTATGCAGATGACACAACCTTGCTCTCTGAAAGTGAGAAGGTCTTGAAGCACTCCCTAATAAAGATCAAAGACCACAGCCTTCACAACTGGACCAATAAGCAACATCATGGTAAACAGAGAAAAGATTGGAGTTGTCAAGGATTTAATTTTACTTGGATCCACATACAACACTCATGGAAGCAGCAGTCAAGAAATCAAAAGATGCATTGCATTAGGCAAATCTGCTGCAAAGGACCTCTTTAAAGTGTTGAAAAGCAAAGATGTCACCTTGAACACTAAGATGCACCTGTCCCAAGCCATGGTGTTTTCAATTGCCTCATATGCATGGGAAAGCTGGATGAATAAGACTGAAGAATTGATGCCTTTGAATTGTGGTGTTGGTGAAGAATATTGAATATACTGTGGACTGCCAAAAGAATGAACAAATCTATCTTGGAAGAAGTACAACCATAATGCTCCTTAGAAGCAAGGATGGCGAGACTCTGTCTCACATACTTTGGACATGTGATCAGAAGGGATCAGTCCCTGGAGAAGGACATCATGCTTGGCAAAGTAGAAGGTCAGGGAAAATGAGGAAGACCCTCAGTAAGATGCATGGACACAGTAGTTGCAGTAATGGACTCAAGCATAGCAAAGATTGTGAGGCTAACACAGGACCAGACAGTGTTTCGTTCTGTTGTACATAGAGTCCCTGTGAGTCAGAACCAATTCCACAGCACCTAACAACAACAAAAAGGGCAAAATATCGAATGAGGCAAAAAGCATCAACAGGAGATGGAAGAAATATACAGAGTAATTGTACCAAAAAGAATTAGTTGACATTCAACCATTTTAGGAGGTATCACACAATCAAAACTGATGATACAGAAGGAAGAAGTCCAAGCTACACTGAGGCATTGGCGAAAAACAAGCCTCCAGAAACTGACAGACTACTAATGGATATGTTTTAACAAACAGATGCAAATCAAGTGCTCACTCATCCAAGTCAAGAAACTTGAATAAAAGCTACCTAGCCAACCGACTACAAGAGATCCGTATTTTTGCCCGTTCCAAAGAAAGGTGATCTGACAGAATATGGAAATTATCAAAAAATGTCATTAATATCATATGAAGTAAAATTTTCCTGAAGATAATTCAAAAACGGTTGCAACAGTACATCAGCAGGGAACTGCCAGAACTTCAGGCCAAATTCAGAAGAGGACAAGGAATGAGGGATATCATTGCTGATGTCAGATAGATCTTGGCTGAAAGCAGAGAATACCAGAAAAAGGCTTACCTTTGTTTAATTGAATATGCAAAGGCATTCTACTGTGTAGACCATAACAAATTATGGATAACATTGGGAAGAATAGGAATTCCAGAACACTTCATTGTGCTTATGAGGAACTGTTCGTAGACCAAGAGACAGTCATTCAAACAGAACAAGGGAATATTGCTTGGTTTAAAATCTGTAAAGGTGTGGGTTAGGGCTGTATCCTTTCACAATGCTTATTCAATCTGTATGCTGAGCAAATAATCTAAGAAGCTGGATTATATGAAGAAGAATGGGGCATCGGAATTGGAGGAAGACTCACTAACAACCTGGGATACGCAGGTGACACAACTTTGCTTGCTTGCTTGCTTGAAGCTCTTACCGAGGAAGATCAAAGACCACAGCCTTCAGTATGGATTACACCACAACAAAAAGAAAACGTAAATCCTCACAACTGGACCAATAAGCAATATCTTGATAAACTAAGAAAAGATTGAAGTTGTCAAGGATTTCATTTTACTTGGATTCATAATCAAAGCTCAGGGAAGCGGCAGTCAAGCAATCAAATGAGGTATTGCATTGGTCAAAGCTGCTGTAAAAGACCTCTTTAAAGTGTTAAAAACCAAGGATGTCACTTTGAGGACTAAGATGTGCCTGACCCAAGCCATGGTATTTTCAATCACCTCATATGCATGTGAAAACTGAGCAATGACTAAGGAAGACCAAAGAAGAGTTGATGCCTTTGAATTATGGTGTTGGAGATGAATATTGAATACACTGCCAGGAGAAGGAACGAATCTGCCTTAGAAGTGAGGATGGTGAGACTTTTTCTCATGTTCTTTGGCCATGTTTTCAGGTGGGACCAGTCACTGGAGAAGGACATCGTACTTGATAGAGGGTCAGTGAAAAAGAGGAAGGCCCTCATTGAGATGGATTGTCACAGTGGTTGCAACAAGGAGCTCAAATATAGCAAAGATTGTGAGTGTGGGGCAGAAGCAGGCAGTGTTTTATTCTGTTGTATAGAGTCACTCTGAGTCAGGACTGACTTGTAGGCACCTAACATGAACAACAACAATGTGTATATATATACCACCATCTGTCTGTCGATTTGTCATATGATGGTGGCTTGGGTGTTACTATGCTGCTAGAAGTTATACCTTTAGTATTTCAAATATCAGTAGGGTCACTCCTGGTGGACAGGTTTCAGTAGAACTTCCAGACTAAGACAGGCTAAGAAGAAAGGCCTGGTGATCTGCTTCTGAGGATCAGCCACTGAAAACCCCGTGGATTGCAACTGAACACTGTCTGACACAGTGCTGGCAGATGAGCCCCCGTGGCCGGAAGGTACTCACGACATACAGTAGCCTCCACAACGAATTTAACCATGCCAGCGATCGTGGAGATGGCACAGGATCGTGTAGCTTTTCATTCTGTCGTACATAGAATCACCGTGAGTCACAGTTAACCCAACAGCGACTAACAACAACAATGCACGTATAATATTTTATAAATGTGAGAAAAAAATGTGATTGGAAAGATGTACGTCAAATTTTATTAACGGCTACTCTCCTTGGGGGATGAGAATGGTGAAGGGAGACTTCCTTTTCACTTTGTATGGTTTGAATTTTTATAATGAGAAATACCACTTTGTTTAATTTATTCCTTTTAAAACTCTCTTTCCTTAAATGTTCTTCAGCGAGAGTACATTCTCTCTATAACCAGAATGTTTGTAACAAGTGGAGAAATAATAAATTAGTATGCTTATGTATCCCAGAGCTCGTTGGATTTTATTTTGTCTTTTTGCTCAACTTGAAAAGCCCTGGAGGTAACCAGAGTGAAACCCGCATCCAGGAAGCAGTTGCGTTTCGCACACTCATTGCTGTCTCCTTTTACACCCCCACTCATCGCTAGTGAGATAGGTCTGTCCTTCCGTGGACCCGCCGCCCCTACCGGCTTCCGGGAGATGGATGAGCCCGCGCCCTGACAGCATCTGTTCCTGCAACAGAAGGTCGTTCCTCAGCAGAAATTGCAATGGATGTTATTTACCGGAACAAACGCCGATCGTATTACAGACCCATAAATCGAGTGCATACATGTGGAACCAAAGGTCCAAAAGGTGGCAGGCCAGAGTCTGTGTGAATGGCACCTTGGCTGCCTTCATCCTCAGCCCCTAAAGCAAGTGTCCTCCTGGCAAAAGTCAGATCATTCCTGGTGTGGCCCACAGTGATACATGCCCAGCCTGTGGTAGACTGTGGGGCTTCAGGAAGACTGGTGTCCCACGCATGTGGCAGATATCTCAGTGCACCGGTGACAGCTACCGCCTACATCGGACCACACGGCAAATAACTTCAGTCAGCCCACACTTATCCACACACGGCCCTCAGGGAGTCCCTGGTCCAAGCTGACATACTGCAGAACTGCACAAATGTTGTTCTTCTCTGCAAGCTCGGCGAGAGTCATGACATTAAAAAAAAAAAAGTAACCAATTGCTGTCGAGTCAACTCTGATTCATGTGTGTCAAAGTAGAACTGTGCTCCACAGGGTTCTCGATGGCTGATTTTTCAGAAGCAGATGGCCAGGCCTTTTTTGCACCACACAGGGGCTCCATCATGATACCAGTCTATACTAAAAAAGTTACATAATTTCATCAGTCTAACAGGCCTGTGGCACATGTTACAGATGGGGGACTGGGACTCAGAGAGGTTAAAAACTTGCCCAAAGCAACACAGCTAATAGAAACTGGAGTGGGATTCGAATCCCTAATCTGGCTCCAGGGTCACACTTGGCTGCTAGGACATACACAACATGGCTTTCAATGGTACCAGTGCCACAGGATGCTGTGATGATGGTACATCAAGTGCTTCCCGGTTACCTGGGACATACTAAGGTTTCAGCAAGTTTCAGCCATCATCATCATACCTCCTTAGGAAGAGAGAAGGAAGAGCAGAGATTTCTAGAGACTTTGATGCCATCCATCCTTTCACTGAGCTTCACCATCATGGACCCCCTCAGAAGCAAGCAACACCCGAACCACTTCACCAAGTGGGACCCATGGCCTTGGCACCAGCAAGCGGGTGACTGCCGGGAAGGAACAGTCAGGAGAGTCTGGGCATGTTAGTTGGAGACACCATGTGACTGCAGACATGTGGCCCCCTGTCCATGCTGGTGGAGTGGGGTGATGATTCCTGCCCGTGTCATCTCTCTAGCTCCCGTGCCTGTCGGTGGTTCCTTACAATACATCATCCACTGAGAGCAATCCTCAGACTCTGGAGACGGGTCCTCAGTCCTGGTCCCTTGATACAGATTCAGTCCTGGGTGGGTCCCCAGACTGTGCTCAGATCACACCTCACAATACCAGGAAAATAACAAATGGAGATTCTCTCCCTCTTTCTCTCTCTCTCTTCCTCCCTCTCCCTCGATTCTTGACCAACTGGGTTAAATAGGAAGACAAGGAGACGCTTTTAAATAACGAACTTACTTTTTTCTTGTTTAAGCGTTGTAAGAGGGTTCAATTCATGGAACAGGCATGTTGTATGGTCTGGTCACGTACCTTGAGGCTCAGTACAATTGCACTGCGATACATGCTGATACCCATTATCACAGCCACGATGGGATCAGCATTGCTGGATGTCTTCATTGTAGACTTGTTAAACATCATGGAAGCCACTTACCGCCAAAGGGTTTTCGACCTTGTGCCACAGGGCAGATGTCTGTTTGCATGTCCCTTGTGATCATTAAGGTTGTGTGTCAGTTTGGCTGAGCCGTGATTCTCATTGGTTTGGCAGTTATGATGTAGTTTGGCAGTCCTTGATAGGAATCTCTCTCTTTCTCTTTCTCTCTCTCTCTCTCTCTCTATATATATTTATATGCTTTACTGGTTTTGCTTCTTTGGGTAATCCAGCTTAAGACACACCTTTCCAACTGGATCTGATGTTTCTGGAGAGCCCCTGTGGTCACAGCATGGTCACCTTGACTTCCAACACTCCCACCCACTGTACAGACAGAACCAAGAAGACTCTCCTAGAAACCAGCAGGATTTGGCATCTTGGAGAGAATCTAGCCATGCTCCACTTGGCTGATCTCAGACACCTGTTCACAGGTACCTGTACCTCTGTCACTGACAGCCATCTAGAGAGGGCTTGCATCCCCTCAGCTCACCAGCACCACCTCCATTCTCTCCACTCCCCAACCAAGGTTAAGTCAAGGGAAATGGAAAATAAAACAGTTACTATAGGGTTGACTCATGGAGACCCCGTGTGTGTCAGAGCAGAACTGTACCCCACAGGGTTTTCAGTGGCTGATTTTTCAGAAGTAGATCACCAGGCTTTTCTTCTGAGGCACCTCTGGGTGGACTCCAACCACCTATTACCCTACAAAGAGTTTAAAATGCATATCTACTCGGTATCTGTAAACTGTTGTAAAAATCATAATATTAATCACTTGGCCTATGCCCCTGAGGGTCAGAGTGTATTGCAGTGCAATTGTACTGAACCTCAAGGTTTGTGACCAGACCATACAACACACCTGTTCCATGAATTGAACCCTCTTACAATGCTTAAACCAGAAAAAAAATAAGTTCATTATTTAAAAATGTCTCCTCGTCTTCCTAAATTTAGAAGGCATTTCAGGGCTTCCCACATGCCCCCAAAAAACCTGAGGGTGTATTAGCCTGATGAACGCCTCCTCTCCATGACCACTTCACCTCTGCAATTACCCCAGGCTCTGCAGCCAGATCTGAAACCCCCAAGGCCCTCTATGCCCGGGGCTTCTGGCCCACTTGCCCTTCCTGCGTGGCTCCCAGGAAGCTGCTGAAGACAACTGAAGATTCAACGATGCTTGAAAGTTAGCATACGAGCATGCATCCACATTTTACGGATGGAGCAGCAACATAGAAACATGAAGAATGCTGCCCAGGAAAACAGGATGAATCAGTAGAGGTTCCAGGAATAGACTCCAGATTTCCGGCTCCTATTACCGTCTGCATCCCCATGAGAAGATTTCTGCAAGGGCAAAGTGACCTCACGCATGTTCTGATCCCAAAAAAAATTGTTTCGAACACTTTTCCAACTCTGCTGGAGCTACAATGAACTGAACTTTAAATTGTTTTTATGTTTAAATTTGACAACAGAAAATCGTGTTGAAATCCTACTTACAAATTTGTGTGCATGAATTTGTAATTTTCTCGCTGCTACTAGACATAAACAGGGCCCAGAAAGCCTTTCTTTCTGGCCAGGAGGAGAAGGATGCTAAAGGCAACCCAGAAAATTGTGTACTTATATCGGCAAATCGGCAAACGTACTGCAGAGCCACCAGCTATCGTATTAGATGTGGAACACAGGAAAATGGTCAAATTTGGGCTTCTGTGAAAGAGGAAGGAAAGAAGAAGGGAAGAAAGGAAGGAAGGAGGGAGGGAGGGAGGGAGGGAAGGAAGGAAGGAAGGAGGGAAGGTGGGAAGGAGGGAAGGAAGGAAGGGAGGGAGGGAAGGAGGGAGGGAGAAAACAGAGCTTGTGGTACATTGGTTAAGAGCTTGGCGGCTAACCAAAAGGTCGGTGGTTGAAACCTACCAATGGCTCCACAGGAGAAAAGACCTGGCCATCTGCTTTCATAAAGATTAAAAAAAAAAAAAAAATTTTTTTAAACCCTATTCTGCTTTGACACATGGGGTCACTATGAGTCAGAATAGACTCAACAGCAGCGAACAACAACAGCAAAATATAATCAAGAGAAAGGGAAGGAGGGAGGCCTCCCTTGGTAATTACAGGCCAGTCGGTGAAAGTTCAGCGTTTGGTGAAACACTAGAGTTTATTCCAAACAAGGGTGCCTCTGCCAGAGCACACTGAGGAACACAATGTAAACATGGGAGAAAATCCCTTCTCACCCATCCCAGCTCCTTCTCTGACAATGACAGCCCTCAGGGATAAGAAATGAACAGAGGCACAATCTATCGGTGCTTCGATAAGAACATCAGGTTTGAAAACAGAAGAGAAAGGCAACGGTCTACGTGGTTAGGACCTATTCCCAGGAGCACCCGAAGGTGTTGCAGGTGATGATGTTCTAACCGTGT
The DNA here is from genome assembly GCF_030014295.1 of Loxodonta africana. NCBI lineage: Eukaryota > Metazoa > Chordata > Mammalia > Proboscidea > Elephantidae > Loxodonta > Loxodonta africana. The sequence goes on along the minus strand of NC_087342.1, from coordinate 234,136,292 downwards.
TTCCCACCTTTTCCTTCCTCCCTCCTTCGCTCCCCCACCATGTAAGTGGAGTGGGGGGAGAGGGCAACCATTCTCCCCATGATTTCCTCTCAGTGGTTGGGGCGAGGGATCAAGGGCATGCTGATAAAGAACAACCAGCTCCCATGCTAGAATGTGAGAATATGTCAAAGGGACCATGATAAACATCACAGATCAGCCCTAAGAACACGAGGAAATTTAATGTTGACACAACTCAGGGGAAAAGGAAAAAACTGAGGATGCTGTGTCACCTTTCTGACTAATAAGGGAAGACTACACATGCTGTTTCCTCATTTTAAAATACATAAAGTAAACTAAAATAATAAAATGTCACCAAGAATGGGCTCCAGGTGAATTCTATGGCATTATTGGCATAGCAACACCTCTAAGTAAATAAATGGGTATTTTTAAAGGGCTTAAATGGGTGTTTCTAAAGCGCTTGTGGGTATTTTGTAGACTTCGTTTGCTTAAACCTAAGCATTCCTCCTGAAATTTGTTTTGCCATATTGATTTTCTAACAAATTACCTTGTTATAGATAGTGCAAAGACAAATGTTAGACTAAAACCAAGCCAAACCTGTTGCCGTCAAGTCAATTCCGACTCATAGCAACACTACAGGACAGAGTAAAACCGCCCCGTAGGGTTTCCAAGGAGCAGCTTGGAACTGCCGACCTTTTGGTTAGCAGCCAAGCTCTGAACCACTGCGTCACCATGGCTCCCAAGTGTTAGAAAAGCCCTAGTGAATTATTATGAATTCCTAATTGTTGTTGTTGTTAGCAGTCATTGAGCTGGCTCTCAGCTCATTGTTACTCTATACTCAACAGAATGAAACGCTGCCCAGTCCTGTGCCACCCTCATGATCAGTTGTAGATCAAGACATGGTGATCCATAAAGTTTTCACTGGCTGATTTTTGGAAGTAGATTGCCAGGTCTTCTTCCTAGTCTGTCTTTGTCTGGAAGCTCCACTGAAACCTGTTCATCATCAAAGCAACACCTAAGCCTCCAATGACAGGGGGGTGGTGGCTGTGCAGGTGGTGCCTTGGATGGGAATTGAACTCTGGGTCTCCTGTATGGAAGGAGAGAATTCTACCACTGAGCCATCAATGCCCTCAATTCCTAATTATTGTAAAATAAATCAACGAGTCCTAATATAGACAGAGGATAAGTCAGCCTTTCCCAAAATCGTGTCCTAATGGAGCTCTAAAACCAAAACCAAACCCATTGCCGTGGAGTCGATTCCAACACAGAGCAACCATATAGGACAGAGTAGACCTGCCCTAAGGGTTTCCAACGTTGTAATCTTTATGGAAGCGGAATGCCACATCTTTCTCCCATGGAGTGGCTAGTGGGTTGGAACCACTGATGTTTCGTTTAGCAGCCAAGTGCTTAACCCCTGCACAGCCAGGGCTCCTTAGTGGAACTGTGGTTCTAAAAACTCTATGAGAAAAAGGGCTACAAAGACAAATGAAATCGCAACGATAATAATATCAACAGCTAACACACACACTCGTATGGCTACATACTAAGCACTACTGTAAGAGCCAAACGTCTTCAGGAAACTCAGCATAGTCTACCTCCTTCTTACAAACACACAACATACATCGACGTGTTGAAGGCTCTGACAGGCAACAGCAAAGGCACCTATTTAAATCTGATACAGCCTGAATGAATCTGCTGAGGGAACCCACTTTCTGCATGACCCCTATTAACACCAGTTTGTGAAATACTGAGGAATACTCGTCCATGCATCCCACGGATAGATTCATTAAGTGCCACATTTGCCAAGAATTGAACAATGCAAATCTTTAAAAGAGAGAGAGAAGGAAAGTAACAGAGAACTAAAGACTCAAGTGAGACACACAGTTAAAAGAATAATCCAGTTAGCCATACAATGCAGTATTTTTTTATAAGAATCTAACAGGCACAGCAGAAATACACTTGGTGGAGTCATAAAGTGGCCATTTTGCTACAGCCAGTCTGAGTCAGTCACGGTGACATCTGCCATCTATTAAGCATTTCTCAGACAGGCTGAAGATTTCTGAGACCCCCATGCCTCCAAATAAAAATTGTTTTAACTATCTTTAAGTAAAGACCCTAAATAACGTAAATCTCCTTCAGACACAAAGGAAATTTGTTCAGCTGTCAGGAAAATTCTTGTCTAGATGATTAAAGGCTAGAGCAGACCACCCAGAGAAGTTACAGTCACTGAGATCTCCAATGATAGGATTTATTGCCATCTTTACCATGTGGCTGGCTAGCGTCGCTTGAGGCAGGGGCTTGAACTAGAATACCTCTGCAACTTCATTTGAGACCTTTAACTATGACTGCAAGAAGCTGCAGAAAAATACTAAAGAGAGCGTGTGTGTGTTTAGCTCTGAGGGAAGAAGAGGCCCTGGAAGACCAGGCTGATTTTAAATGTCACATCCAAGAGGCAACCCCCCACTTTTACTGAGGGGATGCAGAGAACAGGGAAAAGATGTAGATTATAATTATTATCCATCCTTAGTTTATCTATTGGGTACAGTTTTCACTTTATTGTATCTATTACACCCAAGTACAGCAATTTCTACTTCCCCAAAGCAATAATTGAGAAAGCTAAATTTATAGTAAGAGCCAAAATGTCAGAGTCCCCATTGTCTTAAATGGTGTCAAAGCCCTTGACTTTTGCATTTAAAACCCTTTCCCTTGTTTAAATTCCAACAGATAAGGACATCCATTCCGGCAGCCCCTGCAGTTTAAATACCATGCTGTGGATTGCACTCTACTCTTCAGAGTTAATTCAACGAGGATCTCAAGAAGGTTTGATGAATGCATGTGAAAAGGCAGTTACAATAAATGCTGTGCTCCACATCCTTGGAGATACCAACCCCAGCACAGAACACATTCCATCAATTGTTGTAGCCGTTGAGCTTTGGAGAGGACTGCACCGCTGAGGGTGACAAGGGGTAGTATGCTGTCTGCTGGTGTGACAACAAGCAAACCAGCAAACCACCTGAGTTTTATTCGTATGTGTGTATGTGTGCGTGTACTTATACACAGTAGTCCCCAACTTACTTTGGGGTTCCATTCCAAGGACTCCATCGTAAGCCAGTTCTGATGTAAGTCGAACACCTCATTTTCTTTTAGTTTTCCGTATTATTGCCTTTTAATATCAACATCTTTATAAATCCAATTTTTATTTGTCTTTAGGGGTTGGAAACACTACATATAAACTTATGAATATATTTAAATACATACATACATAAAAAATACACAAATATAAAAATTTACTCTGATGATGAAGAAAAGTTGGACAATATTGTTTTTCAGTTGGCATAATAACTCCACTTGTGGAAGGCTCTGGATCATTTGGATTATCCCTGGGAATGGGGATGGCATTTCTAGTCAGAAGATCAGTGAGAGTTGTCTGTATGGTCCTTTCCTTTTTTTCTTCATGTATTTCCCAGTAACATCTCATTGCTTCCCGTATCTGCCTCTCGACTTTAGCCAAGCGACCAGCATTTGGGTCCATGTTTTCAAGCAACTGAAGCCCCTGATTTAGTTTAGAAAAAACTCCAGCTAATCCTTTCACTGTAAAATTTTTGACAACTTTTCTCCTTCCTCTTCCTCACTATTTTTTTCTTCTTCTTCTTCAGCATGTCTTTCATCTTCAAAATCCGTTAAGTCCTTTGTCAATTCCCCTTCTTCGTGATCTGTGAGCTGCTTGATGTCGGTGATATCAAGTTCTAAGTTCAGCATGCTTGCCATATGGATGACTTTTCCACTGATCTCTTCCATCATATTATCCTGATCAAATGCTTGGAGCGCGTTCACACAACTCAGCAATCGTTTCTGTATCCCCTGCATGCACTCCCCTGTAATGTCCTCCCAGGAAGAGGCTGTGTTCCAGATACACTGGAAGTCCTAACCACAGTTCATCATAACTCAGGTACATTGTAAGTCGGGGATTACCTATACACATACACAGGCGCGTATACACGATCATTATATAAACTCCTCAACTACCATTAAAGACTAGGACTAGAGAGTGGTTTGGTCCCAAAGCTTCCTTGTTGTTGTTAGCTGCCATCGAGTCAGCTCTCGACTCATGGCAGCCCCATGCACAATGGAATTGGATTTTTGTGATCCATAGGATTTTCATTGGTTGATTTTCAGAAGTAGATTGCCAGGCCTTTCTTCCTATTCTGTCTTAGTCTGGAAGCTCCACTTAAACCTGTTCAGCATCATAACAACACGCAAGCCTCCACTAACAGAGGGGTGGGGGTTGTAGCTGCACATGGGTACATTGGCTGGGAACTGAACCCAGGTCTGCAGCACGGAAATCAAGGAGAATTCTATGATTGAACCACCAATGACTCCACAAAACCTCCTTACCCACCAACGAAACTCACACACACACTCACAGATCCCACAGGATGCCTATTGCCATTCTAATTGTAGCCACACACCATCTGCATCAAAATACCAAGGGAGCTCCCAGTGTCATTCGTCCAGATCCAACAGTGTCTATATACAAATGATTGCTTTTATCTCTAACACAGGGAAACAAATCTTCCTAAACCATACACGCTACTTGCTGCTTTTCTACATGCACTTAGGGCTCAAAAAGAACCTTCTTTGACTGAAAAAATCTCAGTTAAGGTAGCTGTTAACTATTTATATGACCTATGTGTCCAAAGGAAACCCTGATGGCGTAGTGGTTAAGAGCTACGGCTGCTAAGCAGAAGGTCAGCAGTTCAAATCCACCAGGCGCTCCTTGGAAACCCTATGGGGCAGTTCTACCCTGTCCTTTAGGGTTGCTATAAGTTGGAATCAACTTGATGGCACCAGGTTTGGCTATTCGGTATGTGTCCAAAAACATTTGACTTGTTCGTAGCTCGACTGACGACTGCACTTTAAAAAATGTGTATCCACGATGTTCCATCCTTAGGATAATTAAGAAAATTCCCATCTTAGCAGACAACACTACCAAAATCAGGCTTGGCGGGGTCTCTGTTTATAAAAGAAGGGCTGGAAGTTGTCCGCAGAGTCTGGGGGGTGCGTTTTCCATCTCTCTGCTGTGTTCCTCAGGCACTCGTTCCCTTCGGAGAGCAGCATAAGGATGTTCACGTCCACAACAGTGGCCTCTCTACACCTGAGCTGCTCTGAGCCCACTCCTGCCTGGGGTGCATTCGGTCTGGTACCTTGTGAAGGAAAACAAGAGAGGATATTTTGTATACCTGTTGCCATCGAGTCGATTCTGACTCATAGCGACCCTATAGAACAGAGTAGAACTACCCCACAGAGTTTCCAAGGAGCACCTGGGGGATTCAAACTGCCGACCTTTTGGTTAGCAGCTGTGGCATTTAACCACTACGCCACCAAGGTTTCCATATTTTCTATAAAACAAGCAAATTTCTAGAATATTCTTTGTTCGGTAACATTTCCTCCCCTGCTCCGTTATTGATATCCCATGTTAGGCCCTCTGTAATACCCTCGGTAAAATTCAGACAACTAGAATGATTCTAACCCATTGTCCTCTTGCCACTTGAATACATATTTCCCAATCCAGTCTTGCTTATCGACCTGAAAAAGCCACCAAGAGACTAGTAGTTCTGAACCCTTGTGAGGAGTCCTGCTTCTGAACACCTGCAAACCTCAGTGCGGTTGCTGCTGGGTGCTGTCCAGTTGGTTTCAACTCGCAGCTACCCTATGAAAAACAGAACAAAACACTGCCCAGTCCTGCACCACCCTCATGATCATTGTTGTGCTTGAGCCCATTGTTACAGCCACTGTGTCAATCCATCTCATTGAGGGTCTTCCTCTTTCTCGCTGACCCTCTACTTTACCAAGCATGCTGTCCTCCAGGGGCTGGTCCCTCCTGATAACATGTCCAAAGTATGTGAGACAAAAGTCTTGCTATCCTTGCTTCTAAGGAGCATGCTGCTTGTACTTATTCCCAGACAGATTTGTTCATTCTTCTGGGAGTCTGTGGTATATTCCATATTTATCACCAGCACCATAATTCAAAGGCCTCAATTCTTCTTCGGCCTTCCTTATTCATTGTCCAGCTTTCTAAGCAGGTCTTTAAAGCAAAATCTTCTCTAACTTTCAGTACTATTTTTTGAATTGTCGATAACCGTCCCATTCTCTTCTTCCCATCTTTTATCTTCACAAAATTCTCTCAAGATCTTAGCATCCCAGGATAAGGAAAGGATCCCACATTCAAGTGCCTTTTAAATGTAGAAATAGAACATACTTGTTTTATCAAGTAAACTCTATGTACGAAATCTGGTTCTCACACTCTTTGCAGAAGCTTCAGTGCCTGGATATCATCTTTGAGAAATTGGAAAATCTTAACAAAAATCCAAGGAAACCCAATGAATTTGGGCCATGATATGAATTTGAGGGGAAAATTTAAAAACCTGTGAAACTGGAAGTTGAATTATTTTAAAAAGGGGTTAATGAGTAACCAAAAGATACATGAATGTCATGTATTTAGTGCTTTGTAAGTGCTAATTAATAATACGAAGATTAATATCTTTATTAGTCCCCCGTCCTTTTGCTGTTCTTCAGCAAAATTCTGTGTTTCACCAGGCACAGCCCCGTCTAACGAAGCAGACATGGAGTCCAGACTTCCTGTACTGTAAAACACGGTGAGTTTCATTTCTAAGTGTTCCTGGTTTATTTTATAGGGCTCGTGATGCTTTTATCTCTTATTAGCTTAGATCTTGTGTGTAATTTATTTAAAAGATTGAATCGGCCCTTGATGGCTGGAATCCATTTTAATCTCTAAATCGACCACTGTCTCAATTGAATTTAAAAACGAAGAGCTGGATGTTCCAGACCGAGAGTGACTTTATTCCACTAGCCTGGGGATGGTCCCAAAACCTTGCTGTGGGCTGCACACCCTACCCTTACTCCTCAGTGTCAAGTACCACAGAGAATCTCTAACAGATATCCTGACCCTAAGCCTGTACTCCTGCCACCGGTCTGTCAGTGTGACATACTGTGGTGGCTTCCATGTTGCTGTGATGCTGGAAGCTCTGCCATCAGTATTCCACTGACCAGCAGGGTCACTCTTAGTAGACAGGTTTCAGTGCAGTTGCTAGACTAAGACAGGCTCAGAAGAAGGGCCTGGTCGTCTACTTCTGAAAAATCTAATGGATCACAACAGATCATTGTCTGATTTGTTTGGCTTGAATCAATCCCTAGAGGAAGATATGCTTGATAAAATAGAGGATCAATGAGGGCAAGGGAGAGCCTTGGTGAGATGGATGGGCACAATATCCAAGATGATGGACTCACACATGCTGGCGATAGCAAGGCTCATACAGGACTAGGCAATGTTTTTTCTTATTGTACATGAGGTCACCATGAGTCAGAGTCAACTCACCAGCAGCTATCTACCTAGTCCGTGAGGGGCTGAGAGCTCAAGGGGAAGAAATGCTATTCTTCGAAAATGACTTCACTATTATTACTTGGAGTATTTTACAAAGTCCATTGATACTTCAAGGAGCCCCGGTGTTACAGTGTAAAGTGCACGGCTGCTAACCAGAAGGTTGGCAGTTCAAACCCATCATCACTTCGCAGGAGAAAGGTGTGGCAGTCAAATTCCCTAAAGATTACACCCTTGGGAACTATGGGGGCAGTTCTACTCTGTTCCACGGGGTCACTATGAGTCAGAATCGGCTTGATGACCATTTTTTTTTTAATGGTTTATTGAAACTTAAAATAGTATCTCTTTTGCCACAGAGGAATAGTATTTTGAGCATCTAGGCTCCTGTGCTCCAGGGAAGTGCAGTTAGAGCTCTCTGTTACTCCCACCCCTACTCCATCCCCAGGCTCAGCACCTCAGTCTCATTCCGCAGCAGAAATAAAAGTTGAGAAGAAATTCTGATCAAAGTCACTTACAAAGACAAAGACCATGAATATCCTTGTTCCCACAGATTCAATCACTAGTGCAAAACCCAAGGAGCTTCACAAATTCAAATCAGACTGTGCGCAATTAATGACCAGAAACTCCAATTTCATGTTAATTGGTTTTAATTAAAAATGTTTTTCCCCCTATGCTTATCTACAAGGGCTTATTGTCAGTGTACCAGCAATCTAATCTTTGAATTCCCTGCGTCATAAGCTTTACCTTTGAAGTATAACAATAAAACAAACCTCAGAACAGCACCCAAATGTCCCATTAGGGACCACAGGAGGAACTGTTAATAAGAAAAGAAGAGGGGTCACAAAAACAGAAACTGTAAAATTATGTACGAAGATGCTACCCTAGGCGCAGGAAATTCATTTCAGATTATCATAGCATGAGTCAAATTTCTCATTCCAACAAACACAAAACATTTGCCCCAACTTCCCAAGGTGGTTGCTGCTTTTGCAAAGCCACCTGTAGCATGACTGGAGTATCAAGCCCAAACCAAACCGGTTGCCGTCCAGTCGATTCCAACTCCTGGTGACCTCAAGTGATACAGAGTAGAGCTGATGCATAGTGTTTCCTTAACTCTAATCTTTATGGAAGCAGATCGACAGGGATGCCTTTCGAGGTGCCACTGAGTGGGTTCAGATTTTCAACCTTTCAGTTAGTAGTCTAGAGCCAGGGAGTTTGAGAGACTCAGAAATTGGAAGGCTATAAATGAAAAGGATTCCATCATCCATCAAACTCTGCAATGCCCCACCTTTAAGGAAATAAGAAGGGGAAACATCTGTTTCTGGCCACCTGGGGTAACAGAGATTCACTTGGTAATACTAAAGGATCAGCAAATCTGTTCACTGGGGGATAAGGGGCAATTCTGTCAAATCAAAGTCAACAGCATGGAAAGGAACTGGCCAAGAGACACAGCTTTCTCCTCTCCCTGCCTGTGTGAGCAGTTCACAAGAGACCAGCAATAGAACAAAGACACTCATTTGCCTCCCAACACGACCTAATACACTCTCAGCTGCAATGCTGTTTTATAAACATCATTCTTTGTGAAATTTTCACTCATACCCATTTCGTGCAAGGGCAGCAAAACGCATCCATTTTGAGTCTCTCATTTAATCAGGGATGTTAACAACCAATTTTCGCAAACACTAATGCAGCCCTCACTGTCTTCAGCACAAGAATATTCATCTTCGCTTCTAATCAAAGCACTGCACTCTGCGTTTATGTGCATCCATTTCATTTTATTGTATTTTTGAGTGTTCCATCAGCTCGGCCTTACCAAGGAAACTAGTTTTCCCTTGAGCACTCAAGTCATGATTCTTAGAAGGTAACAGCTGTGTGTGGATAGCTCTCCTATATTCCTGCGGAAGCTACAGTTGTTTGGAAGGTCAGTCATCAAATGGGGCTCATTTTTCACTGGAAACAAAGGCGGTGCCAAGGTCTTTTCAATTTGTACGGAATTAGACTAGTTTTGTAGAAGCAACAGCGTGACCACAAGACCAGTTTTCCCTTTAAAAAATATTTATGTAGGGGAAGATTTATGTCTTTAAAAATTCATGAAACATTGATCGAGCAGTGAAGTTTTAATGAGATTTGTAAAATAAATGATAAAGCAAAAGTTACAATCATTTGCAAAGTAGACCTTTGTTAAGGAGATCTTATTACCAAATTCTCTATTTCGTACTCTAGAATTATTAAAATTAATGTGATATTAGGTCTGTAAGGTTAGAAATAGAGGTAACAGAGAGCAATAAAAATAACACTATTGTATGTTTGTTTGCTAATAAGAGGAAATTTAAGGAAACTTGACATAATCACCATTAACAGTTTGAAGCAATCTCATAAGCATGTAAGTGGGCTTATAATACAAATGCTACTTTGATTACGGACCCTTTTTCTTCACATGTTTATTTTTGTTTGTTTGCTTTTTTACTTACTCCCCTCCCCCTTTCACTTATCTCCCTACTTTCCTAGCCCATAAATCTACCTCACTTTCCCCGGTTAACCAATGTTGACCATCTGGTGTGATTCCAGCTATACATTCCTCCACGGATTACATAATCAGGGACGCAAGCATATATGTACTTTCATCTAGTATGTTGTTTTATTTAAGCATTATTTTACAAAAATTGAAAATTCTTCTTTGTATGTAGCTTTTCTCACTTAGGAGTCCTTTGGTGGAGCAAATGGTTAATATGTTCCAGGCTAACCAAAAGATTAGAGGTTCTAGTCTATCCAGAGGTACATCAGAAGAAAAGCCTGGCAATCTACTTCTGAAAATTCAGCCAATGAAAACCCTACGGAGCACAGCTCTATTCTAACACTCATGGGGTCAACGTGAGTCAGAGTTGACCTGACTGCTACTGATTTTTCTCACTTAAAATTGTTGTTCGGTGCTGTTGAGTCAGTTCCCACTCCTAGCTATCCCATGGAGAACAGAACAAAACACTGCACCATCCTCACATAGCAATGATTGTGAAGGTGACACAGGACCAGGCAACATTTCATTCTGTTATACATAAGTTTGCCACCAGTTGGAACCAGTTTGATGGCACTCAACAACAACAAAAGAGTTTAAGATGAATTTTTCAATGCAGAGGTTTCGTTAAGATTGGGTATTGTTGTTGTTCCTGGGTGCCATAGAGTTGGTTCCCACTCATAGTCACCCTGTGTACAACAGAAGGAAACACTGACTGGTCCTGCTCCATCCTCATAAAATGGTTGCTATATTTGAGCCCATTGTTGCAGCCAATGTGTCACTCCATCTCGTTGAGGGTCTTCCTCTTTTTTGCTGACCCTCTGCTTTGCCAAGCATGATGTCCTTTTCCAGGCACTGGTCCCCCCGATAACACATCCAAAGTACATGAGACAAAGTCTCGCCATCCTCAGTTCTAAGGAACATTCTGGCTGTAAATCTTCCAAGATGGATTTGTTCATTCTTCTCCAGTCCATGGTATATTCAATATTCTTCACCAACACCATATTTGAAATGCATCAATTCTTCTTCAGTCTTCCTTATTCATTGACCAGTTTTTCCATGCATATGAGGAGATTGAAAATATCATGGCTTGGGTCAGGCGCACCTTAGTCCTCAAAGAGACGTCTTTGCTTTTTCACACTTTAAAGAGGTCCTTTGCAGCAGATTTGCCCAATGCCATACATTGTTAGATTTCTTGACTTTTGCCATCATGGGCATTGATTGTGGATTCAAGCAAAATGAAATCCTTGACAACTTCAATCTTTTCTCCATTTATTACAATATTGCTTATTGGTCCAGTTGTGAGAATTTTTGTTTTCTTTACATGGGGGTAAAATCCATACTGAAGGCTGTAGTCTTTGGTCTTCATCAGTATTGAGACTGGGTAAGGATAATGAAACAATTTCCTCTTTCTGGTTCTGTTAATAGCCTATTTCTCAGTAACTTCGTTAGGGTAAAATTGATGCACAATAAAGTTCACATATTTAATGTGGAGAATTTGGTAAGTTTTGTCATATGTGTATGCCCATGAAACCAACACCACAATCAATATAGTAAACATATTCATTACCCCCAAAAGTTTCCTCATGCCCCTTCATAATCCCCTCCTCACTCTCCTCCCCAGTCCCAGGTCTAGCAACCACTGATCTACTTTCTGTCCCTATAGATTAATTTGTATTTCTAAAGTTTTACATAAGTGGAATCATACTGGATGTACTATTTTGTCTCTGGCTTCTTTTACTCAGATTCATCATTTTGAGGTTCATCCAAGTTGTTGCATGTATCAATAGCTTATTCTTCTTTATTGTCGAGTACTAGTCCTTCATATGGATGTACCAACGTTTGTTTATCCACTCACCTGTTGAAAGACATTCAGGTTGTTTCCAGTTTGGGGATTTTACAAATAAAGCTGCTGCGAACATTTGTGTACAAGTCTTTGTAAGTACATATGTTCTCATTTCTGTTGGGTAAATATCTAGGATTGGAATGGTTAGGTAATAGGCCAAGTCGTTTTATCATTTTACACTCCCACGAGCAGTGTATGGGAGTTCTAGGGTCTCCATAACCTCACCAACACATGGTAGAACCAGTCTTTTTAATTTAATCCATTGTAACAGGTATATAGTGGGGTCTTCTATTAATTTCTGTTCTCTAATGATGCATGATGGTGAATTTTGTTGTGTGCTTATTTACTCACTTTTATTGAGGTGTTTGTTTTCTTATCGAGTTCTGAGAGTTCTTAACTCTAATAACACATGCTGAATACAAGTGTTTTATAAGATATATTCCATGCAAATTTTTCCTCCTAAGTCTGTGGTTTGGGTTTTAATTCTCTTAGCAGTGCCTTTTAAAGAGTCCAACTTACCAATTTGATAAAGTTTGATTTTGATGAAGTCCCATTTGATGAAGAGTCTAGTATGTCAATTTCTTCTTTCATGGATCATGTTTTTGTATTAAAGAAAACTTTGCTTAACCCAAAGTCAAAAGGATTTTTCTTTTGATTCTTCTAGAAGTTTATAATTTCAGGCATTACACTTAGGTTTATGACTCTTTTTGAGTTAATATTTTTAGGTGGTGCAAACTATGGATCAAAGTGCATTTTTTGCATAAGGATGCCCATCTGTTCCAGCATCATATGTTGGAAGGGCTACCCTTTCTCCACTGCATTGCCTTTGTAACTTTGTTAAAAAACTAGTTGTCCATATATTTGTGGGTTTATTTCTGGATACTCTATTCTGTTCTACTGACCTATTTGTCTATACTTATGGTAAAGCACTGTTTTGGCTCTGTAGCTTTAAAATAACTCTTGAAATCAGGTAGTGTTAGCCCTCCAAATTTGTTCTAGAGCCTTTGCATTTTCATATGAATTTTAGAATCAGCTTGTCAATTTTTTCTAAAAAGTTACTAAATTAAAAATGTTCTAAGATTGAGGTTTAGTGCCATAAATTTACCTCTAAACACTGCATTTGCGGAACACCACAAATCATGATAATGAAGTGTTTTCATTTTTATTCAGTTAAAAATGCTTCCTAATATCTGTTCTGATTTTTTATTTCAGAAGTGTATTATTTTGTTTCCAAATATATGGTAATTTCCCAGAGATCGTTCTGTTATTCACTTCTAATTTAACTCTTTTGTGAGGTATGTAACATACTTTAGATGACTTGAATGCTTTCAATTTATCGAGTCTTGTTGATGGCTCGGAATATGGTCTATCAATTTTGAGAAATGGTTATTGAAATTTTTACTATAATTGTAGATATACTATTTCTTTTTGCAGTTTTATAAATTTTCTGTTCTTATGTTTTGAAGTTCTGTTATTAGGAATATGAGCTTTTACAACTGTTATTTTGACTTATTGTCCCCTTTATCAGTATGAAATGACTTCCATTATCCCTGGTAATATTCTTTGCTATGAAATATAGTTTGTCTGATATTGTTGGCATGGAATATCTTTTTTATACTTTTATTTTTAACCATCTAGCTCCTTTACATTTAAAGTGTGTTCCTTATAGGCAACACATAACTGTGTCTTGATTTTTTATTGTATTTGATGATCTCTGCCTTTTACTTGGGGTGTTTAAACCATTTACATTAAATGTAATTATTATAATAAAAAAAATAGGGTTAAATCTATTATCCTGCTATTTGTTTTCTATTTATCTTTTCTGTTCTTTAGTATGTTTTCATGCCACAAATATAATACCAGTTATTAGTGGACACTCAATAATCTGTTTTTGGCCAAAATACTTCCATAGGATTAGCAAATATTGTTGTAATATTTTAGCACTGCTCATCACGAATAGTTCAGTACCATGCAATAAAGTTTTTACTATCCAGATGATTAGATACATCTAAAGTAAATGAAAAACACATCTTACTTGTAAGAGTTTGTAAAAGTGATTCCATCTCCAAATATATCCCTTACTTTCCCTAGTTCTTTTCAAAGTTCACTTATAAAAGTTAGCTCCTTCAAAAAGTCCCCAAATAGGATGCTGGTGAGGAGTGAGCTTCTTGGATCAGGTGGACACTTGAGACTATGTTGGCATCTCCTGCCTGGAGGGGAGATGAGAGGGTGGAGGGGGTTAGAAGCTGACAAAAAGGACACGAAAAGATAGAGTGGAGGGAGAGAGCAGGCTGTCTCATTAGGGGGAGAGTAATTGGGAGTGTGTAGCAAGGTGTATATGGGTTTTTGTGTGAGAGACTGACTTGATTTGTAAACTTTCACTTAAAGAACAATAAAAATTATTTAAAAAAAAAAAAGTTCCCAAATGTTGTTTGATGGAGACATGAGCCTCCTTTTCTAGGTTTGGCAAGATAAAGGTTTTTAAGTTTCTGGTTATTGTGTCATTTGTCATCTAAAAAAATCACCTAATGGTGGAGCCAACTTATCCAAGAAACCAACTGTTTTATTACAAGAAATTGGAACTGAGGAAAGCAAAAAACAAAACAAAAAAAAACTATTATTTTGTGTTTCCCAACTTGAGGAATTCTGACCTCTCTCTCCACTAACAAGGAAATCCATTTTACTGGAACTATTATTAGAGAGATTTGCAAAACTGCCGTATCATCTCTAGTCTTCAGTAAAGGAAGAGAGAATGAAGGGAATTCTAAAATTCAAATTAGCAAAACTCTCAGGGATTCTGAGGGTTACAGTGTTTCAACAAGGAAAGGGTTCAGTCAATCCTGAAAATAAGCAAACACGCTGAAGACATAAGCAAGCCCACTGTAGGAGGCAGCTGTACGAAATCCATTTGGAGATGTTCAAAGGAACCCTGAGGTCTAGGCTCTTGCCTATGCCCCACCTTTACCCACTGTCCCAGGGTGACCATAAAAATGTACCACAAACTATGTGGCTTAAAACATCAGAAATTGATTGTCCCATAGTTCTGGAGGCTTGAAATCCAAATCAAGATGTTGGCATGGATTTGTTCCTTCTGAAGTCTCTGAGGCAGAATCTTTTCCATGCCTATCTCCTACTTTCTGTTGGCTCCCAGCAATATTTGGCATTCTTTGGCTTTGTAAATGTATCAGTCCAATATTGCTCCCATAGTCACATGGCTGTCTTCCCTCTGTGTCTCTCTGTGTCTCTTCTATTATAAGGGCACCACTCATATTTGAATAAAACCATCCTCCTCCAGAATGACCACGTGTTAATTTACTTGATAACAACTTCAAAGATCCTATTTCCAAACAAGGGCACATTCACAGGTACCAGGGGTTAGGACTTTAACACATCTTTTGGGAGGACCAAATTCAATCCATAACATCCACCAGTAGAGCTTTACCAGGATTCTGCTGGTGACAAATGAGACATGCACCAGAGACGGCCCTCAGAAATGTTAGTAATATTTCTCCATCAGTGTTGTTGAGTACATAGATCATTTTTTTCATGCTGCAGTAGATAATTTTATGTAAAAATTTTTGTAAAATTCCATTTTAGATTTCCTTCCTTTGGAGCTTATGTCTCGCATTATATATAGACTTTTTTAATCTCTCCAAAGATGAAGTTTCTTGGCGGATTATGAGGGCTGGGATCACAATGAGGATTGTCTGGCATAAAAACTAGCAGGACATTTCCCTTAGCCACCATGTTATCCCTTTTTTTGTGAGCTCTTACTTTTATAATAGCCTTACGGCACTCAAATAGTCTTGAATTTGCTGACCATTCTTAACTGGGTTCCTGCTGAAACAATTCTCTGTTTCCAAAGTGTTGCAAGATCATAGACTTCCCTAAAAGCATAACTACTACCAGTGTATATATTAATCCTGTTTTCTCCAGCAAACCACCAAGCTCTGGTAAACACCGTGAATTCGGCTGGTCTGGGAAAATTCTGCCTCTAGTAGAGGGTCATAGGGAGTCCCTGGGGATCACAAATGGTTAAGCACTCAGCTACTAACCTAAAGGTTAGTGGTTCAAATCCACCCTTAGGTGCCTTGGAAGAAAAGATGGCAATCTGCCTCCAATAGGTCACAGCCTTGAAAACCCTATAGAGTGCAGTTCTCCTCTACATGCATGGGGTTGCCACAGTCTGAACTCATTTGGCAACAACTGGTTTCTGGTTGGTTTAAAGGGTCATGTTCTAGGAGTGAAGTGAGATTTGTTTTGGTGTAACTCACTTGATATCTTCCTATGTCGGTTTTAAAATATGACCCATCGACAACCAAGAGTAAGCCTGGATTTTCTTAAAGGACTTCTAATAAATATATTAGGGGTATACGTAGTTCACAAACCAAGGTTACAGTCATGAGTTTCCCTTTCCAAGGTTACTGAAGAAGGGTAGCAGGATTCAAAGTATTAATGAATTAACAATGTGTGAGGAAGAAAGTAGCATGATTTCATAGTAAGCCTACTTGCTGAAAATGGTTATGTATTTTCAGCGAGCAATAAAGATTGTACAACATGAAGGACCATCAAAATTAAAAGAGACCCTAAAACTAAACAAAACCCTCCACTAATTTAGCTGCTGGGCTATTGCTTTTAAACTACGTGGGTGGGCTTTTGCCACTGGGTAGAAAGCTCTTAATCTCTGATGATTCCCATGAAGCTGAATCAGAACGTTAGAGCTTGTCTCTTACGTAAAAATACGTAGAAAATCTTATGTAGGCCCACTGTGCAAAGCTGTTCAAGGGCTAATTTTACCTCGCAGAAAACCTGTGAATGTTTAGGTTTCTAAGAAAGAGGTGCAGTTACCAAGAAATTGGTTAAGTCATGTAGCGATACGACAATTTCACAAAGGTTAGGAACTCATTCTCTGCAGTAACAAATAAGACTTGGAATCTTCTTAGTTGTATCTACAATACTGGCCTTGAAAATTTCGAAGTCTGTGGTCAGTAAGGGATAAATGATGTCCAAGATAATTAACTTTTCTTAGACAAGGGAAAAAAAAAAAAAAAAAAGAACAACGTTAGCTTCTATTTGGAATCTTATGCCCTTTTTATAGTGACATGTAAAAAGACCCAGAGATAGAAAACCAAAAGGGAAAACCATGCTCGGCATTTCTCAAGATGAAAGAACTGAGGGTAAAATTTAAGCCCTGAGTTGCAGTATTGAAAGAAATATTAAATATTAAATGGAGAAAATATTAAATGCAGGAACCATAATGAAGATGCAAGGAATACACAGAGTCACTATAACAAAAAGAATTTATCAACATTCAACCTTTTCAGGAGGTAGCATATAATGAGGAACCTACGGTACTGAAGGAAAAAGTCCAAAGTGCACTGAAGGCATTGGTAAAAAACAAGGCTCCAGGAATTGACAGAATGCCAACTGAGATGTTTCAACAAATGAATACAGCACTGGAAGTGCTCACTTGACTATGCCAAGAAATTTGGAAGATAGCTACCTGGCCAACCACGTGGGAGAGAGCCATATTTATGCCGATTCCTAAGAAAGGTGATCCAACTGAATACAGAAATTATCTAACAATGTCGTTAATATCACATGCAGGTGAAATTTTGCTGAAGATCATTCAAAAGTGGCTGCAGCAGTGTATCAACAGAGAACTGCCAGAAATTCAAGCCAGGTTCACAAGAGGACCTGGAATCAGGGATATCATTGCTGATGTCAGATGGGTCCTGGCTGAAAGCAGAGAATACCAGGAGGATGTTTACCTGTGTTTTATTGACTATGTAAAGGCGTTCGACTCTGTGGATCATAACAAATTATGGATGACATTTCGAAGAATGGGAATTTCAGAACACTTAACTGTGCTCTTGGGGAACCTGCACATAGATCGAGAGACAGTTGTTTGAACAGAACAAGAGGATTCTGCATGGTTTAAAGTCAGGAAAGGTGTGCATCAGGGTTGTATCCTTTCACCATACCTATTCAATCCGTATGCTGAGCAAATAATCTGAGAAGCTGGACTATATGAACTAAAACGTGGCATCAGGATTGAAGGAAGACTCATTAATGACCTGTGCTATGCAGATGACACAACCTTGCTTGCTGAAAGTGAAGAGGACTTAAAGCATTTAGTGATGAAGATCAAAGACCACAGCCTTCAGTATGGATTAAACCTCAACATAAAGAAAACAAAAATCCTCACAACTGGATCGATAAGCAACATCCTGATAAACGGAGAAAAGATTGAAGTTGCCAAGGATTTCATTTTACTTGGATCCACAATCAACACTCATGGAAGCAACAGTAAAGAAATCAAAAGACACGTTGCATTGGACAAATCTGCTGCAAAAGACCTCTTTAAAGTGTTGAAAAGCAAAATATCACCTTGAAGACTAGGGTGCACCTGACCCAAGCCATGATGTTTTCAGTCACCTCAGATGCATGTGAAAGCTGGAGAACGAATAAGGAAGACCGAAGAAGGATTGATGCCTTTGAATTGTGGTGTTGGAAAAGAATATTGAATATACCATGCACTAGCAAAGAATGAACAGATCTGTCTTGGAAGAAGTACAACCAGAGTTCTCCTTGGAAGCAAGGATGGCGAGACTGTGTCTCACATATTTTGGACATGTTGTCGGGAGGGATCAGTCCCAAGAGAAGGACATTATGCTTGCTAAAGTAGAGGGTCAGCAAAAAAGAGGTGGATTTACACAGTGCCTGCAACAAAGGGCTTAAGCAAAACTATGATTGTGAGGATGGTGCAGTACCAAGCACTGTTTCATTCCGTTGTACACAGGGTCACTTTGAGTCAGAATTGGCTCAATGACACCTAACAACAACAACATCGTGCTCCATCTGAGATAAAGCAATAAGATAGATGGATTCTGTCGTAGGGCTTGCCTCATCTTTGAAACTCAACAAAATGTCATCTACACTTGGCTAAGAATAGAATCACAGGGAAATTTATAGTCTTTGAGGTCACAGTTGAGGAAAAGTAGGTGGGCCTTCAGGAAATCCTCGGGTCATAACAGCCCAGGTATATTGCTGATCCTCCCAGAAGAAAGCAAGCATAGTGACTACATTTATTTAAAGGAACATGAAAGAAAGCAAAACACAACATGAAAGTGTAAAATATGCAGCCTAGGGAAGCCCAAAGACAAAATAGTATCTGGAACTCACTTGGTGGCTCCACAGGAGAAAGACCTGGTGATCTGCTTCTGTAAAGATTACAGCTAAGAAAACCCTGTGGGGCAGTTCTACTCTGTCACACGGGTTGCTACAAGTTGGAAGTCCATTCAACTGCACCCCAACACCACCACACAGGGAAGCAGGAAACAGCTATCCTATTTGTGGTCCTGAGGTCCTGCACAAATCTACATCCCCAACCAGCTTTGTTTCTTTGTTTTTGTTTCTTCCTGGGATGATAGCAATGTTACAAGGACAGATACAAGGAATGATACCTCCTTTATTAGACTTTCAACTGTTGGCTTTAGGCTACGTTAGCTTCCAGCTTACAAAGATATTGTGTGAGTTTGGGTAGAGGTCACTTCTCTTTTTCCTTTAGTTTCTTTGTTCTTGCAGGACAATTCTTTTTCCCATGTCTTTTCTGTTTATAGTATATGTTGTTGTTGTTAAGTGCCGTTGGGTCAGTTCAAACTCATAGCAACCCTATGTACCACAGAACAAAACACTGCCCGGTCCTGCGCCATCCTTACAGTCATTGTTATGCTTGAGCCCATTGTTGCAGCCACTGTGTCAGTCCATCTCGTTGAGGGTCTTCCTCTTTTCCACTGACCCTGTACTTTGCCAAGCATGATGTCCTTCTCCAAGGGCTGATCCCTCCTGACAACATAGCATAACACAGGTTGTTAAAGAGTCTTCCTCCAATCCTCATGCCCCGTTCTTCTTCATACAGACTAGATTCTTGGATTATTTGCTCAGCATACAGATTGAATAGGTGTGGTGAAAGGATACAACCCTGATGCACACCTTTCCTGACTTTAAACCACGCAGTATCCCGTTGTTGTGTTCAAATGACTTCCACTCGATCTATGTGCAGGTTCCTCATGAGCACAATTAAGTGGTCTGGAATTCCCATTCTCTGCAATGTTACCAGTAATTTGTTATGATCCACAGAGTCAAGTGCCTTTGCATACTCAATAAAACACAGGGAAACATCCTTCTGGCATTCTCTGCTTTCAGCCAAGCTCCATCTGACATTGGCAATGATATCCCGGGTTCTACGTCCTCTTCTGAATCTGGCCTGAATTTCTGGCAGTTCTCTGCTGATATATATTGCTGCAGCCACTTTTGAATGATCTTCAGCAAAATTTTATTTGCATGTGGTATTAATGATATTGTACGATAATTTCCACATTCAGTTGGATCACCTATCTTGGGAATAGGCATATTACTGTATATTCGAGTATCTTTAACAAGAGCCTTCCTCCATCAGATTATCTTAAATTGAAATATAATCCATACAACTCAAACTTCTTCATTTTAAAGTGTCCAATTCAGTGGTTTTTAGTGCACTCACTGTGTTGTGTGCCTATCACTACTACCTAATTCCACATTTTTACCACTTCAAAAAGAAACCTGGACCTATTACCAGTCGCTCCCAATCCTTCCATCACCCGCTAGTTATCTCTAACCTACTTTGTCTCTAGTTGTTGTTAGTTGCCATTGAGTCAACTCTGATTCATGGCAACCTTATGTATAACAATAAAATGTTACCCAGTCCTTCACTATTTCATGTCTGTTGGTATGTTTGTCTCCATAGATTTCTCTATTCTAGAAATTTCACATGAATGGATCTGTTCAATACGTGGCCTTTTGTGTCTGGTGTATTCACTTAGCATCATGTGATAACACTTTGTGGTGCTGATTGACATTTTCCCGATGACTAATGATACTGAGCATCTTTTCATCTTTTTGTTGGTCATTTTTATATTTTCCCTGGAGAAATCTCTATTCAGATCCTTTGCCAATTTTTTAATTGGGTTATTTATGTTTTTATTATTACAGTACAAATGTTCTTTATTATTCTATATACAAGTCCTTAATCAGATATATAATTTGAAAATACCTTATTTTAAAGCAAATAACGTGCACATTCTATGTTTTTTTGGCAACTGTGCCCTCCTCCCATGAGATGTTTTCATAAACATGCTATGCCAATTTTTTTTTTTTTTTTTGCAGTAAAGAGCACCACTGCCAAAAAAAAACGTAGAATGTATATGTTATTTGTGTAAAAAATATGGTACTTTCAGCCTTTCTGTGGGTTGTTCTTTCTCTTTCAGGATAAAGTCCTTTGAAGAAAAAAGTTTTTAATTATGAAGAAGTTCAAATTATCTACTTTTTTTTCTTGCTTGTCATTTTGGTGTCATATCTAAGAATCTTTATGGGGGCACCAAAAGAAATGACGACTAAAGAGTGGTGAAAATGTTCTAAAATTGACTGTGGTGATGCTTACACGTATTTGTGAATATGCTGAAAACTACTGAATTGTTCACTTTCAATGAGTAAATAGTATAGTATGTGAATTTTATCTCAATAGAGCTGTTTAAAAAAGTGGATTCATGATAGTGCCTGCTTCTTTAAAGAACTGGCTTCCGATTAAAATCTGGGGAGGGTAGGCGCACCTCACAAGCAGATCCTTGGTCACGGGCCCAAGCAAAAGAGACAGGGAAATTATTTTTCGTGGAAGGAAGACTCTTGTCTTATTAGCTGGGGTTTTTCAAAAGCAATAAGGGAGTTCAGAATCTACGTGACAAAAATTTTGACAAACGTCATCTACAGTGTCATGAATTGAACTGTGTCCCCCCAAAATATGTGTCAACTTGGTTAGGCCTTGATTCTCAGTATTGTGTGGTTGTCGTATATTTGGTGATTGTAATTTTCCTATGTGTTGTAAATCCTAATTTCTGGCTGTGGCTAATAAGGCAAGATTAGATTATACTAAAGAGGATTAGGGTGGGATTATAACACCCTTACATCCCTGATTCAGAAGAGGTCATGGAAAGAGGGATATCATTGCTAATGTCAGATAGATCTTGGCTGAAAGCAGAGAATACCAGAAAGATGTTTACCCGTGTTTTATTGACCATGCAAAGGCATTCAACTGCGTGGATCATAACCAATTACGGATAACATTGCAAAGAATGGGAATTGCAGAACATGAAATTGTGCTCATGCAAAACCTGTACAGAGACCAAGAAGCAGTCATTCAAACAGAACCAGGGGAAACTGCGTGGTTAAAGTCAGGAAAGGTGTGCGTCAGGATTGTATCCTTTCACCATACTTATTCATTCTGTAAGCTGAGCAAATAATCTGAGAAGATGAACTATAAGGAGAACATGGCACCAGGATTGGAAGTAGACTCATTAACAACCTGCAATACACAAATGACACAACCTTGCTTGCTGAAAGTGAAGAGGACTTAAAAAAGCACTTCCTAAAGAAGATCGAAGACCACAGCCTCTGGCGTGGGTTACACCTCAACATAAAGAAGACAACATCCTCGCACCTGGACCAATAAGCAATATCATGATGAATGGAAAAAAGATTTACGTTGTCAAGAACTTTTTTTTACTTGGATCCACAATCTACACCCATGGAAGAAGTAGTCAAGAAATAAACGATGTATTGCATTAGGCAAATCTGCGGCAAGAGATCTCTTTACAGTGTTAAAAGCAAAGATGTCACTTTGAGGACTAAGGTGCACCTGACCCAAGCATTATATTTTCAATTGCCTCATATGCATGTGAAAGCTGGACAATGAACAAGGAGACCAAAGAAGAATTGATGCACTTCAATTATGGCGTTGGTGAAGAATACTGAAAGTACCATGGATTGCCAGAAGAATGAAAAAAATCCATCTTGAAAGAAGTACAGCCAGAATGCTCCTTAGCAACGTGGATGGAGAGACTTTGCCTCATGTAATTTGGATGTGTTATCAGGAGGGACCAGTCCTTGCAGGAGGACGTCATGCTTGGTGAGCAAAAAAGAGGAAGACCCTCAATGAGATGGACTGACACAGTGGCCGCAACAATAGGCTCAAACACAGCAATGATTGTGAGGGTGGTGCAGGACTGGGCAGTATTTCTTCCTGTTGTCCACAGGGCCACTATGAGTAGCAACTGACTTGATGGCACCTAACAACAACAACAATGTTAAACTACCCTTGCATTCCTGAAATAAAGTCCATTTTATTTATTCCTTCAGATTTATTAGATTTATTCCTGCTAGACTTTGTTCCTAATACTTTATATAAGGTTATTGCATCTGTAGTTATTTTCTTTTGCTGTGCTGTTTTTGTCAACATTGATAAGATAATGCTCAATGCATCAAAAGAATTTAGAGGCTGACCTTCTTCCCCTTCTATATGCTCCAGAATATTCTAATGATGTTGGAGTTTTATAGTACTGAACTGTTTGGGGAAATTTTCCTATGAAATAATCCGAACCTGATATTTTTTAAAAGGTATCTCTTGACAGTTTGTATATTTCACCCACAATAACTGACCTCTTTAAATTTTTTCCTTTCTTTTTGTGTAAAGGATGCTAATTTAGATTTTTAAAATAAATGACCTGTTTCAGGATCTCAAATCATTTATACAGAAGTTAGCAAAATAATTTGTTATGATTCTTAATTTCTTGTTACCTATAATTATTGAGTACAGCTTTCTATTTGTCTTGATTGGGTTTGCCAGCAATTCATCTATTTTTCCCCTCTTTTTTTAAAAGATCTAGCTTTTGAATTTATTAGTCCTATGATATTTTGCTTTCTAATGCAATGATATCTTGTATTTTTATAAACACTTTTCTTCTTCTCTCTTTGGTTTTATTAATTTTCTTTTTCCTGAGTTGGATTCATCATCAATTTATTTCTATCTTCCTTTGATATCAACATATATACACATTTAAAACTATAAATGTTATTGAAGCATGGGATTTTTTATTCCATAGTATCTGATATGTAGCGTTTATTATCCTTATTTTTCAGATAGCCCTCATTTTCTAGTTTTTATTTTCTCTGTCACTTAACAGTAGCTTACAAATGAGAAGTTGTATTATTATTATTTTATTATTGTTTTTTTTTCTTCATGTACAAGAGGTAGGGATTTTTATTATTAATTTCTTGTTTGTTTCCTTATGATTAGAGAATATTACCTGTATGATTTCTACTTTTTGGAAATCAGTGTGATTTTCTTTGGTGCATTTTTATGAATACTTTGTGAATATCTGAAAAGATGATATATATTCTGTTCTAAGGGTAGAGTGTTGGTTATATCAAATAGGTATCCCATAGGATCACTATGAGTCGATGGCAACAGGTTTGGTTTGGCTTTGGTTTACCTTATTAAATATGCTATGTTTTATCTGCTTGATATGTTATTAGTTGAGAGAAATGAACCAAATTATCTCTTTAGGCAATAATCCATTTCTCTATATGTATTTCTATGAGTATATTTATTTGTTCACTTCTTTATTTTTAATATTGATGCTATGTTACCTGGTACACAGTTGCTCATTGTGGAGTATTTTACGTTCCCATATTTGTCTTGTTTAATGATTTTTGAATGTTATAAAACAAATCACGGCCTCTGAATTTATTTTTGCTTGCATTTGCTAGGAATTTACTTACTCGTTTCTTGCTTTATTTTACTGTTAAATCTTAATCTTTCCTTTTTGTTTCATTTTGTTTTGTTTTGGATGTGTCTCTAAAATATGTTCTTCCCTGATCTATCATGGAATGTGCTGCAGATGAGTACAAGGCCATTGTGAAGCTGTTTATTCCTGGAGATAGTTTTCCTTAGCTTCGCAGAGAATACTTTTTCTTTTATTTAAATCCAATAACTTTACGAGAATGTATTTTGTATTTGAATTTGGAATGAATTTTCCCTAGAATTCTATTTGTCCTCTTAATTTGTAGATTTAAGTTTTCTTTTAATTTATGAAATGCCTTCTTGAATCACATCTTAACTATTTTTTTTTTTCTATTGTATTATTTTGGTTTACTTCTTCAGGGACACCAGTTATTCATCTGTTGAATGTCGTCTGTCTTCTATATATGTTATCCCTTATCTGGTCATCTTTTTTCGTCTTAATCATTTCCGCTTTGTCTTGCTGAGTTTTCCAGTCCTGTTCTCCTTATTTCTTCTTTTCCACATTGTATATTCTCTTTTGTGCTGCTTCCAGCCAAATCTTCATTTTGATGGTAGTTTTATTTTCCCTTCCATTGCCTTTCTAAAACTCGCACAGTTCATGTTTTCTCCCTTCATCTCACCACATCTTCCTTCAGATCTCGTAACTCTTCTTCCCGCTCCAGTTTTATAGAGGTGATTGCTTAGGTTATTTCGTTCTCATTTTTGCTTTTCTTTTAATCCATAGCTGTTCCTTGGCCACAATTTTAATCTGCTTTATGATGACATGTTATATTTTATCTGCCATTTGTTTTGTTTTTTAATTGTGGTAAATATATGTAACAAAATATTTGCCATTCCAACATTCTTCTCATGTACAATTCAGTGACATTAAGTATTTTATCATGTTATTCAACCATCACCATGATCCATTTCAGATTGCATTTGCTTTTATGTGTCTTTCTTATAATGCCTTTGCATAGACATACATCCTATTCTATTTCAATGTCCCCCAGCCCCTACCCCAGGCCAGTTCATTACAGAAGGGTCATGAGGCAGGGCTCTGCTATAGGCTAGGTGGGATTCTCCTTATGACACAGCAGAAGTATTTAGTTTTTGGTTCTCCCCAAACCACTGACATGTACAACAAACCATTTTCTGATAACATGGCCAATCTTGGAGAGTTCTCATTCATTCCCATCTTTCCTGGTTTCCCTTTCTGCTAAAGAGGAGGGAAGTTCCCTTTCCCTAAAGAGACAGGATTGTTGGATTTGCCTCTTATGCCTTGAAGCACTCCAGCAATCTGTATGTGTGGTGTTCTCTTTTCACATATTCCTGGCTCTGTCTCTGACCTTCAAAGCATTCTCTTACATATTGTGGTTTGGTTACTTATATCTCATAGTTTCATCAAAGTTGGGGTTTGTGGCTTTTTTCTTGTTCTCTCTACTGCCGTTATGTGATTTCTCAGAGAGGATGAGGGAACACCTTATTTACTCCGTCATTTGATATAGGGAATCCTCTTCCCACCCCATGCAGGTCTTTTACAGAGTAGTTAACTGAGATAATTATTCTTTCACCCACCGAACACAGAGTTAGAGCCTGTGGGATGGCAGGTGTTTTAGCAGGCACGAGTCAGAATCGACTCGGTGGCAATGGGTTTGGTACTGGTTTCCCAGGAGCCTGGGAGAACTGACATTGTGAATTTATTTTAAAAAAAAGAATAAAAGTGAAATCCTTGCTTCTGGCACATCAGATGGGACTCTGCGATGATTAGATGGGGCTTGCTTTTAGCCGGCAAAGCCTGAAATGGCCGAAGACCTTTGGATTTGTGGCCAAAGGCATAGCCCAGAGAAGTCGACAGCAGAATTTCAACAAATCCATATATGATCAAATTTTGGTCCTGGAGCCAGCAATTTACTTTGGTTTGGAATCTAAGCCTCAGGCGACAACTGTTTTAGACCCCAAGCTTGGAGTGGAGGCTTTCTCACAAATGGCCCTCACAGCTGGGAGAGTTAAACAGGCTCTTTTTTCAAAGCAGTTGTTCCCTAAAGCATTTGTCGTGTCTGCCCAGGATTTCAGAACCCCCACCAGTAGGGCTGGAGTCAGTGTGCAGTGAGGGAGGACCTGAAGCCCAGGCCAGCTGCCTGCCCAGGCCAGCTGTGACTCTGAGGCCTGCCCCAAACAAGATCAACTTCCTTGCAGCTGTCCTCCCCAGAAGCCCAGCAGGCCTCAGCATAGTTCCTCTATGTGTTTAAAAAGGAAAAAAAAAAAAAACTTCCTTTCTATGATATGGTAGGAATACACACTAGGTTATCTCTCTTGTGTTCAAATCTGAGAGCATGGGAATGAGCTCAGTGTCCAAGTAGACTGTGGAGTACCTGGCTCCACAAATAGTTAAGTGCTCAGCTACTAACCAAAAGATTGGTGGTTTGAACCCACCCAGAGGTGCCTCAGAAGAAAGGCCTGACAATCAACTTATGAAAAATCAGCCATTGAAAACCCTAAAGAGCACAGTTCTACTCTGACACAAGTGGGGTCGCCACGAGTCAAAATTGATTCAAGGGCAACTGGTTAAAATAGACTCTGCAAAATTGATTTCTCATTAAGGTAAAAAGTTTAAAATGAAACAGAAAATGCCCTGGCTTTACAAACACTGTTTACTGAAGGATCAAGCACTCCGGTACCTGGCCACTGATTGGGCCAGTAGACATTAGGGATATTCTCATGTGAAAAACAAAGAAGCAGGGTGACTGATTACCTCAGGTGATAAAGAGCAACGCAAAGCAGATTACTTGGGCGCTTTTGGACAAACAGCTACTTCAACGCAAGAGGAGAGAGAAGTCCTTGATTAGGTGGGCCCTGATAGTTAAGGGTGACTTTCACTGAGGAAAATTTATCCAACCTATCCAATAGTTAATAATGAAAAGCCATCACACCTGAAAGGCGTGGTAAACAAAATCAGCCTCCTCAGCAAGGAACCTCTACAAACT
Organism: Loxodonta africana; assembly: GCF_030014295.1. Taxonomy (NCBI): domain Eukaryota; kingdom Metazoa; phylum Chordata; class Mammalia; order Proboscidea; family Elephantidae; genus Loxodonta; species Loxodonta africana. The sequence goes on along the minus strand of NC_087342.1, from coordinate 234,108,899 downwards.
GAGAAGTCTATTTTGACTCATGTTTAATTTGATGAGAACCAGACAGTAACATGTAGCCCTGGTGGTGCAGTGGTTAAGAGCTACAGCGTGCTATGGCTGCTAACCAAAAAAGTCAGCAGTTCAAATCCACCAGCTGCTCCTTGGAAACCCTATGGGGCAGTTCAACTCTGTCCTACAGGGTAATACGCTTTTTCTTTTCATGCATTTGTGCGTGTGTGTGTGTTTTATTTTTCCAGGCTCTTAAAAGGCATTATTTTTAGAGTATTATTTACTCAATCTCTAACCTCTTAAAGTTTAAACCAGCATGAATAAGACTCTCTATGTCAAATGCCCTTCTCAGTTAAAAAAAAAAATCCTAAGACAGTTGAAAGGCTCACCAAAACGCATGGATGTGCTTGAAGCTAAAACAAAACAAATGTAAACGTACTCAACCGAAAAGATGAGATTCTGAAAGTACTTAAACATATTTCTGAAACTTAGAGGAATAAAAAGATTTGAGGGAAAATATTCTTACTGACACCAACTCAGCTGTGAAGACCTCAGGAATCAACTCCATAAATAAGCTCCTAATTATCTTTGAAAGACGAAGTATAGCATATGCAAATGACACAGATCCAGGGGCATTAACATCTTACGTTCAATATTTCAGGAAGAAAAGGAAATATCTCCCTCTTGAAAATAATATCTGGGGGGACTACCGTTTGACAGAGTCATTATCTTTCATGTAAAACCCGAAGTTTTTTTTTTTTCCTTCTCTTCAGTGAGAAAACATACATAAACCACTTCGTACATTATCTGGCTCTCGTGACTTCACATTTCTCAGAAGCAATGCATTGCGGGGCTCAGACCTGCTGGTGTGCCCTGGCTTTGCACACTGTGTTTTTCAGTTGCTGTCCAGTCAGCGTCCAATCGTGGTGAAGGAAACACTACCCGGTTCTATGACGACCTGACGACTGGTGAGGATAGATGGGGGGAAGGCTTGAATGATGACGATGGCCCAACAGCTGTTTCAAGCTCAGCTCTGAAACAGAAAACGGGAGATCTCAGAGAAAACAGATGTCCCAATGACCCTACCTGTGGTGTCCGTGCCTTTGCGTAATCCCTTCTGCTCGAGTAAGGGCAGGGCTCCTTGACTTGATTCTAATCAACAGAACATGGCCGAAGGGAGGGGGTGTTCCTTTTGAGATTAGATACCTTGGCTTCCATTTTGGTCGCTTTTTTTCTCTCTTATCTTCTTTCTGGCTCTGGGGGAAGCCAGTGACCATGTTGTGAGGAAGCCCTGTGGAAAGGCCACGTGAATAACCTTGGGAATGGATCTCCTGCAGCTAGCCAACAGCCACCTGGATGCGCTCAGAGCCAATGCTCCCTGGTTGAGCCATGGAGGACAGCAGCTCCGGTGACACCTTCACTGCAGCCTCATGAGAGGTACTGAGCCAGAACCACCACCTCCACTGCTCCTCACTCCTGACCCACAGAAATGGAGGTAATAAATATTGTTGTTTCCAGCTGCTAAATGCTAAGGTCATCATATAACAGCAATAGATAACCAATAGCTATAATTTTAAGGCAAATATTTCCAGGTACTCCAGTGGGGCTACTGAAGATGCTTCAAGGCATTTTGATGCTTCAAAGTATTCAAAGGGCTTGTTTTAGATGTTTTATCCTTCCCTGTTGTGTCAATTTTGAAGTATGTTCTGAGGACCCTTGGGATCCAGTTGGAAGATGGGAAAGCCTGGGACATTTGAGTGATACTTGAAGCATTATCGGAAACCCTGGTGGCATAGTGGTTAAGAGCTATGACTGTTAACCAAAAGGTCGGCATTTTGAATCCACCAGGTGCTCCTTAGAAACTCTATGGGACAGTTCTATTCTATCCTAGAGGGTGGTTATGAGTTGGAATCGACTCAACAGCAGCGGGTTTTGAAGCATTATCAAAACAGTTTCAAATTTAGTTAACAGAAGCATTTCAGGCTCTTCCTCCCAAACTACTAGGAATTGAGAACTTGCCCATAACCCTCCTGGTCACATTCAATTGTAACCTTGGAGCTGTCTGATCCCTTCCCACCTCTCTCACACCTATTCGGACAGTCACAAACCTTCAAGTGTTTCTTGGATTTGACTCTTCCTTTCATGTCTAGAGTCACCAGACTATCAGTTTCCATCAGGGATTACCATAAGGTCTCCCAGCATCTCAATCAAGCTTGGTGCTGCAAGCTACCATCAGACCAACAATCATTTCACCCTGTTCAACCAAAAAAAAATACTTCTCCATTCCAACCAGCTGAGTCCTCTTATTGTCTAGAACCTGAGGGTCTCCATTCAAGCTCCTATGCCTGCCTCACACTCCTTCTTTTGTGTAAAATTCCATAGGACCCTCCCCCCACCCCCATGCAGTCATAGACATTCTCCTTCAGGGCCCTCAGATCCTAACTGAGTCCCTCTGGGAACCTTTCCTTCACTACCAAACCCAGCCACAGCCTTGGAGCTCTGTGGAACAATGTAAGTGTGGGACAAGACAAATGCAACGTATGTCATTGTATTAGCTCCCCAGGGCCATGGTAATAAAGTTCTACACAGTGGGTGCTTAAAACAGCAGAAGTTTATTGTCTCACAGTTCTAACCACCAGAAGTATGAAATCTGTAGAGCCATGTTGATTCTTCTGAGCGCTCCATGCCTCTCTCCTAGCTCCTGGTAGTTCCAGATGTTCCTTGGCTTGAATTTGTCTCTGTGTCTCTTCTCCCCTTTTATAGGACACCATTCATATAGGATTAGGGCCCACCCTACTCAGGTATGGCTTCATGTAAACTGATAACATCTTCAAAGACCCTATTTCCAAATAAGGTCACGTTCTCAGGTTCAGGTGTTAGGACTTCAACACATCTTTTGGGAGGACACAATTCATAGCAGTCACTGTGCATTATTTTCTTCTCTTCTACTCTCTTGTCATCAACTAAACTGAAGCCTTGCCAATACCAGGGGCCCAGCCTTCCTTGGTTCTTGCCATATTTCCTAACACAACGTGGTACATGCTCTGAAGGTTAGATAAAGAGAAGGAAATTATCGTTACCAGGGTACCCATTACATGGTGGACATTTAATAAGTGTAACGTCTTTCTCCTTGCAACAATCCTCTGAGATGCATATTTTGTCTCTACTGGACAAATAGGGAAATGAGTTGGTGCATGTTCACCCTTCTGGTAAGTGGTGGAGTGGGAGTGGGAATCTTGGGATGGCCAGTGTGCTCTTTACAGTGGTCACACTGACCCCCAGTGCAAGTATGAGGATGTAATGACACTTACATTCCAATGACAAAGCCAGCAAGCCAGGCGAGCACGTTGGTTAAAAGCAGGGACTGTGGGGGCAGAAGCACATGTTCACATCTCACCTCCATCTCCTCCTCAGGCACGTCGATTAATGTCTCCCAGACAGAATTCTCATCTCTACCTGAGGTGAGGTGAGGATGGTAACAGCACCTACTCTTGGACTTGTTGTGAGTGATAGAGGAGCTAATGCAGATGCTGAGTCCCTGGGTGGTACAAATGGTTAAAGACCTTGGCTGCTAACCAAAAGATTGGAGGTTTGAGTCCATCCTGAGGCACCTCAGAAGAAAGGCCTGGTGATTAATTTCTGAAAGATCAGCCATTGAAAACGCTGTGGAGCACAGTTCTACTCTGACACACATGACGTAGCTGTGAGTCTGAGTGGACTCAGTGGCAACTGCTTTAGTGCAGTTACAGGGCTTAGCACAGTTCCAGCCCTCAAGAAATGGCAGCTTTTTTTTTTTTTAAATCTTGGCTCTACCCTCCCATCTGTCTCAGCAGAAGCTATACCAAAACATGTAAATTCTGTGATTTTTCCAAATATAATTTTTTTTTTTAAACCATACTCAAAGTTTTATTGGTCTTTATTTGTGGCTTTCTGGGCTTTTTCTTTTTTTCCTGCTTATTGTGTTCACTCTACAATGAAGTCAAAAGCAGAACTCATCTGATTAGAATTTTCCCAATCATCAAGCTATGTTGACTGATGCAAACTCTTAAAGAGACACAGGCATTTTCAACTCAAAGACAAACTTCATTTCACTCCTCTTGAGGCAAAACAAACAATGACAGTGTTACGGCAAGGTAGATATTAGAGAGACGACAGATAGTATAAGATAGATGATGGATAGAGAGATAGATGGATGATGGATGGACAGATAGATATGGCTGGTTGGATGGATGGATGGATGGATGGATGGATGGATGGATGGATGGATGGATGGATGGGTGGATGGGTGGATGGGTGGATGGGTGGATGGGTGGATGGGTGGATGGGTGGATGGGTGGATGGGTGGATGGGTGGATGGGTGGATGGGTGGATGGGTGGATGGGTGGATGGGTGGATGGGTGGATGGGTCGATGGGTGGGTGGGTGGGTGGGTGGGTGGGTGGCTGGATGCATGGATGCATGCATGGATGGATGCATGCATGCATGGATGGATGCATGGACGGAGAGATGAGATAAATAAACAGACAGATGGACAGATAGATAGTGAATAGATAGATTTGTGCCACCGACATTTACATGCACATATAACATGAACATAAAGCAATAGCATTTTGGAGCCAGATGCATCACTAGATTTCATCATCTGTCTACCCATCCCATCTGACCCAACATTATCTGTGGGGAAGCTGAGGCAGTTAGGGTTAGGGGACTGCCCCACTCCCATAGACAGGTGGTGGCAGACGGGACCTGGAATTCGTCCCTATTACTTACAGTGCAGTCTTTTTCATTTCCTAACATCATGCTCTCTCTGTTAGGTAAACTGAGGTCCACGTTAGCTATTTTTCTACCCCCACATTGCAATGCTTCGGTCCCTACTGACATCCAGCTCCTCTTGTAGCATCCAAGAATCCCTGTCAAGGAGCAGATAGTAAATATTCTTGGTTTTGTGAGTCATACAATTTCTTTCATAACTACTCAACTCTACTGTCACAAGACCAAGGCAGCCATAGACAATACATAAAGGAATCACGACAAACTTTACTTATAAAAGCAGGTACCTGGCCAGACTCAGCCTGCAGGTGGTAGTTCGCCAACTGCTGCCCTAAACCAGTGTGACGTTACGGTCAGTGGTACCCACGGCCTGTCTAGAAAGCTGCAGTTATCTGCACAAGAGCCATCACTGACTGCAGAGAGCACACTTATCCACACGTTCGTACGGAGTCTCCATCTCAAGGATAAGACTCTGTTCAAATTATTGGAGTTTAAATTTAAAAAGAATAGTGAAATAAGAGTGGAGGAAAACTCAGCACAGAGAGGACTGTGGAAATGCCACACGAACAACTGTGTCAATGCCTACTGAACTCGGATTAGAGAAGGGTTCGTTGGGAGGTCACTGGTAGCCTCATAAAAGGTGATTTACAAAAAGACATAGATACAGAAACTAGCCTTCAGTGGATGAAGGTTCACGTAGCTGAAGAACAAACGAGACACCTGGCTGCTTGGGGACATGTACATCACTTCTACAGGGCTATTCTCCAGGTCACATGGCTTTGGAAAGACATCATTATTATCATCATCATCCTTATCCTCATCAATATTTTATAAAATTACCCTTTGTTAAAACATTATACTCTGTACTCCACTCGCAGTATTGAATTAATCTTCACAACAGTCTACAGACGAGGCAGCTGACTGTATTCCTAACCTGACAATAGTCACTTAACTAGAAAGTTGCAAAGCCCAGATTCAAAGCCAGGTCTCCAATTACGCAAAGGCCACTGTCTTAACTAAAGAAGAAAAACTGTTGCTCCATTACTTTGCAATATAGTATATGGATGCTAACCAAAGATGCTCATGGCCGAAATCCTTTACCACCATCTGGGCCCATTACACCCATTTTATCGATACCATAAATAGCTATGGATTCAAAAGGATGGCAGCAACTCCAGCCTTGCCAATTCTGCTCCGCAGGAGCTAAGGGCCAGCAAGCTCATCCATGTGCCCTGAGCAGAAGCATTTTGTAAACAGCTGGGAAGACCTATAGCCATTGCACTTGAATTCATACATGCAGCTCTCACCCTCATTAGCCTTCCACATTTGCTTTTTATCTTTATTTATTTTTTTTCTCAGCTGAGAGATGGCCAGAAGCCAAGCTGGGGGTGGCACATGGACTTCACCCCGGCATGGTCTCTCTCCTTGGAAATAACTGGTACAAAAGAAAATATGTTCCCAAAGCAATCACAGAGATACAATGGAATTCCATTTAAAACAAAACAAAAATGTAAAAGACCATCCATGGCCTGGGATTTAGAATGCGCTAGGTTTTCTCAATCAAGCAAAACCATTTTAAGTGCCTTTGATCTTCCTAGCCGCTATCGACAGTTACAAATGGACAATGGTGGCCAGCAAATGAAAAATGCGCCTTTGTTTGTCATCAGGGAGCATTTATTTTAATGTGATGCTTTTTGGAATTAGCAGGAGCCTGGTGATATCTCAAAGATGAATGAGTGTCTCCTTGTCCCTCTCCTTCTATCCAAATGGGTGTACCCATCCTCCACCTCATTCTCTCGACTCTCCCAGAACCTAGAATAATGGTTTCAGGACGTAAGAGACGTTAAACCTAAAAAAAAAAAAAAAAAGCAAAGCCATTGCCGTCCAGTCGATTCCAACTCATAGGTGGTGGATTAAGGGATATGAAAAGATGGGTATACAGGTAGATGGATATACAGGTAGAGTGCTCACTTCTGACACACAGCATCACTTTCTCTATGTGACAGCTCTACTCACCATACACAAAGGAGAAAAATGCCACAAAATAAGATTTTCTGGTCAAGACAAGTGGAAAATGTAACATTGATTCAGGGTGAAACTGCATTAATGAAGCCATAGAGTTAGTCGTTTTCATGTGCTCTCAGAAAAATGAACACCAACCATCCCCACATCTCTCATTTTTTGAGTGTAAACTACCTCACTGTGTATGAATTGTTCAACGTGGCCCAAACATGCAGTTTGCTGGGACGTGCTATAAAAATTATTTCCAGAAAAAATTTGAGACTTACGATTTGAAATACATAGATTGGGAAGTACAGTCATGGAAGATGTGGACGTGCAGAGGGTGATTGCTCTGTATTAGGAGACCTTGCTCTACGTTTTTGTTGTTAAGAGAGAGGGGGAAAAAAGTATTCTGATCAATGTGAACCATCATAGAGGTTTACGTGAATTTGAGCTTGAGACAATAAACTGTAGGCTCGATTTGGGCAGATCTGTTTTTCTACCCATCCTTTTATTACTAGTATAATTATTAGTTTCTGCTGGAAGAATGAACAAATCTGTCTTGGAAGAAGTACAGCCAGAATGCTCCTTAGAAAAGAGGCCAGAATGACTTTGTCTCATGTTCTTTGGACATGACATGTGATCAGGAAGGACCAGTCCCTGGAGAAGGACATCATGCTTGGTAGAGGATCAGTGAAAAAGAGGAAGACCCTCAACAAGATGGACTGACACAGTGGTTGCGAAACTGGGCTCAAGCATAGCAATGATTGTGAGGATGGTGCAGGACTGGGCAGTGTTTTATTCAGTTGTACACAGAGTGGCTATGAGTCAGAACCGACTTGACTGCACCTAACAACAACAGCACAGTACCTGGTCCTAACAGAAGTTTAGTAAATATTTTTAAATAAATACATGAAAGCAAGGAAAGAAAAAATAAATAAAGAGATAGAGAAGAAAAGAAAGAGGAAGGAAGGTCTCAAGCTTCCTGTTAGTTGTCGTAGAGTCGACTCTGACTAACGGCTACTTTAAGTATAACAGAACAAACCGTCTCCCAGTGCTGCACCATCTTTATGATCGCTGGTACGTTTTAGTCTGTTGTTGTGTTTGGTGTATCAATCTGTCTCACTGAGGGTGTCCCTCGTTTTTGCTGACCCTCTACTTTACCAAGCGTGATGTCCTCTCCTACCTATTGTTCTTTCCTAACAAGCACGTATTCACCTGAGCATATGCCATTTTCAAACAGAACATGTGTTAATATTGAACCACATAATATGTGGAACATAAAGAACCCCTTTCTTATGTCACATGCTTCATAAGGAAAGGCAGCCAGGCAGGAGTTGAAAGAATCTTTATATTTGAACTTAGTAATTGAGGGCAGAACTGCTGTGAGATGTCCTCCTCAGAGAAAGCAAAAACACCGATTTGCTTAGGAATCTGTTGTCTTTCTCCCACACCTTCCTACCCATCTCTCACCCACAGCCTACCCTCCTCCAACCATGTGGAGAAATCATACTATGATCTGAATCAGCTTACTTAGAATAAGAAAGAACAGTGGAGAACAGTGTTTTCACCAAATACTCTCAAGGAAACGAACTTAAACCTTCCTAAATGGAGGTACTGGAGAATTTTATAAATTTATCTTTCTATTATGGAAAATGCCAGACACACACAAAGCTAGTCAGAATTGAATCCTCATGTACTCATTGACCAGCTCCAACAATGGCCAACTCACAGATAATCTTATTTCATCTATAACCCTGCTTCTTCTTGTGTTGTGTGTACTGGCAAGTCGATTCCAACTCATACCAACCCTATATGACAGAGTAGAACTCCCCCATAGGGCTTCCTAGGCTTTACAGAAGCAGATCACCAGATCTGCCGCAGAGCCGCTGGTAGGTTCGAACCACCAACCTTTCAGTTAGCAGTCAAGAGCATGACCATTGTACCACCAGGGCTCTTTTAAATTTGCCTACACTCTGTCGTGGCTTAGGAAACCCTGGTGGCTTAGTGGTTAAGAGTTTGGCTGTTAACCAAAAGGTCAGCAGTTTGAATCCACCACATGCCCCTCAGAAACCCTGTGGAGTGGTTCTGCCCTGTCCTATAGGGTTGCTATGGGTTGGAATCAGCTTGGTGGCAATGGTTTTTCTTTTTTTTACTCTCCTTTTTTTTAATATAATATTAAAGGCATAGTGATTAAGTGCTACGGATGCTAACCAAAAGGTCAGCAGTTCAAATCCTGCAGGCGCTCCTTGGAAACCCCAAGGGGCAGTTCTGCTCTGTCCTGTAGGGTCACTATGAGTCAGAATTGACTCAACGGCAGTGGGTTAATATAATATTGTGGGATATCACAAAAAAATGGCCCCCATTCTTCTCCCCTACCTGTAGCCACATCCTGTTGGTAGAACCTTGCAGTGTCCTTCCAATCAAACTCTGGGTTGGGCCACGGGGCTGCTTTGGCCAACAGGATGCTGGCCAATGCGACACACAGTGGAGGTTTAAAAACCAGGCTTATTCCAATTCACGTGCCCTGTCATCATCCTGAGAAGATGTTTGAGTAGACAGCTAGAAAGAGAGAGACATGAGACGCAAGGCCATCCAAATCAGTTGACAGCTGACACCCACGTAAACAAGTCAAGCTGAAATGAGAAGAAATGTTCCGCCAGGCCCTGCCAGATCAGCAGAGCCACCTAACCAAACACCCCGAAGGTGTGAACAATAGATTCTTATTATAGTATGCCACCAATGTTTTGTGGTTGTGCTCATGTGGTTATAGATAACTGATCAAAGTATGAATCTCAAAAATGTAAGAACTGTCTTTATTATAATACCATCATCGCATACTTAATAACTCCATGGACTCCCTGGATGGTGTACAAATGGTTAACATGCTCAGCTACTGACTGAAAGGCTAGAAGCTACAGTCTACCCAGAGGTGCCTCTGGAGAAAGGCTGGGTAGTCTACTTCTGAAAAACCAGCCATTGAAAACCCTATGGAGCACAGTTCTATCCTGACACACATAAGGGCACCGTAAATCAGAATTATAACTAGTAATAATTCTTTAATAGTGTTATATTGAAATGTATCTTATTGACTATTCAAAATTGATATATAATCAGTATTCAAATTTCCAATTGTCTCATAAATATCAGCTTGTTTTTTTTTTTTAACAGTTTACTTGAATCGGGATCCAGATATGGTCTACGTATTATGTTTGGTTGATACATATGTCTTTTAAGTCTTTTTAATCTAAGATTCCTCTTCACAAACACTCCATTTTCGTGCACTAAATTTGCTAGGATAGTTCATTTGTGCCTATTTTGTATTGTGTGTCTAACTCCAGTGGAAACCTGTGTGGCGTGGTAGTTAAGCGATAGGCTGCTAATCGAAAGGGCAGCAGTTGGAACCCACCAGGCGCTCCTTGGAAGCTCTGTGGGACGGTTCTACTCTGTTCTATAGGGTTGCTATGAGTCAGAGTCAACTCAACGGCCGTGGGTTTGGGTTACGTAATTCCAGTATTTTAAAACTTGAGGATTTACATACGGCGTTTATCGTTTCAGCTTATTTTCTTTTATATTGGTTTATACCTTTATTTTCGGGCAATTATTTATTTGTTAATCCATATTTTCTTAGTTTGTAGCATATCAGCAATAAATTGGTAACGCCATCATCTAGGGGAGATTTGTGTTGCTGCTCCCAGGAGCCAGGGGGCACTACTCACCTGCGTCTAATCTTGCCCCGTTGAGACAACGGGCTGAATGTGGACGTTTTAGGTTCTATTCCTCCACCTGACCAGGGCCCAAGATGGGCTCGATGCGGGACTAGGCACGGGATCTCAAGGCCACCTTTGCTTATTGTTCAGCACTCTCTCCTGTGGTCTTAAAGCCCTGTTATTTTTTGGTTTTTATGTGTATTCAGATATTCCTCTTGAGCTCAGGAACACATATAAAGTTACGGTATTGTCATATATCCATAATCGATCATTTTTAATCAAATGTCCCTTCAGAGTATCTATTCTGAGATATTGCCAGAAGCAGAAGTCCCAGACTACAAAACGAGATTTTAAACATGAAAACTAAAGGCCTGAGAAGGTATTAAAAGTTCAGATTACACCACGTAGAAAGGGAAGATAAACAGAAAACATCAATCTAGTGAAAATAAAAATGGAATCCCTTCACCAGTTTATTTTTTGAAATCTTTGGAGCTGACAAAACACCACGGAATAGAATTGTTCCTTAACCAAGAATATGTGTTGTGCAACATGGTTGCATAAGCAAAGATAGAAATAGGCACTATTTTTTTAGGTTCAGAGGGTATTTTTACTATAACGAAAAAAAAGCCTAAATTAGTATTCCTGAGTTTTAAATGGCTTAATAGTAGTTATGACATTCAAGTTTATGAAGCATTTTGATCATCAGTTTTTGGAGTGGAACACATTTTCATCCCCAGTTTATAGATAAAATACTGAGTCAGTGAGACCAAGTGAGTCACCGAAGGTCATATGGCCACAGAGTTGGGATATGGAGCCAAGGTACTAGCTCCATCTCCTGGGCTCTTTCCACTACATTGTCTTGAAAAGTTAAAAAAAAAAAAAAAGTTAATTAAATTAACCTAGATAGGAAGGATAGGAAAGACCTCTTGTCCTCTAGAAACTCAGAATAGAAAAGTGACAATCAAACAGGGTAACAAAACATAAAGATATAATTACCTGCACCAAAAACCAACACCCATTGCCGTTGAGATGATTCCGACTCTTAGCGACACAGCAGTGAAAAATAGCAAACCAAATTTGACATGAACAGAAATCATAAGAGGATGCTGCCATCACTTTTTATTAATACTCTAACCAAAAGTAAAGCTATGAAGCTGGGTAGGATGGGGTTTATTCGAGTGTGACATTAAAATCTTTGTAAATCAGCAATATTTGATACCACTTACCCCTTGTACTCCATTTAATAGGCTATCTTATTAACGACGGCAAAAAGCTCATAGGTAACAAACACAAAGGTAGTCAGTATGTCAGTCAGTATGATTCCAAACCCTGGATTCTGTATTTACTTAAGGGATTGTCCTTGATGTTATAGAACTATTTTTCCCTGTATCTTCCCAAATCCTAGAGGAACTCGGGGACTTTCTCATCCCCTCTGAATACATAATACTTAGCTGGGCCCCAACTCTACTCTACCCTCCCACTGCCCTCCCCATCATCAGAGACTAGACAGGATTTCACATAGAAGCTTTCCCTGGAACTATCTGGAACCTCCAATTAATCCTGAGCCCAGGGGACTAATCTGTATCCAGGTATGCCTAAATCTGGACATCCAACCCAAGTCACCATAGTCTATGATCTCAAACAGTAGTCATGGACCACCATTCTGGCATTTACAGATGGTTAGCGCCATTGGGAGAGACGAAAGTGACCACTGTAGAAACACAGGGCAGCATAGGTCACCCTCAGATAAGCACTCATCTGTCTGTTTCCTTTCCTATACAGAGTCCTAGTAGTCTGTGGGAGCCAATATTTGCCAAGGTACGCAGCTTACGTATCACATTCAGAGCTTACAGGGCCTTTAGGAGAATCATCCTACTCTGGTTGCCTGATACCTTTCTCTGAAAACTATCATTCTTAGATTAAAATAGCAGAAAAGCAAAGACCTCCCTGAAGATACATGTGCATCATAGGAACTGCTGGACCAGAACCTGCACCAGTACCCAGTGACACGTGTTTTAGAGAGTTTGGGCACTAAGAAGAAAGCACTTATAATCTGCTTGTGCCATTGCGTAACCTGTCCGAGTCATTTCCTAATTCAAGTGACTTTGTCTGGAAATAAAATCTTTGAAGATGTTGTCACTTAAGTTAACATGAGGTCATACTAGAATAGGTGGCATCCTAATCCATTATCAGTGGTGTCTGTATAGAAAAGGAGAAGTAACAAAGATATATAGAGAGAAGAGGGCCATGAGAAGATGAAGACAGAGATTGGAGTCATGCATCTACAAGCCAAGGAATGCCAAGGACACCAGCCATCACCAGGAGCTAGGAGAGACAGGGAACTCATTCTCCCTCAGAGCCCTCTGAAGGAATGAATGCAGCTAACACTCAGATTTCAAACTTCTAGCCTCCAGAGCTGCGAGGCAAATGTCTGTTCTCAAAACCACCCAGTTTATGGGACTTTGTTTTGGCAGCCCCGGAAACTAGCTGCTCTTAAGATCACAAGTACTCGTTAATGTTAAAGACACTTTCACTATAAACACATACACAATATATTAAATACATTTTGCTAAGCATCACTGTATAGCATTACTTGGAAGTGAGGATGGGGAGACTTCATCTCATATACTTTGGACATGTTATCAGGAGGGATCAGTCCCTGGAGAAGGACATCATGCTCGGTAGAGTACAGGGTCAGCGGAAAAAGGAAGACCCTCAACAAGATGGACTGACACAGTGGCTGCCACAGCAGGCTCAAGCATAACAGCTGCTTACCTGTCCGTCTCGGGATTTGCCGATCTTCACTGCCTGTGAGCAAGAGTCCTGCTCCCCGACCTGCCTGTATTGGGTTCACCAGCCCCTGCAGCTATGTGACTCAGGAAACACCTTTCAGTCTTGCCTGCTGACCTTGGAGATTCCTCGACCATCACAGCCTGTGAGCAGGAGCCCTGCTCCCCGACCTGCTGATTTTGGGTTCACCAGTTTCTGCGGCTCCGTAAATTGGGAAAGGCCCCTATCCTGATCCAAAAATTTGGAATGTTCCAACCCCTACAACCGTGTGAGTTGTTTCCTTGATGTAAGTCTCTCTGTATATACTTATACACTTTACTGGTTTTGCTTCTCTGGAGAACCCAGCCTAAGACATTTGGTACCAAGAGCAGTTCTAGAGAAACAAAATTGTAAGGATGAATTCTCTAAATTCTGGTTAGTCTTAACGATGGTGATAACTCTGCTTCCAACAGTAAACTGCTAACCCGTGGGCCGAGGTGGTGATACAAGCACACAAAACACCACCCCCCGTAGATCAGGCATCGGTGAAAGGCGAGGCTCTGGGCGAACACGTGCGTAATATCTTTCTAGAGTTTTGTCAGAATGAGAAGTATAAGGAAGCTGGCTGGTGGGTCCTACTTTCACCAGACAAAGTGGTGAAAGAAAGAGATGCACTTAGGGCTTCAGAGTCAAAGCTCAAGTGTTGAATAAACCTAAAATCTTCCACTTGTGCTATGAAAGAAAGCCTTATTTCTTGTAGTAACAGCTGATATTGCCAAAAGTCGAACCCAGACTCTAATTGTAAGAGTGGCTGAATTACAATGCCAGCTCAATTGCCAACCTAGAGAAATGTCTGAAGTTAAAGTGAGGGCATTGATTGGGAAGAAATGGGACTCTGAAACTTGGAATGGGGACCGCATACCACCAAGGAAGCAGCACCGGGAGCAGAGCACATCCTTTGGACCCGGGGCCCCTGCACCTGAGAAGCTCCTCAACCAGTGGAAGAGTGAGGACAAGGACCTTCCTCCAGAGCCAACAGAGAGAGAAAGCCTTCCCCTGGAGCCGATGCCCTGAATTTGGACTTGTAACCCATTAGACTGTGAGAGAATAAATTTCTTTTTGTTAAAGCCATCCACTTGTGGTATTTCTGTTATAGCAGCACTAGATAACTAAGACAATTACTGTATAGCATTACTTGGAAGTGAGGATGGGATGACTCCATCTCAGATACTTTGTACATGTTATCAGGAGAGATCAGTCCCTAGAGATTGATTGACACAGTGGCTGCAACAATGGGCTCAAGCATAAAAAATGATTGTGAGGATGGCTCAGGACCGGGGTTTTTTTTTACATAGGGTCACTGTGAGTCGGAACTGACTAGAAGGCATCCAACAACAACTGTAGAGCAATGCATGTAACACATTAAAACCATACTGAAGACATATATCTAAACACTGAAAAAGTAGAAAAACGCACATTTATGGGTTTATTTGGTCTAAAACTTTACTATTAATAAGAAAGGTTCAAAATAGAAGCATAAACTGCACAGACGCCCACACGTGGCTACGCACCATTCATGCCTGATGGCTCCAGCGTGGCAGGTTTGTGCAATGGCAGAATTGCCCAGCAGAAATGCAATGGGGCACAAGCATCCAATTACACAAATGCAAATCAGAATTTTTTCTAGGAGTCCTCCTAAAAGTCACATATTTTCCATGTGCAAATTAGGAACCCAGTGTAGATAATTTGGCCCAGTGTCTATGCAAATTGTTCTTTCTTTGTCATTCTGAATGTACAGCTGTTCTGTCACAGGAAGGACAGAGAACAGAAAGACAATCCATTTAGTCCTAGCTCCCTGCCCTTCTGTTTAGAATTGAAAGAAATGAAGGAGAAAAATCACAATTGTTTATCCTTACAGGTTTATTCCTGTTATCTTGTCCAGGAGAGGATGCGTTCTCGTATCAGCCCAATTTTTGACATTCACAAAACTACACTGACTGGTCAGAGCCAAGAGTTTCCTGTCAGGCTTCAGCATAAGAAGCAAGACTGGGTTCTTTCCCCTTGAAGTGGCATTCCCGTGACGGTCTGGTAAAGTGGCTTTTACAATTTTGGGAGTCTGAGCCAAACAGGGCAAAGCAGAGTGGCTCAGAGGCTATTCAAAACACAACTGTGATACAGCTTTTAATGGCTACACATGAACAAACCTGCTAGGAATGAAATGCAATTGCTTTCTCCAAGCCTCTCAAGACTCCCACTTGGGAGCGAGCTCCGCCTTTGCTTCTGTCTTTGTTGTGCCCCTTGCCTTGCTCCTTCTGGAGTGCCTTGTTCTTTCTGCTTCTACTCCCCTCAGGAACTGCTGGCTGATGAGAAAGACTTCAGAACCCCTTGAACAACTAAACAATTTCATCCCACCCTTCCTGAAGCCAGTAAGGATGTTTGCAAAAACCCAAACAGCCCAGGGAGGTGACAGGAAGTGAACCAAGGAAAGTCTTGTCTTTATAGGCCAGAAACATTGCTGAGATTTTATTCTGGTTTGGTTGTTTGGATTGTAAAGAAAAAGCAGCCCCTCCCAGGGAAATGCTGACGGTAGACAGGCTATCATTCAGAGAAACTACCTCTGTAATGTTTGGCCACAAGCCTCAGGGGGCCTGCGAAAGGAGACAAATGATGAAAGGATGGCAAAAATAATTGCTTACCTAGTATAAGGTAAAAGAGAAACTAGGAAAAATTTAGAACATACTTCACTAACTCCCTTAAATATGGGAACTTGCCAAATGCTTTGCCTGCTGAAATATTGGAAGCTTACTTATTTCAGAAATGTTGTAAAACTCACATTGCCTTAAAACTAAGGATAACAAAGAAATATGCCATGGAAAACAATCCTGGCAGTACTTGGCAGCAGAAAGAGCTAGAGAAGCCCAAGAAACAGTCGAGAACTCTGCAACTGCCTTGACTGAAGAGCAGACGGAAAATTGATTTATATTGCCCCTATGGGATAAAACAAAGGTGCATTGAGGAGATGAGAAAATGAATTACACAATTTTTAGAGCTAAGCGACGGCTTGCACACCACCAGGCTTTCTTTATTAATTATGTGTTAGAGACAGATCATCCAGTTCAAGCAACACTGTGCTCTAAGGGGTAGACTCAACGAGACTGAGGAACTGAGAAGAAGCCAGGAGAGAAGGTCAGCACTCCCCATGCGCAGCTGAGAGCTAAAGCTGCAGACAGGTGGGAGCTTCATCGGGGTTAAGCAGAGAGAGAGCGGAGGCTCTTGGGCAGCTGTGGAGCCATGGAGGGTGTCAACTAGGGTAAGTCTTGTGAAGATTAGTTGAATTTGAGTATTATGTTTAGGATCCTTGACTTTCACTGAATGGAGGCATTAGTGGTTCAGTGGTACAATATTCATCTTCCATGAGAGAGACCTGGGTTTGATTCCCAGCCAATGCACCTCGTGTGTAGCCACCACCCGTCTCTTAGGAGAAGCTTGCATGTTGCTATGACACTGAACTGGTTTCAGCAGAGGTTCCAGACTAAGATGAACTAGGAACAAAGACCTGGTGATCTACATCTGAAAATCAGCCAGTGAAAACGCTATGGATCACAATAGTCTGATCTGCAACTGATCATAGGAGCGGCACAGGCTAAGGCAACATTTCATTCTGTTGTATGTGGGGCCGCCAGGAGTTGGGGGCCAACACGACAAAAGCTAACAACAGCAACTACTTTTTTAAAAAGTTATGTATGATAAAAACATTACAGAAAAAGCTTAAAATAACTTTAAAATCACTCACGATTGGACTCACCAGGCCTCTATTTATACATGGAAAAATTCTGTCTACCAGAACCAAAGGTGACTGTCAGCTGCCTCACCAGGACTAAGTGACTACCAGACTCTCAGCTGGGAGAGATCACCATGTTAAGGAGCCAAGAGTTCAAACTATACCCTCTGAGGGCCAAGAAGAACCAAAGACCTGTGGGCCATTTCTCCCCTGTGTTGTGGGCTCTGTCTTATGGTGGAACTCAGCCCTACCCTCCAGCTCCCACTTTCTGTCTGCAAGAGGGGCTTCTCATCCTGTCATTCAGTTCTCATCCCAGTCGCTTTCACGGCATGGCCAGAGTGCGTCTGACTCTGAGATGAAAGACCTCCCCAGGAAAACAAGATTATCAGATAAGGAGAAGCAGAACAGCATTGTTACCCACATCTTGGCCTTCATTCTGGTCCCAACCTGCTGACAAAGGCATAAAGGAAGACTCATCCGTGTTCGCTTTCTGCCAACACACCTGGGGTCCTCTGCTTCTGACAAGAATTTGAGCTCCTGAGGTCCTGGTTTTGCTTTAAAAGAGGAAATTAGAAGCAGAAAATATCCAACCCAAAATAGCAGATACCACTGTGAAATAGTGCTCTATAGAAATAAAACAGCTTGAGGATTTTTTTTAAATATCCAATAGGTTTTTATGACGATGGTGTCAAATAATTCTGGGACATATTGAGGCCAAGGCACTTTTAAACACTCTGGCCTTAGAATATGCTGTTGTTGAAAATCTTTCCTCCTTAAACTTTGGGCAAGTTCCTCCTCTTTAAATTGAGTTCAGGGAATGGTGGTTATTTTCCTTTATGTGTTATTAGTTTCCCTCTCAAGCCATGTTTACAATAGTCAAGCTTAAGTAGAATCATCCCAAGTTCAACTTCTTGAGTTGACTTTCTGAGCCATTAATACATCATCTCTTCATGATTAAATCATAACCAAAATGAACATTAATGAGCTTCCCCTCCCACAGCCTCCTAAGACAGCACACACAAACCATGATTTTCAAGTTCACTTTGGTGTTATTGACCTTCTAAAAGCCTGTTGCATGAAAAACAATGAATTTATGCACACATCAAAAATTTTCATACTTATTAATGTTTGAAAAGTATATTCAGGGTTTCTATTATCTCCTTTTATCCCATCATTTCTAATGCAGAAGGGTTAATTCACATGTAAGAAGAATGTTTGGAAATTCTCATTCCATCAGCCACATTCTCAGATTCCATCAGTCAAGTTCAATGATATGCTTTGGACCATATAAATCCATATTTGATTTTGCCAGGTTGTTTCATGTTAACCCCTAAGGATCACCTGACTCGGTGTCTACCCTAAGCCTAGAAATATAGAAGAGGGCTGTTAGTTGGAATTTGCAAGGGAAGTGGAGGCAGTAGGCTGGTGCACACTCTCAACTTGAAGAAGAATTGAAATGAGGGAAGTGGATTTCTACAGTACTTCATTTCTCTTTTCCCCTTTCCCCCTTTCTTTGTGTTTCCTGTCTTCTTTCACATCCTCATCTGCAAGATGAATATTATTAACTCTGGTTCAGAGTTGTTGTAAGGATGTGGTGAACTAATGCTTCTCAAATGACAGGAGAATAAACCATGATGGGCTAGGAGTCTGGGAGAAGCAGGAAGAGGAGGAGAAGAAAAGAAGAAGGAGAGCTAACATTTATGGCGCTCTTACCAAACACTCTGTTAACTGCATGGGCTATCTCATTAAGATCTCGTGATAATCCTGTCGGGTAGGCAGCATCATTAACTTCCTTTTACAAGTTCTTTCACTAACCAACATGTGGAGGGTTTAACCTGCTGCCTAATTCACATAGCTGGTGAACGACAGACAAGGGAAACAAACTCTAGGACCCAGGTTCTAAACTACTACGGTCTGCCCAAAGTTTGAACTTTCTTATTCTAGCTAATAAATGCATGCTAATTTTGTGTAGCCTTTTGATACTTGTCTTCATTTGCAGAAGGGACAAAAGTTTTTGTGGATGAGAGTGTATATAGCTTGTTCTTCTGTCAGAAAATGTGATGGTCAAACAACCGGATGAACATAGTTAATGTCATTGAACTGTACATGGAAGAAATGTTAAAAAGGCAAATGTTCGGTTACATATGTATTTACCACAATTAAAAAAAAAAAAAGACCAAGAAAAACTGACAGAGAAAGTAAAAAAATAAAATAAAATAAAAATGAATCAGAAGAAGGGAGGGCACATCTGTCTTGTATTGTTTGCTGTGGAATTTTGAAGGTTTGGGAACAGAAAACGCAGAGAGAGCAAACATCTCAGAGTGCCCCTGGCATGCACGTGGAGGACATTGAGAGCAGAGAAACAGGGAGAAAGAAGTTTAAGGTTTTTTTCTTTTTTCTGTGCACTGAGCCTGTACTCTCTACCGCCTCTGATATTTTCCTTGATAACTGAAGTTAAACAAAAACTATTGGGCCAGTTATACCCAGGTAATATATTTCAGTTTATTTTCTAAGCTCGATGTTCTAAGGCCTAGTTGGGGTTCTTAGCTGCACTTTGTTTTCAATCCATGACCCTATACCTGCCCAAGGGTATGCTTTAACTGTTAGCACAAGGCCATGGCCAATGATGTAAAGGAACAAGGCATGTAAGTTCTCAGCACAACACCCTGAGGTCGGGAGGACATTATCTCAATCACCACAGCTTAGGTTATGCTTTGGTGCAAACAGCACCAAATTTAAAAGAAAAATTTATTTTTCACCCACACAAAATCTGACGGATGTGCAAAATCGAATGAATTCTGATGGAGGACCATTGTCCTATACGAGGAGCACAAGATCTCAGGTTCCTTCAATCTTGTGGCACTTCCTTCACGACACAAGGCTTCAGCATTAGCCAAGCCAGGGGACAAAATCATAGGTCATTACACACAGATACTGTAGAAGTTATTCTGGCCCCACCCAACTGAAAAAGGGCCTGAGGAAGCAGTCTTCCTGTTTCAAGAAAAAGGAAGGGAGCTGGAACCATTGTTGGAAACGAGTACGTCTGTCACAAACGTGGTGCAGACCACAGAGAGACGAGGTTTATGGTTTGAAAAAGAAGCCACTGTTGGGGACTCAATGTTTCATGCACAGTACCAGATGTAAGTTCATGTCACAGGGAATTCTAAACCTTGCCTCGCAAACCTGCAAACCAACCATTCTTCTTTACCTCAACTTACACAGACACCCATTTTCCTAATGAATTGGTCTTTCTGGAAGGCAGGGGGACAGTGAGAGCAAGCATGCTTGGGTTAGTTCAAGGCCTTGATTGATCAATACACCAGAGCCTTCCAGAGCTTGGCAGCTGTTGTAAGGCTTGTAATCAAGCCAGTTTGAAGCTACTTGAACAGACTGATTCCTGCTATAAACTTGAGAAACACCCAGGACATGCCAAGACATGGACCAGAGACAAAAGGATTTGTGAGTCATGGTTAGAGGGTTAGAGCTTTCCACCAAAACGGTATAGGAATGGAAAGCCCTGGAAGCTGGGAAAGGCTGCTAAGGAGTCTATAAAGTCTCTGGTGAGGGTCATCTGTGAACTAGAAAAGCAGAACAAAGCACTTCGCTGTCCTAGGGAAAAGTTACGGCAAGTGGGCTGTTGCTGAGATCCACAGGCCAAATTCTAAGACACACACCAGTGGGAGCCAGCATGGGCAGTGAACTACAGTGTGCACTGAGAAAAGTGCTGCTGTCATATGTCTTGATGTCAAAACATCAAGAGATGAAGGGGAAAAAACCAAACCCATTGCCGTCAAGTCGATTTCAGCTCATGGTGACTCCGTATGCTACAGAGTAGAACTGAGGTCCACAGTGTTTTCTTGGCTGTAAACTTTACAAAAGCAGATTGCCAGGCCTTACTTCTATGGTGCTAATGGGTGGGTTTGAACTGCCAACCCCTTGATTAGCAGCCCAGCTCAAACCCTTTGTGCCACAAGAAATGAAGAGAGAGGATTTTTTTTGCCTTTATGGCGAAATAAAAACACGTGTTCCGTTTTGCTGTTTCCTCTAGAGAGACGAAGAAATATTCTGATTTACTCTTCTTTGCATTTTTTGGACTTGATTTCAACATGTTTTGTTGACCAAGCAGAGACTGAACCATGAAAGGCCCTAGCATAGCTGGTTTGCAAACACTGTCTTTAATGAATTACTAGCAAATTGAAATTTCTATTTTCATAAAATTACCACTTTCAGAAGAAAATCATGTTTATCTTGTAGCTTCAGGAACTTCCAACATACTCCTAAGTACCAGAGGGTGAAGCCACATTTTAGCCTCTCTCCACGCCGGGAAATTTTTGAATACTAAACTGTTGTTGTTGTTGTTGTTGTTAGTCACCATCAAGTTGGCTCCGACTCAGTGCGGCCCTACGTACAATAGAACAAAACATTGCCTAGTTCTGTGCCTTCACAACAGTTGGTACGCTCAACTCCATTGTTGTAGCCACTGTATATTTAGAGTGCCTTCCAGCCTAGAGGGCTTATCTTCCAGCAGTATATCAAACAATATCCTATTGTGATCCATAGGGTTTTCCTTGGCTAATTTCTCAAAGTAGATAGCTAGGCATTTCTTCCTAGCCTATCTTAGCCCGGAAGCACTGCTGAAACCTGCCCACCATGGGTGACCCTGCTGGTATTTGAAATACTCGTGGAATACCTTCCATAACACAGCAACACACAAGCCAACACATTACCACAAACTGGCAGATGGGGGACAGTAGGAAGTACAGATGTCTAAACAGCAAGCAAAGACATAAATAATCTATTTACTAATTGTGAAAGGTGATAAGGGAAATTGTAACCATCGATGCCATGAAGAATAACTGGAAGGCTGCTACCTTTACTAAGTTAGTCAAAGAAGGCCTGTCGGCAGAAGTGGCATCTCAGTTGTGAACAGAAGAATGGAGGCCATTTAAAGTGCTGGGAGAAATGCACCCAGCTGGAAGACCCAGCAGGTTCACAGTCCCTGAGCTAAGGAAGGACTTGGTGGATCCAAAGGACAGGGAAGGGGCGAGTGTGGGCCAACAGCAGCAGTGAGCAACGGAGCCAATATGGTCGGAGGGGGAGACAAGTCGTAGACATGGCAGGCCTTGCATTGGCAAGTGAGGAATCCACCACCAGGCCAGAATCCTACGTGTGATCTTTCTGGCCTGAACACAGGTCATTAAAAGCCGTTGCCTGGCAGGCCTCATGGAGCAGAGCTTCCCTCCCCAATCACCCGTGGTGGCGGACCAGTGCATTGCGATCTCTGGAGGGAGTTTTGATCAAGGACTAAACTGCTCTTCCCCCCTCCCCCCAACCCAGCCAGGTCAGCCTTGCTCGCACGTGCGTCTGCGTTCCTAGCCAGTCACCTCCATTCAAGGACTCCTCATTGGGGGCCTGGCCTGAGGCACATTCCACCCCTTTGACTAAGTATCTTCCGTTCTTAGTCTTTCCCTCTCTGCCTTCACTCATCTCAGCCCACAGGCCCATAAAGAGCCAGGAGCCTTTTGTTGGGGGCCCCTGGACAGCAAGGAGACTGCCCCTGTCTGCACTGCATCCACCTGACCCCCAACTGGTGCCATTCCAGAAGAAAACTGGAACACTGGGTGCCAGTGCCCCTCTCTGTCTCTTGCTTGCATGGTGGCAGTAAGTGCACATCGGCTTCTTGTTACTCTCAGCTTGGCTCCCTGTCCCAGCTAACCACCCAGACACCTGATTGCTCCACATACGGAATGTGGGTCTGATTCCAAATGCCTTGGTAAAATTATCGTTACAAGAAAACTAAATATGAACATAGCTTCGAAAATCTAACTTTCCTGCAGTCAACGTATTTTAATGTATATTTATAGAACATGCTGGAAAAGAGGAAAATTTATAATATCCTTCAAATGCATAAAGGCCTAAGAAACTGGCTTATGGTTCAATATGAGATGTTACATGATATGGTAATTAGCATTTTAAAATCTGCAGAAGGTTACCAGAGAGGCTTTCTATTTCGGGCTCCTTATTATTGTGGGCCTTGATCTCTTCCTTAAATGTGCTGTTTTTATATTTATGTCCATCACTCACTGAGTCTCTGGTATATATTTTAGAAGTATACAAAAAATAAATGTTTGCCAGGGAGCGTGTTGATTTTTTTCTTTCAATCGACCATTTATTTGACAAATATTTATTGCCATTTACCCTGTGCCAGTCACTCCACTGAATCCTCAAGACACAGAGCTGAGCTAAACCCTCGAGGATCCTGCAGTCATGGAGTCTACAGGCCAGTAAGGAGACATTGATCAAAGACAGCCAGAAGTCAATGATTACAAACTAGTAAGTGCTGTCAAAGAAAACTTTAGGTAAACTGTAGTAAACAATTAACTTGGAAGGTTAGCAAAGTGTTATCTAAAGATGGAACATCTTAACTGAAATCTAAAACCAAACAAAAACCAAACCCACTGCCGCCGATCAATTCCAACTCATAGCGACCCTATAGGACAGACTAGAACTGTCCTGTAGGGTTTTCCAAACCTGAAATCTTTACAGGAGTAGGCTGCCTCGTCTTTCTCCCACAGAGCGCCTGGTGGTTTTGAACCGTCGACCCTTTGGTTAGCAGCTGAGCACTTTAGCCCCTGCGCCACCAGGGTTCCTTGAGATCTAAAGGGAGGATAATTAAGAGTTACTAGATAAAGAAAACAGAAGTGAGAAACCTTGGAGGAAGAAAAGGGCCAATCCCAAATATTTTCTGTAGAAGAGGACTACGAGTGGTGGCAAAATGCCCTCAGGCCCCATTCCCCATCCAGCTCCATTTTATAGCAAAACTGAAAAGAACTGTTCCCACTTCCTTGCCTCAAGTTCTCTCCTCAGCTCATTCCAAACCTTTCCCTTTCCCAGTCCTCACTCTTCTCCCCATCTCAGCATCATTTGAAGAATGGATCGCTCCTCCTACTTGAAGCACTTTTTTACTAGCTTCATGGCCTTTGCATCCCTGGCTTTCCTCCTGCCTTCCTGGCCTCCACTTCTCCTGGGTCATCCCACTCTTCAGACCTTCAGGGGTTGGTTTTCTCTAGAGCTCAATCCTCTGTACTCTTTTCTCTCTACACTCTCACTCTGTGATAGACCTCATCTCTGGTCTCCAGTCCTCAGTGCCCCTTACTAAGGGAGGATCACAGTTCTCTGCTGCCCTGAGCCACATGACTTGCCTCAGACAATAAAACATGACTATATGTCTCTTCTGGGAAGATGTCTAAAGAGCCAGTGTATTCTTGCCGTACTTCCCTCTCACCCTCTGTCGCTACAAATGGAAAAACACTCCAGGCTCATTTATCAGCCTGGAGATTAATGACACAAACAAGGCAGAAGAAGATCCTAGTTAACTCTCAATGAATACATAGCTTAAGCAAGAAATACACCTTTGTTATGTTACGCCACTGAGATTTTGGGATTGTTTGTTACTTCAGCATAACTTAGCCTGTCTGACAGGCACTCCTTATAAGTGTCCTCCTTTCCATGACTTGAATTACACTAGAGACTCTCAAATTAACCCCCAGGACTGACAGCACTCTGAATTGCCTACTCAACAACACTACTTGGATATCTAATAACAGACATCTCAAAATTAATCCTTCCAAAGCCAAACTTGAATTTTTTCTTCAGTTCTTTTGGCTTGAGAAATGCTGAGCATGTTCTTCCCTTTTGATTTTCTATCTCCAGGTCTTTGCATATTTGTACTTTGTCTTCTCAAGCCACCCTTTGAAATCTTCTGTTCAGCTCTTTGATTTCAACATTTATTACTTTCACTTTAGCTACTCTACATTCAATAGCAACTTTCAGAGTCTCTTCTGACATCCATTTTGGACTTTTCTTTCATTCCTGTCTTTTTAATGATCGCTTGCTTTCTTCATATATGATACCCTTGATGTCATTCCACAACTCATCTGGTCTTCAGTCATATAGTGTTCAATGCATCAAATCTATTTTTGAGATGCTCTCTAAATTCAGGTGGGATATAGTCAAGGCCATACTTTGGTTCTCACAGACTTGTTCTTATTTTCAACTTCAACTTGAACTTGCATATGAACAATTGGTGGTCTATTCCACAGTCGGCCCCTGGCCTTGTTCTGACTGATGATATTGAGCTTTTCCATCGTCTTTTTCTTCACATGTAGTCGGTTCCTGCGTATTCCCTCTGGTAAGGTCCAAGCGTATAGGCACCGCTTTATGTTGGTGAAAAAAGGTAGTTGCCATGAAGAAATCATTGGTCTTGCAAAATCCTATCGTGTGATCTCCAGCATCATTTCTATCACCTAGGCATTATTTTCCAACTACCAGTTCCTCTTCTTTGTTTCCAGCTTTCTCATTCCAAACACCAGTAATTATCAATGCATCTTGATTGCGTATTTGATCAATTTCGGACTACAGAAGTTGGTAAAAATCCTCAGTTTCTTCATCTTTGGCTTTAGTAGTTGGTGCATAAATGTGAGTAATAGTTGTATTAACTGGTCTTGCTTGTAAGCATATTAATGTTATCCTACCACTGACAGTGTTGTGCTTCAGGATTGATCTTGAAATGTTCCTTTTGAACATGAACATGATGCCATTCCTCTTCAATTTGTCATTCCCAGCACAGTAGGCCATATGACTGTCTGATTCAAATCACCAATACCAGTTCATTTCAGCTCACTAATGCCTAGGATACAGGAGGTTTATGTGTTCGTTTTTGACAACTTCCAGTTTTCCTAGGTTCATACTTTGTACATTCCACATTCTAACTATTAATGAATGTTTGCAGCTGTTTCTTCTCATTTTGAGTCCTGCCACATCAGCAAATGAAGGTCCCAAAATCTTGACTTTCCCCATGTCATTAAGATCAGCTCTACTTTGAGGAGGCAGCTCTTCCCTAGTCACCTTTTGAGTGCCTTCCAACCTGAGTGGCTCATCTTCCAGCGCCATGTCAGTCAATGTTCTGCTGCTATCCATAAAATTTTCTTCATGGAGCTTTGCAGGAAGGCTATAATGAGACCCAGATAAATGTGGTGGTAATGAAGATAGACAGGAATGGATAAAAATGGACATACGTGACAGGAATTCAGTATATTTAGGAGTTGAAATTCTCAGAGCTTGGGGGAGAGAATGAGGAAGAAAAAGATACGATTCTGAGGTTTCTGGTGACCAAATCATGGTGACTTTTGCTGAAGTAGGAAATCCAGGTGGAGGAACAAATTTTAGGGACAAAAATCATATGTTCAGTTTCAAATATGATGAAGTAACCTTAAGAAACACAATTGGAAATGTCAAGGGAGAAATTACACAGTGTTGTTGTTGTTTGGTGCCATCGTGTTGGTTCAAGTTCACAGTGACCGTATGTACAACAGAATGAAACACTGCCTGGCCCGCCACCATCCCCACAATCATTGTTATGCTTGTCTGTCCTTGCAGACATGATGTCAGTGCATCTTCATTGAGGGTCTCCCTGTTTCGCTGACCTTCTACTTCACAAAGCATGATGTTCTTCTCCAGGGCTGGTCCATTGTTATAACATGTGAAACATACATGAGATGCAGTCTCACCATACTTGCTTCTAAGGAGCATTCCGGCTGTACTTTTTCCAAGACAGATTTGTTAGTTCTTCTGGCAGTCCACGGTATATTCAATATTCTTCACCAACACTGTAATTCAAAGGCATCAGTTTTTCGGTTTTCCTTATTCATGGTCCAGCTTTCACATACAGATGAGGCTATTGAAAATACCATGGCTTGGGTCAGGCACGCCTTAATCCTTAAAGTGACATCTTTGCTTTTCAACACTTTAAAGAGGTATTTTGCAGCAGATTTTCCCAAAGCGATACGTCATTTGATTTCTTGACTGCTGTTTTCAGGATGTTGATTGTAGATCCACGTAAAATGAAATCCTTCACAAATTCAGTTTTTTCTCCATTTGTCATGATGATGCTTATTAGTCCAGTTGTAAGAACTTTCGTTTTCTTTATGTCCATTCCAAAGGCTGTAGTCTTTGATCTTCATCAGTAAGTACTTCACGTCCTCTTCACTTTCAGCAAGCAAGGTTGTGCCATCTGCATAATGCAGGTTGTGAATGAGTCTTCCTTCAATCCTGATGTTATGTTCACGTACATATAATCCAGCTTCTCAGATTATTTGCTCATTATACAGATTAAATATGTATGGTGAAAGGAGACAACCCTGATGCACACCTTTCCTGATTTTAAACCACAAAATATCTCCTTGTTCTGTTAGAACAACTGCCTCTTGGTCTATGTATAGGTTCCTCATAAGCCCAATTAAGTGTTCTGGATTTTTTTTTTTTTTTTTTGGAATTCCAATTTTTCACAAAGTTATCCATAATTTGTTATGATCCACACAGGAGGAGTGGATTGGGCTGGTGGCAGGAAGCTGAGTTCTAGTTTAAAGACTTTCTTTTCCCTGAGAAGAATCTGGGTTTTCCTCTGAGAAAGAGGATATTATTGAGGCTTTAGAGTTTCTGAAGAGTGAGTAAATTTTGAAATGGTCATAATGAGTGTAAGAGACCTTCTTGGCCTGAGGAATGTAGTAGAACTGCTGGGAAGGGTGCAGCTCCTACTAAGGCTGGTGTGGATGAATTTACCTGGATTCCTATCTACTCTCGTGTGTGATTTTCTCTACCATCCTGAGATACTTAGGTACAGACACAGGGAAAATGTATTGTTGGGCTGATTCAGGGTTGGGATTGTAAAACATGCAAAATTGCAGAGAGATATAGAGTGCATTTGGTAAGAGATACCTTAAAATAATTTCATGGATCAAAGAATTTAAGTTGGATTTAGAAGGAAAAAAAGACAGGGGATTATGAATAATAAAACTGTTAATGAATGAATGAACTAGAGGTCCTAGCGGAACAGAGATGGTTTTGGTGGGAGCAGTTGACTGATAAGGCAGGAAGCGGAAAGAAATGTAGTCAGAGAGAGGAACACGTATATTAGTGATCTTGACACCGGGTCATCAATTGAGGGGTTATTATGATGAAGTGGGGGAGGTGGGTAGTGGGATATGAAGGTCAAAGAACCAAAAGACCAGGCTATCAAGTGTTGACGTGCTGTTGGTCAACCATTAAGTTGAAGCCAGCCCTGAGGATGGGAGGAATCCATGTGGAAAGGAAGACAGCAAATCAAGTGACAAAGTTGTGATTTGGGGGGGGAGATAAAGGGGGGATGTCCCTTTAATTCATTTGCTTTGATGAATTTCTACATATGTGTGTGCATGTGTGTATATATATATATTTGTGTGTGTGTGTGCTTTAGGTGAAAGTTACAGCTCAAGTTAATTTCTCATACAAAACTTTATACACATATTATTATATGACCCTAGTTGCAATCCTTACAATATTACAGCACACTCCCCCTTTCCACCCCAGGTTTCCCAAGTGCATTCAACCAGCTCCAGTCTCTTTCTGCCTTCTCATCCCACCTCAGGACAGGAGCTGCCCATTTAGTCTCCTGTATCTACTTGAACTAAGAAGCACACTCTTCGTGAATATTATTTTCTGGGTTACAGTCCAGTATAATCTTAGTCTGAAGAGTTGGCTTCAGGAATGGTTTTAGTTCTGGATTAACAGAGAGTCCAGGGGCTGTGTGTTCTGGAATTCCTCTAGTCTCAGTCAGACCATTAAGTCTTCTCTTTTTATATGAATTTGAGTTCCACACCACATTTTTCTCCTGCTCCGTCAGGGACTCTCTGTTGTGTTCCCTGTCAGGATGGTTATTGGTGGTAGGGCACCATCTAGTTCTTCTGGTCTCAGGCTGATGTGACCCTTTTGTCTCCCTTCACCTAAGATAAATCTTGTCTACTATCTAGTTAGTGAATTCCCAACTCCTTCCTTTCCCACCTTCGTAACCATCAAAGAACATTTTCTTCTGTGTTTAAGCCTTTTTTTGAGTTCTTATAATAGTGATCTCATACAATATTTGTCCTTTTGTGACTGAATAATTTCGCTCAGCATAATGCCTTCCAGATTCATCCATGTTGTGAGATATTTTGAGGATTCTTCATTATTCTTTATTGTTGAGTAGTATTCCGTTGTGCATATATACCATAATTTGATTACCCATTCATCTGTTGATGGGCACCTCAGTTGTTTCCATCTTTTTGCTATTCTGAACAGTGCTGCAATGAACTTGTTGTTGTTGTTGTTGTTGTTATTAGGTGCCATCAAGTCAGTTCCAACTCATAGCGACCCTAAGCACAACAGAACAAAACATTCCCCAGTCCTGCGCCATCCTCACAATCATTGTCATGCTTGAGCTCATTGTTGCTGCCACTGTGTCAATCCACCTTGTTGAGGGTCTTCCTCTTTTCCGCTGACCTTGTACTTTGCCAAGCATGATGTCCATCTCCAGGGACTGATCCCGCTTGATAACATGTCCAAGGTATGTAAGATGCAGTTTCACTATCCTTGCTTCTAAGGAGCATTCTGGTTGTACTTCCTCCAAGACAGATTTGTTCATTCTTTTGGCAGTCCGTGGTATATTCAATATTCTTCTCCAACACCACAATTCAGAGGCGTCAACTCTTCTTCGGTCTTCCTAAATCATCGTCCAGCTTTCACATGCATATGAGATTGAAAATACCATGGCTTGGGTCAGGCGCACCTTAGTCTTCAAGGTGACATCGTTGCTCTTCAACACTTTAAAGAGGTCCTTTACAGCAGATTTACCTAATGCAATGCATTGTTTGATTTCTTGGCTGCTGCTTCCACGGCTGTTGATAGTGTATCCAAGTAAAATGAAAACCTTGACAACGTCAATCTTCTCTCCGTTTATCATGGTATTGCTCGTTGGTCCAGTTGTGAGGATTTTTGTTTTCTTTATGTTGAGGTGTAATCCACACTGAAGGCTATAGTCTTTGATCTTCATTATTAAGTGTTTCAAGTCCACTTCACTTTCAGCAAGCAAGGTTGTGTCATCTGCATAATGCAGGTTGTTAATGAGAGTTCCTCCAATACTGATGGCCTGTTCTTCTTCATATGGTTCAGCTTCTCAGGCTATTGGCTCAGCACACAGATTGAACAGGTATGGTGAAAGGAGACAACCCTGACGCACATCTTTTCTGACTTTAAACCATTCAGCAGGCCTTTGTTCTGTCCAAACAACTGCCTCTTGATCTATGTAAAGGTTCCTCATGAGCACAATTAAGTGGAATTCCCATTCTTCCCAATGTTATCCATAGTTTGTTATGATCCACACAGTCGAATGCCTTTGCGTACCCAATAAAACACAGGTAAACATCCTTCTGGTATTCTCTGCTTTCAGCCAGGATCCATCTGGCATCAGCAGTGATATCCCTGGTTCCACATCCTCTTCTGAATTGGGCCTGAATTTCTGGCAGTTCCCTGTCGATATACTGCTGCAGCCGTTTTTGAATGATCTTCAGCAGAATTTTGCTTGGGTGCGATATTAATGATATTGTTCTACAATTTCCACATTTGGTTGGATCACCTTTCTTGGGAATAGGCATAAATATGGATCTCTTCTAGTCAGTTGGCCAGGAAGCTGTCTTTCATATTTCGTGGCATAGACGAGGGAGCACCTGCAGCACTGCATCCATTTGTTGAAACATCTCAATTGATATTCCATCAATTCCTGGAGCCTTGTTTTTCGCCAAGGCCTTCAGAGCAGCTTGGACTTCTTCCTTCAGTACCATCGGTTCCTGATCATATGCCACCTCTTGAAATGATTGAACATCTACTAATTCTTTTTGTTATAATGACCCTGTGTATTCCTTCCATCTTCTTTTGATGCTTCCTGTGTCGTTTTATATTTTCCCCATAGAATCCTTCACTATTGCAACTCGAGGCTTGAATTTTTTCTTCAGTTTTTCAGCTTGAGAAATGCCAGGCCTGTTCTTCCCTTTTGGTTTTCTATCTTCAGCTCTTTGCACATGTCATTATAATACTTTATTTTGTCTTCTCTAGCCGCCCTTTGCAATCTTCTGTTCAGTTCTTTTACTTCATCATTTCTTCCTTTTGCTTTAGCTGTTCGACATTTGTGAGCAAGTTTCAGAGTCTCCTCTGACATCCATCTTGGCCTTTTCTTTCTTTCCTGTCTTTTCAGTGACCTCTTGCTTTCTTCATGTATGATGTCCTTCATGTCATTCAACAACCCGTCTGGCCTTCGGTCACTAACGATCAACGCATCAAATCTATTCTTGAGATGGTCTCTAAATTCAGGTGGGATATACTCAAGGTCATATTTTGGCTCTCATGGACTTGCTCTGATTTTCTTCAGTTTCAGCTTGAACTTGCATATGAGCAATTGATGGCCTGTTCCACAGTCGGCTGCTGAGCTTGTTCTGACTTATGATATTGAATTGATCTTTTCCGTGTCTCCTTCCAGAGATGTACTCAATTTGATTCCTGTGGGTTCCAACTGGCAAGGTCCATGTGTATAGTCGCCATTTATGTCAGTGAAAGAAGGTATTTCCAGTGAAGAAGTCGTTGGTCTTGTGAGATTCTATCATTCGATCTCGGACATTGTTTCTATCACCTAGGCCATATTTTCCAACTACCGGTCCTTCTTTGTTTCCAATTTTTGCATTCCAGTCTCCAGTAATTAGCAATGCATCCTGATTGCATGTTCGATCAATTTCAGACTTCAGCAGCTGATAAAAATCTTCTGTTTCTTCATCTTTGGCCTTAGTGGTTGATGCGTAAATTTGAATAATAGTCGTATTAACTGGTCTTCCTTGTAGGTGTATGGATATTATCCTATCACTGACAGCATTGTACTTTGGGATAGATCTTGAAATGTTCTTTTTGATGATGAATGCAACACCATTCCTCTTCATGTTGTCATTCCCAGCATAGTAGACTATATGATTGTCCAATTCAAAATGGCCAATACCAGTCCATTTCAGCTCACTAATGCCTAGGATATCCATGTTTATGTGTGCCATTTCATTTTTGATGATTTCCAATTTTCCTAGATTCATACTTTGTATGTTCCAGGTTCCAACTATTAATGGATGTTTGCAGCTGTTTCTTCTCATTTTGAGTAGTGCCACATCAGAAGATGAAGGTCCTGAAAGCTTTACTCCATCCATATCATTAAGGTTGACTCTATTTTGAGGAGGCAGCTTTTCCCCAGTCATCTTTTGAGTGCCTTCCAACCTGGGGGGCTCATCTTCCAGCGTTATATCAGACAATGTTCTGCTCCTATTTATAAGGTTTTCACTGGCTAATGCTTTTCAGAAGTAGACTGCTGGGTCCTTCTTCCTAGTCTTAGTCTGAAAGCTCAGCTGAAACCTGTCCTCCATGGGTGACCCTACTGGTATCTGAACACTGGTGGCATACCTTCCAGCATCACAGCAACTGGTAAGCCCCCACAGTACAACAAGCTGACAGACACGTGGAGGAAATGAAAATGGATGTGCATATATCTGTTCATGACACAGCTCTTGTTTCTGTAGGATATATTTCAAGGAGTGGAATTGCTGGATCATATGGGTTTTATGGTAGTTCTATTTCTACCTTTTTAAGGAAGTGTCAAATTGATTTCCAAAGTGGTTGTACCATTTTACATTCCCACCAACAGTGTAACTGTTCCAGTCTCTCCACAACCTCTCCAACATTTATTATTTTGTGTTTTTTGGATTAACACTAGCCTTGTTGGGGAGAGATGGTATCTCATTGTGGTTTTGATTTGCATTTCTCTAATGGGTAAAGATCATGGGCATTTCCTCATGTATCTGTTAGGTGCCTGAATGTCTTTTTTGGTAAACTGCCTGTTCATATCCTTTGGTCATTTTCTAATTGTGTTATTTGTCTTTTTGTTGTTAAGATTTTGCAGTATCTTGTAGATATCAGACATTAGACCCTGATTGGATATGTCATAGCCAGAAATTTTTTCCCAGTCTATAGGTTGTCTTTTTGCTCTTTTGGTGAAGTCTTTCAATGAGCATAAGTGCCTGATTTTTAGGAGCTTCCAATTGTTCAGTTTCTCTTCTGGTGTTTGGGCATTATTATGTTTTATATTCTGTTTATGACATATATTAGGGCTCCTAGCATTGTCCCTGTTTTTTCTACCATGATCTTTATCATTTTAGACTTTATATTTAGACATTTGATCCATTTTGAGTTAGTTTTTGTACACGGCATGAGCTATGGGTCTTGTTTTTTTGTTTGTTTGTTTGCAGATGGATATCCAGTTATGCCAGCACCATTTATTAAAGAGACTATCTTTTCCCCTCTAACAGACTTTGGACGTTTGTCAAATATCAGCTGCTCATAGGTGGATGAATGTACGTCTGGATTCTCAGCTCTGTCCCATTGGTCTATGTATCTGTTATTGTACCAGGACCGTGCTGTTTTTACTACCATGGCAGTATAATAGTTTCTAAAATCAGGTGGTATGAGGCCTCCCACTTTGTTCTTCTTCTTGAGTGATGCTTTACTTATCTGGGGCCTCTTCCCTTGGCATATGAAGTTGGTGATTTATTTTTCTTTCTCATTAAAAAATGTCATTGGTATTTGGATTGGGATTGCATTCTATCTGTAGATTGCTCTGAGTAGAATTGATATTTTCACAATGTTCGTTTGGTCTTCTTATCCATGAGCAAGGTATGTTTTTCCAGTTATGTAAGTATCTTTTGGTTTCTTGCAGTAGCGTCTTATAGTTTTCTTTGTATAGGTCTTTACATCTCTGGTTAGATTTATTCCTAAGTATTTTATCTTCTTGGGGGCTGTTGTAAATGGTATTGATTTGGTGATTTCCTCTTCAAAGTTCTCTTTGTTGGTATAGAGGAATCCAACTGATTTTTGTATGTTTATCTTGTATCCTGATACTCTGCTGAACTCTTCTATTAGTTTCAGTACTTTCCTTGTGGATTCTTTGGGGTTTTCTGAGTATAAGATTATATCACCTGCAAATAGAGAAACTTTCACTTCTTCCTTACCAATTTGGATGCCCATTATCTCTTTTTCTTGCCTTATTGCTCTGGATAGGACCTCCAGCACAATGTTGAATAAAAGTAGTGATAAAGGGCATCCTTGTCTGGTGCCCATTCTCAAGGGGAATGCTTTCAGGCTCTCTCCATTTAGGATGATGTTGGCTGTTGGCTTTGTATAAATGCCCTTTATTATGTTGAGGAATTTCCCTTCTATATTGTGCTGAGAGTTTTTATCATGAATGGGTGTTGGACTTTGTCAAATGTCTTTTCTGCATCAATTGATCAGATCACATGGTTCTTATGTTTTATCTATGTTATGGATCGCATTGATTATTTTTCTAATGTTGAACCATCCTTGAATAAAAAAAAAATCCCACTTGCTCATGGTGAATTATTTTTTTGATATTTGTTAAATTCTGTTGGAAAAGAAAATATACTTGGCTTTTTTTACTGTTGGGTGGAATGTTCTATATATGTCTACGAGATCAAGTTGGTTGATTGTGGCATTTAGATCTTCCGTATCTTTATTGAGCTTCTTTCTGGATGTTCTTTCCTTCGCCAAAAGTGGTATGTTGAAGTCTCCTACTATTATTGTGGAGCTGTCTATTTCTCTTTTCAGTGCTGTTAGAGTTTGTTATATGTATTTTGGAGCCTTGTCATTGGGTGGGTTAATATTTGCTATGATTATGTCCTCATGGTATATTGAGCCTTTAATCTTTATATAGTGTCCTTCCTTATCCTTTGTGGTAGATTTTCCTTTAAAGTCTGTCTTGTCAGAGATTAACATTGCCACTCCTGCTCTTTTTTAATTGTTGTTTGCTTGATACACTTTTTTTTTCCGCATCCTTTGAGTTTTAGTTTGTTTTTGTCTTTGAGTCTAAGGTGTGTCTCTTATAGGCAGCATATAGACAGGATTGTGATTAGACAGGATTGTGTGTGTGTGTGTGTGCGTGTGTGTGTTTAATCCATTCTGCCACTCTCTGTCTCTTTATTGGTGCATTTAGTCTATTTACATTCAGAGTAATTACTGATAGGTAAAAGTTAGTGATGTCATTTCGATGTATTTTTTGTACATTGTTGACAATTTCTTTTTTCTAGTTAATTTTCTGTGCTGAGTCATTTTTCTTTATGTATTTTCTTTTCATCTGTTCCATTGTTGTTGATTTTGTATTTGTTGAGTCTTTACGTTTTTCTTCTTTCTTATTTTGATGTGTAGGATTGTTAGTTTCCTTCATGGTTACCTTCATATTTACCTCTATTTTTCTAAGTTTAAACCAATCTATTATTTCTTGATATCGCCTTGACTTCCTCTCCATATGAAAGTTCTATGACTACATTATTTAGTCCCTCTTTTTTTTTTTTAATGTTGTCATCTTTTACATACTGATGTCTCCGTTTCCCTATTTTTCGTGTTTTAGCTTTGTTTTTTTTGTGTGTGACTTCCCTATCTGGGTTGATATTTGGTTGTTCTGTCCTGTGTTCTAGTCTTAGGTTGTTATCTGATGTTACTGGAGAAGTCCCTTTAGTATTTCTTGTAATTTTGGCTTATTTCTACAAATTCCTTTAACTTCTGTTTATCTGGAAATGCCCTAATTTTGCCCTCATATTTGGGAGACAGTTTTGCTGAATATATAATTCTTGGCTGGCATTTTTTTTTTTTTTCCTTCAAGGCTTTATATGTGTCATCCCTTTGCCTTCTCACCTGCATGGTTTCTGCTGAGCAGCCAGAGCTTAGTCTTATCGACTCTCCTTTGTAAATGACTTTTTGTTTATCTCTCGCAGCTCTTACAATTCTCTCTTTATCTTTGGTTTTGGCAAGTTTGATTATAACAGGTCTTGGTGACTTCGTTTTGGCATCTACCCTGTGTGAGGTTCAATGAGCTTCTTGGATAGATATCTTTTCATCTTTCACGATATCAGGGAAGTTTTCTGCCAATAAATCTTCAACAATTCTCTCTGAATTTTCTGCTATCCCTTCCCCATTCTGGAACTCCAATCACTCTTAGGTTATTTCTCTTGATAGTGTCCCACATAATTCTTAGGGTTTCTTCTTTTTAGTTCTTTTATCTGATTTTTCCTCAAATAAATTGGTGTCAAGTGCTTTATCTTCAATCTCACCAATTCTGACTTCCATTGCCTCAATTCTGCTCCTATGACTTTCTATTGAGTTGTCTAATTCTGAAATTTTATTGTTAGTCCTTAGGATTTCTATTTGTTGTCTCTCTATGGATTCTTATTTTTACAGCCTATTAAATTTGTCATTATGCTCTTGTATAGCCTTCTTAAGTTCTTCTGTTGCTTTATCTGTGTGTTCCTTGGCTTAGTCTGCCTTTTGCCTCATCTTCCTAATCTCTTGAAGAGCTCCATGTATTAATCTTTTTAATTCTACCTCCAGTAATCCCAAGGCATTATCTTCCTCCGGGATGTTTCTTGGTACTTTGTTTTGATCACTTGCTGAAGTCATCGTGGTCTGCCTGATTTGATATTGAGTGTTTTCTCTAAACCATCAGTAAGCTATTATATTTATTTATTTTATGTTTGCTTACTGTGTCCTAGCTTCTTGTTTTGTATTGTTTTGATATGCCCAAATAGGCTGATCATATGAGCTACTTTGATTGTTGATGTCTTCGAAGCTCTCATGTCCTACTACCTGGTGGTTAGAGCTGTTACTAAGTATGTGAGCCCAGGAATCCATTTACTTTTCTTGTGTGGATTCAGTTCAGGTGTCCCAGTCATCAGTCATTGAGTGTGTGGTACAGGTTTTCACCTGTAGTCCTAAATGGGCAGGGCTACATAGGGGTGATTGAAGTAGGCACAGGTATCTGGCTACAGTAGGGGTTTATGTGCTGAGCAAGGTAGGGGGCTGGCATCTGCCCTTGAGTGCCTGGATGGAACGAATGTCCCTGTTCCTTAGAGCACATAGATAGGTGGATTTTGCAAATGGACTTTGGGCACCCAATGCTGTTGGCCATAAGGACTGGGAGGTACCACTAATTCTCAGGCCCTTGTCACAGGTGGCTAGGTGGAGTGGGTGGAGCCGCCAGTCCTCAGGCCCCTGATGTGGGTAGGTGAGGACCCTGCTTAATAGGCAGGGCAGTATCAAATGTCACAAATGTGCTACTCCCCCTTAGCTGTTGCAGTTGAAAATAGGCTTCAGGTGTATACCCTGTCATATTGTGCTAATAATAGCCTACATTCTTGAAATGGGCCCACGCAGGTCTAAGCAGAGGTGAAAGGCATTCAAAGTCCGTGGACCCCTTGTACCTGTGTCTAGGCAAAGGGGCTGTGCCTGCCCCGAGTTCCCAGATTAGGGGGGCTGGAAGATTATTTTTTCCTGTTTGTTAATTTGTTCCCTTTCCAAAGCTGGGAGACTGGCTCAGGGTAGGTGACAGGTCCCACTTCCAGCCCAAGGGGTTTGGCAATTGCTGAGGCCAGACCAGACCAGACCAGAGTGGGGAGGGGGTCGGGTAAATGGGAGAGAAATACTTCCCAGAGTAGGGAAGGGTTTATCATTATTATTATTCCACACGGTAGGTTAGGCACTTGTACTTCATTTTCTCAGATTCAGAGCCACTTCTTCCTGGTTCCAGAGGGTTGAGCAGACTTTGCTGCTCGGTTTCTGCTGGTGTGGAAAACATGTCCTGAGTGCTACTACTTGCCTCAGCCTGCACACACCAGCCAATCCAGCCTGTAGGGTGTCAGCCAGGTCAGGTCTGGCAAATCCTCGCTGCTTCTGAAGTGTCTCTCCTTCTCCCTGCTGCTCAGTTCAACTCCTCAACTTTTTCTTTGGTGTTCAAGGCTTCTAGATTGTCGTATATAATCGATTCACTTGTTTTTTCGAGTCTTTGTTGTAAGAGAGACCACAGGAAGCATCTGACTAGTCTGCCATCTTGGCCCCACCTCCTCATGAATTTCTATCTTAACTGTAAAAGCAATATTTTGAAGTACACCTTGGATCTAAGTTCTCTGTCTAGTCAGACACCTTTACAGAGTCCAAGAATTGGAAAGGCCTTGAGAAGTTTTTTTGTCTTCCAAGTAGACCTTGGCAGGTAGAAAAGGCTAATAATAAGTAGTTGTTATTGTTGCTGGGTGCTGTCCAGTTGATTCCAACTCAAAGTGACCCCATTTGACAGAGTAGAACTGTCCCATAGGGTTTTCTTGGCTGTAATCTTCACAGAAGTAGATCATCAGGTCATTCTCCCACAGAGTTGATGAGCGGGTTTGAACTACCAAACTTTTCAGTTAGCTCTCCTGCTCCCTGTACTAGGGTTGCTGGCCTAAAGAAAAGTTGAAGACAGGAAGGAGGAATGAGGAGCAGAGTCAAAAAAACAGTGGCTGATGTTTGGGGTGTATAGTTTCCCTCTGAGGTGGCTGCAGCCAAATGTTAAATGAGGTTGACAACATGTGAAGTGGAAAAATGTCACCAATAGAAGGGAGATACCGTGAACTTTCATTTTGAGTTAAATTAATGGAAACTTAAGAATAGAAAATCCTTCTTTGTTCCAAGGAAGGTCATCCAGCAGCAGTGGTGCCGCCTAGATGGGTGCCTGCCCAATTCACTTACACATATCTCATGCTTATCTGCAGACAAAATTGAAATATTTAGACACATAAAACTTCAATTGTAGGTGTGTTATTTGGCTACCAAGCTTTGGATGCCACTGTACGGAATTCAGATTTTTGTCTTTTCCATTTTTGGCCACCAGGTCTTAGAAGGAATGGAGGCTGAGACAATCATGGCGAGGAAGGAACAGCTAGTGGGAAGCTGAGCAGACTGGTGCAGGCCAAGCTTGGAGTTTGTGGAGAGGGAATAAATCAGCAATCAGTTCTTTGAAACATCTTCATATGTGCAATATATATTAAAAGAGAGAAAAAACTCAGACAGCAATAAAAAAATGAATTATTTCCCAAGGCAACAAATCCACTGCTTCTCAGCAGCATGTGCCCAGCCAGGCCTGGAGTCAGTAGCCCTGACTGTAGGATTGAGGGAAGTTGACGCATAGGAAGAAGGCGTGATGGGTGCTGCAGCTTCCCATGCACCTCTTCTCCCCAACTCCAACTCCCTCTGCTCAGTGCCCTACTCACACACGGCAAAGCACAGGTGTGAATGTGGTGTAAGCATCTTCGCTGGAGAAATCAAGCTTCCAACTCCCTTCCCCTATTTACTACCCGTGGCCCCCAGGTAGCACAAACAGCTTGCTCTGGGCTACTTACGAAAAGGCTGGCGGTTCCAACCCACCTAGTGGTACCATGGGAGAAGGTCTGGTGATCTACCCTTGTAAAGATTACAGCCAGGAAAACCCCATGGGTCGCAGTTCTCCTCTGTAACACGTGGGGTTGCCATGAGTCAGAATTGACTTCATAGCCATGGGTTTGGTTGTTTTTCTTTTCTTTTTTCATCCAAAGAGTCCTTGGGTGGTGCAAATGGTTAACGTGCTGGACTGCTAATCAAAAGGTTGGAAGTTCAAGTCCACCCAGAGGTACCTCAGAAGAAAGGTTTGGTGATCTACTTCTGAAAAACCATCCATTGAAAACCCTGTGAAGCGTGGTTCTGCTCTGACACACACAGGGTCTCTACCAGTTGATCCAAAAGATTAAGCTCAAAAAACACCAGCTTCGATGACTAAGAGTGACATCTCAGCAAAGGAGTTGGACAGGGGAATTGCTATATTAGAAAATTATGTTAGAAGAAGTCCTGATTTAACAGAAACCAAATGGATGGCTCAATGGCTCAACGGGGACAGAAGCCAGTTTGCAGGGCTGTCCTTACCACAGAATGTCCTTGCTGCCATTGGGATGCTGAGACAGCTGTTATGAAAGAGTGCTGATTAACTTTGCCTGAAGAATCCAGAGGAGCAAAGAGGCGGATGAGGAGTTGCTAGGCAAATTAGCATCCTTCAGTAAGAAGGGTAAGCGTGTTGGGAGCAGGGATGTTCCTAAAGTGGCTGGTCCAAGACTGTTCTGCAAGAACTTGAGTATTAAATACACCCCCGAGGAGAGAAAAGAGAACTATAAAGAGACTAGTGTGGTTACTGGAAGCATGCTGTACCTATGCATTCATGCGCAGCTTACAATCAGGTTTGCCTCAGAACAGACAAATGACAATATTACACACACGTAATACATTGAAATCTCATTGCGGCCCTGCTGGAATTCGGGGAGACTGTGCCTTCTGTGCACAGGGCAACGCACAGTGCACTGTCGCTCCTCTTACTTTGGAAATTCCTCAGTGGAGAGCATCATACTCCTCAGAAAGACAAGTCTTGTCAATTCAGTGGGACAATTCTAAGGCTGCCTCCTCCACCAAGCCTGTTGCCTCTAAATTTCAAAGTGAATATCAATTCCTTTTTGCATGTGCAGTGCCTATGTTCCCAACTAGATTGCAAGTTCTTCAAAGACAGAGAAGAACCATGTACCTCATAATATCCTCTCTCCTCCTTGCTAGCAGCTTCCTAGCAGATTGCTCTGGGAGCACAGGGGCTTTGTAATGACCGTTGCAACCAACC
Source organism: Loxodonta africana (assembly GCF_030014295.1). Taxonomy (NCBI): domain Eukaryota; kingdom Metazoa; phylum Chordata; class Mammalia; order Proboscidea; family Elephantidae; genus Loxodonta; species Loxodonta africana. The sequence continues at coordinate 234,068,441 of NC_087342.1, read as the reverse complement.
ACCACAACTACTTTCCAGCCCTGAGATGAAGGAGAAGCCATTGAGATGTCTGCAAGTTTCAGGAATGCGGGCATTCTCCACCAACGGAAGACAAATAGATACAGAGATGTGAAAAGGAGAAAGAATGTTGAGACCTGGATATTAATAACAAATAACCATCATATAATCTAAGTTCTTCAAGGCCATTGGCAGTGGGGTTCCACAAAGAGGGTCACAGCATGGCTCTAGCTCTCACTCTGCCCCGCTATTGCAGGACTTCCTGACCTCCACACAAATTCTTCCAAATCCTGGAGTGGGAGGGGGCACAGACCCATAGACAAGCTGTCTGTGGGTAGAAGTCATCGTGCCCTCTCCCTCCCACCCTCCTTGGGGAGACCTGCTGCAGCATCAACCCATTTGCACAGCTCACAGCGGCAAGTATTTCTGGCCCTGCCTCCCATCCTAACAAGAACGTGTTTCCACAGTGGTTGGCACCCTTGTGCCACTCTGCTCCCACTTCCCACCACAGCCAGCATGGGTGCTGCGGGGGTTGGTGCTGGGTGAGATGCACCCAGCTCTCCTGATGATCCATCAGAGTGCTCCCGACGAGCTGAACTCAGAGGAGGCCTTGCTCCTCACTCAGCGCTTCAGGCATCAGACAACTGGTCTCCCAGTGGCGGCTTCAGGAGATGTTCTTCCCCTTCTCCACTCCATGTGCCCTCCAGGAGTGGAAGTGGGGAAAGCAGGAACGGGAGAGTCAGTAATAACAATCCCTGCACTCAGACTCCCTTTCCCTTGCTCCATTAGCTGTTGTCCTTGTGTTTCTTCTTGTCCCCTGTGAAGGTTAACTCTATGTCTCAGCTTGGTCAGGTGTCAGTGCCCAGGTGTTTGCTCAAATGCTAGTCTAGATGTTGCTAAGAAGGTATTTTGTAGATACAATGGACACTTAAGATCTGTTGACTGTATGTAAAGGAGCTTGACCTTCATAAAAGAAGCCTTGGTGGTGCAACAGTCAAGTGCTCAGCTGCCAACTCAAAGTCCGAACCCACCCAGCGAGGGAGAAAGATCTGGAGATCTGCTTCCATAAGGATTACAGCCTAGAAAACCCCATGGGGCAGTTCTGTTCTATCGCATGGGATCACTATGAGCACCCAACAACAACCTCCATAATGTGGGTGGGCCTCATCCAATTAGTTGAAGGCCTTAAAGAGCCAATACTGAGGTTTCCTGGAGAAGAAAGAATTCTTCCTCAAAACTATAAATAGACTTCCTGCCTGAGTTTACAGCCTGCTGCCTGGCCTACAGATTTCAGGCTATCCAAACCCACAATTGAATGAGCCAGCTCCTGAAAATAAATCTCAATCTCTCTCTTTCCGTGTGTGTGTGTGTGTGGATACCTATAGAGAGAGAGCCCTGGTGCTGCAGCGGTTAAGCACTCAGCTGCTAATCAAAAGGTTGATCATTCGAACCCACCAGCCACTCTGAGGGAGAAAGATGTGGCAGTCCTTCCCATAAAGATTTGCAGTCTCAGAAGCCCTATGGGGTCACTATGAGTTGGAATCGACTTGATAGCGGTGGCAGTTTTTTGGGTTATATATGCATCAAGTGTCTAGGGACCAACATCCTGAGCAAACTGCAGCATAGGTCTCTGGAGATTCCCGTGCAGGGTATTCTAGAATGTTCTTAACACTGCAGACCAAGATGGGGAAGGCTCAGTTTATTAATTTTCAATTTGTTAGCCTGCACTAAATAAATATTCAGTCGGGGGGGGAGGGAGAGCAACTTTCTAACTGTCATATGAATGCACCGCAGGCCTCACACAGACTCAGGGACAAGAAGAGCACGGGATGTTGCTCTAGGCTGTGCCCACAGACAGGGAATTTCAAATAACCTACCGAGGACACATGGCAAATACAGGAGCTAGAGCCCTGAGCTCATCATACTTAAACCGGTTGCTGTCAAGTCAATTTGACTGATTTCGACCCTGTGCGTGCAGAGTAGAATTGCTCCACAGGGTTTTCGAAGGCTGGTTTTTTGGAAGTCAATCACCAGGCCTTTCTTCCAAGGTGTCTCTGGGTGGACTCAAACCTCCAAGCTTTCAGTTAGCAGCCAAGGACATTAACCGTCTGCATCACCCAGAGACTTCAGCTGCCTTTCCACTCTGCTAGGCAGACACGCCTTTGTGGGGAGGGTGCCTGTATAACAGAAAATAGTAAATAGAAAAAGAAGCAAAATAGAAATAAATCCAAATCAAACAGATGATGATGGTAACAATGATCACGTATTGAACACCATCTCCATGCCAAGCACTGGGTTGGGGGTTAATATACGTTAAATGATGAGATCTTCACACTAACCTTATTGTCTGTTTTATCTACGTTTTATAAATGACAACACTGAGATTCAAAGATGTTAAATGTGTGGATCATGGTCTTACATCCTCTGGACAACAGAGCTAAGAGCCAAGCCTGGGTCTTTCCATTACATCATGCTGAGCCAAGAGCCAAGCCTGGGTCTTCCCATTACATCACGCAGTCTTCCCCTCGGCCCATCACCCTAAGCCGGCACTAGACAGAGTCGCTTGCCAGTGGCTTCTTTACTTCTGCCACCTTCAGGCCACGAGCCATTTAATCAGAAAAGATGACGTTTTTGCCTAACGAGTGTTTGCCAAAATGGAATCAGGAGGCAAGTGGGACTTATCTAACAGGTTGTCCCTATGGTTGTTGACAGCCCCTGTGTAGTTCTGCATGTAGGTCATCCATTAAGTCCTTGAACCATCCCTCGTGGCTCACAAAGCCTGGCTGAGCTCATTTTCTAGCCAGTCATTCACTCAAAGAACTGCAAAACCAAAACCAAACCCATTACAGTTGAGTTGATCCCGACTCATAGTGACCCTACAGGACAGAGCAGAACTACCCTATAGTGTTTCCAAGGAGCACCTGGTGGATTTGAACTGCAGACCTTCTGGTTAGCAGCCATAGCTCTTAAGCACTGTGCCACCAGGGTTTCCAAAGAAGCCCAGGCCACCTAAAAAATGAACAGTAGCTATCTAGTTGACTCCAACTCATGGTGACACTATGTGTGTCAGAGTAGAACTGTGCTCCATAGGGTTTTCAATGGCTGATTTTTTGTAAGTAGATCACTAGGCTTTTCTTCTGAGGCTCTTCTCGATGAACTCGAACCTCTGACCTTTCAGTGCGCAGCCAATCATATTAACCATTTACACCACCCAGGGACTCATAAAGGGTCCTATAAAGGCCCACTCTATCAAAAAGACATTTGTTTTGTGGCCGACTATAAGGAGACACTTTCCAAAGTTTAAGCTCAAGGTCCTGTAGTGTGCACTGGCAAAGGTCAAGCACACCGTTTTGCAGCATCCCCTTTGAAAAGTAGGTGGACAGCATAGCCCATTTCCAAGATGCCCTGTGTACACACAACATTTCAATGATTTAGCTCGTGTCCAGCACTGCTGAGGTCATATACGGCTGATTTAAACACCGCTGATAGCCAAGACTAGAAACGCCTTATTAATGCATATTCTATTCATTGGAAGTGGTTTATATATGTGTATACATAATGTGGATAGAATCAGATTGACATTTGCCTTTGAAGTCTCTTTGAAAAAGAATTTGCTAAGCATCCAGTATAATTAATACTGTACAGGCAATGCTCAATTTAAATAGTCAAATTCATTCTCCTTTATTAATAAAAGTGTTGCCTAAAGATATCTGCCCCTTACTGTTTAGTTACTCTGGCACCAGAATACTTCATATTCTGCAAAGCAACTCAGAATTTAATTTCTTTATGAAATTCCTAATAGAGATGTGCACTGGCTGTTTTTGTTTTTAAAATCTACTAGGAGGTTTCAGAAGGAAGGTGAGACATGAGAAGAAGCCAGGCTGGGAGAACAAGGCAGCCAGGTGGGTGGTGATGGAGAGGCTGGTTTTAAGCCAGGTAACAGGAGGGCTGAGAGAGGCACATGGGCTCCAACATGAGCCCTAATCACAAAGCCTCAGGGAGTGAACGGCGGTGCCCTCAGCACACAGGAAAACACCATTTCTGTTTGCTCTAGATTGTTTGGAAAATACCTACTGAGCTTCCACCAGCTGCTCAGAGCTCCTTTCCAAGCTGTTGGTTGGGTGACATTTTCCCTAACCTTTTTAACAAACATGGTGTGAGTACCACACTGTTTGGCCGAAAGACTATGTTTCAGAAAAAAAATGGATAGACGGGGAATTATTCTGGAGCCTTCAGCAAACTCCACTAATCCCATGATCCCAGAACATAACCAACGCAAATTAAACCTGGGGCTTCTGGGGAGGCGCACCTCCAGCCACCTGTAGGCACAAGATGCAGGGTCGTAAAACACACGAAACACTTCTGTGGACCCAGTGTGATCACAGCCTCAGCCACAGCTTCGCTGGCAGGGTGGAGGCAGGGCAGATGGCGCCTGTTCAGGCCCTTCTGGTTGCAAGGAGGAGAGAGTTCCTGTCTCTTCAAGGACATGGAAGGGTCTGGAGTGGGTGCCTGCAAACGCTCAGGAGCAGGGGTGTGTGCTCCCCCCGTCTCCCCGGGCCTGGGGTCTCTGAGGCAGGCTCTGTCTCTCTCCATGTGTTGGCTCCATTCTCCTCTCTCACCCAACCATGTCTTCACAACTTGCAGCATCCAGCGATGGCCCCGGCTCAGAGTCCACTTCTAGAATTTTCACCTCAGATCTTCAGCCAGCTGGCTCAGGCTGTTTCCACATTCCTGCGAGAAGACCCCATGGCTCCGGGTCATTCTCCAAAGCCTGGCCCCACACACAACGTGCTGCTGGCTCATCCATGGCTGAGATGTCCAAGGTCAGAAGTCTACTCTCACGCAATCAGCTCACAATGGGGCATGGGACGGCAGGGTGGAACACACAAAACTACGCACCCAGGCCCACCTCCCGGAGAAGCTGTGGGAGCCAGATCATCCTTAAGAAGGATGCAGGTGAGCCAGCTGGTGAGGGGCATCCCTGACTCACACCATGCCACCCACCACCAGGCCCCTAAGGACCAGAGAGTCCAGAGTCAGACTGGGGCATCCTTATAATGACCACACTAATTCAGACCAGGTTAAATTCTAGGGGAAACCTTGGTGGCATAGAGGTTAAGTGCTATGACTGCCAACCAAAGGGTCGGCAGTTTGAAGCTACCAGGCACTCCTTGGAAACTCTATGGGGCAGTTCTACTCTGTCCTATAGGGTCGGTAAGAGTTGGAATCGACTCGACGGCACTGGGTTTGGTTTGGTTTGGTTTTAAATTCTAGGTGTTTGTACTACCTTGTGTGTGTGAGAGAGGAAACATACATAAAAATTACCGTTTTAACAATTTTTAACAGTTCAGTGGCATTAATTATATCCACCGTATTGTGCCACCATCACAACTATCTATTCTCAAAACATTTGCATCATCCCAGACGGAAACTCTGTGCCCACCAAGTATAAATTCCCCACTTCTCCTTCCCCAGCCCCTGCTCACCTCTAGTCTGCCTCCTGTCTCTATATATCTGCCTGTCCTAGATATCTGTCCTTTTGTGTCTGGATTATTTCACTTAGTGTAACAAAGAGCCCTGGTGGTGCAACAGTTAAGCACTTGACTGCTAACTGAAAGGGCAGTGGTTCAAACCCACCAGGTGCTTTTCAGAAGAAAGATGTGACAGTCTGCTTCCATAAAGATTATAGCCTTGTAAACCCTATGGGGCAGTTCTACTCTGTCCTATAAGGCCACTCTGTATTGAAATCAACTTGACAGCACCTGACAATGACAATGTTTTCAAGGTTCACCCACGTGTCAGAATTTCATTTCTCATTCTGGCTGAGTTGTATTCCATTGTGTCTCAGTCATCTAGTGCTGCTATAACAGAAATACCGTAAGTGGATGGCTTCAACAAACAGATGTTTATTCTCTCACAGTCTAGCAGGCTAGAAAATTCAGGGCGCCAGCTCCAGGAGAAGGCTTTCGCTCTGGAGGGAGGTCCTTGTCATCAGTCTTCCCTTGGTCTGGGAGCTTCTCTTCACAGGAACCTTAGGTTCAAAGGATGCACTCTGTTCCCGGCGTTGCTTTCTTGGTGGTAGAAGGTCCGCATATCTCTCTGGTCCCTTTTCTCTTGTATATGTAAAAAGAGATTGACTTCAGACACTATCTAGTCTTGTAGAGCTCATCAATACCACTGCCCCTAATCCATCTCATTAACATCATAGTGATAGGATTTACAACACATAGGAAAATCACATCAGATGACAAAATGGTGGACGATCACACAATACTTGGAATCATGGCAAGCCAAGTGGACAAATATTTTCAGGGAACACAATTCAATCTTTGACACACTGTGTTTGTATACCAGTTTGTTTATCCACTCATCTGTTGATGGGCACTTGACTGTTTCTACCTTTTGGCTATTGTGAATAGAGCTGCAATGAACATCGGTGTACAAGTATCTGTTTGAGTCCCTTCTTTCAAGTCATTAATGTATATACCTAGGAGTGGAATTGCTTGGCCATGTGGTAATTCTATGTTTAACTATTTGAGACGCTGCCTCAAACTTCAAAGAGTTTTAGGAAAGTGCTACATTGACAGGGCTCTGAAGGTTGATGCGCCTTCTGCTGTGGTGGGGTCACGTCTAGCTGTTTGTGCTTGGAAAAGCCCATTCGTACTACTTGTGAGAAAATATGAAGCCCGCAGAGGGCTACTCCTCCATCTTAAGTACCGTCTGCTGAATGATGAGCTCCAAGCTAATTACAAGAGGCTCCAGGCAATCGAGAGATGCTCGACAGCCTGTGCCCAAGGGAACCCTGCAATGGACTATGGGAAACCCAACGAGTGGATGCAAATGACGTCACCATCCCAGCCATGAGTCCCCAGTAGACGTGACAATAAAGCGGGGCTGAGCAAATGGCTCCACAGGCCCCTGTAGCTTAGCACACCCAGTAACTATTTTCACTTCAGTTACTATTTTTCTGTTTCAGGATCCTAGGCAATGTTTCCCCACTGGGCAGTTGAAATGGGACAGTTAACGATGCCAAACACCAAAAGCCAAATCCATTGCCGTGGAGTTGATTCCAACTCATAGCTACCTTATAGGACATAGTAGAACTGGCCCCCTAGGGTTTCGAAGGCTGTAAATCTTTTACAGAAGCAGACTGCCACATCTTTCTCCCATGGAGTGGCTGCTAGGTTCCAACCACTGATCTTTCGGTCAGCAGCTGAGTGCTTAACCACTGCACCACCAGGGCTCCTTAGTTAAAATTTAAAATTTAGAGGTCACAAAATGCAGAATTCATTGGGAGTCACAAAGATAAGAGTCCAGTCTCTCCTTCACATCCTTGGGAGGCAGAGGTTTGGAAAAAGTGCAAATTGTGTTGTTCTGTGCACCAAGAAAACAAACCAAACCAGTTGCGCTTGAGTGGACGCCAACTCTTGGCCACCCGACATGTGTCAGAGCAGAATTCTGCTCCATACAGCTTTCAATGGCTGGCTTTTGGGAAGTAGATCACCAGGTCTTTCTTTCCAGGCGCCTCTGGGTGGTGGACTTCAACTGCCAACCTTTCAGTTAAGAGCCAAGTGCGTTCACCGTTTGCATCACTCAGGGACTCCCATTCCAGGCAGACACTGAGAAATAAAGATGGGAGAAGAGTCATGTGTCTCCTCTCACCATCCAGGCCCAGCCATGGACACAAGAGCAGAGGAAGAAGAGGAGGGCAGGTGGTGTCGTGAGTCTGCCCAGCCTCAGCTGGGAGTCTGCAGTCGGGGGGCACAAGCCCAGCCCCTCCTGGCCACACTTGGCAGATTTCTGTGACTGCCCATGGGAGAAAGGGCTCCCTCAGTCAGGAAGGCTGAGACAGGGTCATTCCAGCGTCAGGGGGCGGTGGGGGTAGAGGGGAGTGGAAGAGGTACCCTATGCACTGGGCCTGAGTACACACACCCCTGCTCAAAGGCAAGGGACTTCTACGGAGGGGACCACATTTCAAAATGAAGCAGATGAACAAAGGCTGAAGGAAATGAGAATTTTCCATCACAGGCGTCACTGTGTTCCACGTATTTGTGTTAGTCTGTTGGTGTGCATATTATGTGTGGATAAGACATTCTGTTAGAGTAGTGGTTAAGTGCTACGACTGCTAACCAAAGGGTCAGCAGTTCAAATCCACCAGGCGCTCATTGGAAACTCTATGGGGCAGTTGCAACGAGCAATGGTGTATGTGTAAATATATCCCATATATATGTTTCCCACATGATACATGGAAATATATCTGAATGATTTGAGTGGGTTGGATTGCATTTCATTAGGTTGGTGCTGCTCTATTTTGGAAAGAATTCCCCATTTACAATTAATAAGGAAGAGCGCTCCTCTTGGCAGAAACTTTTAGGGAAATGTTGTCATTGTTGTCCTCTTGCCGGCTCTGGGGCCATGCAGATGCTTCTGTCCCCAGATGCCACCTCTCTGACTCCATGAGCCAAGCTCCAGGCAGGAGGGGATGAGGAACGCATGTGCAGTGCCCACCCTAATGCTCGGCCAGCAAGGGTGCTTCAGGACGGGCTACGGGGCCCTTGTGGGAATGGGAAGAGCACCCAGCTTCTCTCCTGCTCCTTCAGACTCCATTTTGAATATCATCCCCAGCCCAAGCAAGCTCTCCCAGAAGGGGCACCAGTCACAGTAAGAGATGTGATGAGAAAACACATCTTCTGAGACCCAGGTGGGCTTGGGGCCTGGGGACATCCCCCAGCCTTTCTCCTGGAGTCAAGTGCAGAAATGGGTGGGGGCACCCACGAGACCAAGGGTGGGCTGTGGGGCCAGGCGAGGGTAGCCAAGTCTGCATGGGTGGGGTGGGGGCTGCACAGGCCCCAGGAGGAGGACTGGCCTCCAAAGGGGTGTGGGGGGTTCTGTTGGCACAGATAGGGTCCCTCGGGGGGGCTGCATCTTGAGGACCGTAACCTGATGCCCAACACGCTGGCCCTGCTGTCACAGCTTCTTGGTGCCAGAGTGTAAATGTCATCAAAAGCAAAGAAAAGGGTGTTAAAAATAACCATACACAGTGCTATCAAAATGCAGGAAGTAGGCACTCTCAAACCATAAGGGTGGCATAAAATTTTTGATAAAAAAAGTTGTTGTTCTTGCTGATGTTAGTTGCTGTTGAGTCGGCTACAACTCATGGCGACCTTGTGTACAACAGAATGAAGCATTCTCCGGGCCGCACCAACCTCACGTTTGAGTCCATTGTTGTGGCTGTTATGCCAATCCATCTCATGGAATTGCCCTCATTTCCACCAGCCCTCTACTTTACCAAACATGACGTCCTTTTTAGTGATGGGTCTTTCTCGATGATGTGTCCGAAGTGAAAAACCAAAAACCAAACCCATTGTGGTTGAGTTGATTCTGACTCCTAGAGACCCTATAGGACAGAGTAGAACTGCCCCATAGAGTTTCCAAAGAGTGTCTGATGGATTCGAACTGCCGACCTTTTGGTTAGCAGCTATAGCTCTTAACCACTACGCCACCAGGGTTTCCTGTCCAAAGTAAGCAAGTAGAAATCTCACCATCTTTTCTTCCAAGGAACTTTTTGTTTGTATTTCTTCTAAGACTGAGTTGTTCTTCTGGTATCTACAGCATAGTCGATATTCTTCACCAGCAGCATAATTTGATGAGAAGTTAGCAATATCCATTTAGGAGAGAAAAAAAAAGCTCAAAAGTGTTCTACCATTGAACCCAGTAATTCCAATTTTAGCAGTTTACCCTCATGAAAAACCAGAGACCCATACAAAGCCTGTATAAGTATGTTTATCATACCATAATTATAACCCTGAAACTGGGGACAACCTAATTTCTCAACAATAAGAAATAAAACATTATGCACCATTAAAAATTAGATTTTTGAGAAATAGTTAAAATCATGGGAAAAAGTTCATAATACACAAACTTTAAAACTGCAAATTATAAAATTGCTTACACAGTGTTTTTCTTCTCACCATCCAATCCCCAGCAACGGAGACTAGAATAGAAGAGCTGGCCCGAGGGGTGGTGTCAGGAGTCTGCTCAGCCTCAGAGCTTGGACAGTTTGCACTTTGCCAAACCTCTGCTTCCCAAGGATGTGAAGGAGAGAACATGACCCTTTTATCTTTGCGACTCCTAATAAATTCTGCATTTGGAAACCTCTGCATTTTACACCCCAATTTCATAAAATGTAGGCCACTCCAGTAACACAAATAAGCAATACCCATTGCTGTCGAGTCGATTCCAACTCCCAGCCACCCTATAGGACAGAGCAGAACTATCCCACAGGGTTTCCAAGGCTGTAATTTTTATGGAAGCAGACCTCCACCACTTTCTCCCCAGGAGCAACTGGATGATTTGAACTGCCAACCTTTTGGTTAGCAGCCGAGTGCTTTAACCACTGCACCACCAGGTCTCCTCTAATACAAAAAAAAAAAACGCAATTAGAAAACAGACTGGAAGGAAATATAGAAAACATTCATGATAACTCTCAACGGGTGGATTACAGACTAGTTCTTTTTCAGCATTTTCTAAAATTTCCAATGTGCACTTTTATCACTTTTATAATGGGGATGGGGAGGAAATTAAAACAGGAAAATGAATCTTGTAGCAATCACAGCAGTCTTATTGATCGAATTGGACTCCCTGAGTGGTGCAAGGTATTAACACACTCAGCTGCTAACCAAAAGACTGGAGGTTTGAGTCCAACCAGAGGGGCCTTGGATGAAAAGCCTGGTGATCCACCGTCAGAAAACCAGCCACTGAAAACCCTGTAGAGCTCAACTGTACTCTGACACACAGGGGTCGCCATGAGTTGAAGTCGACTTGATGACAGCTGGTTTATTGATTGAATATTTCCAATTATCAAAGTTATCCCCTTATGTTCAATTCCAATCTATACTCTCAAGTTGTGAAGAGTCAGAGGGAGCTTTCTGAGGTAACACGTGGGGTGATAACACTCTTTGCGAATGTGCTAACACAGGGCAAGAGCCTGGCCCATGGATGCTGAGTACAGACACACTTTCTCCTCCTCCCAGGCCCTTCTCTGCCCTCCCTGTCACATTTTCAAGCACTCATATGCAAGTTCCCACCAACTTTCCCTGAAACCAATCAAAGGGAGAACCTACAAGTGACTAACTTTCTATCGTTAGACCCGTCACCTTTTCAGAAGTGGAAGAAAGCCTCCTTAGCCCTGAGCTGGCCTCATGTGGAAAAGAGGAAAGAACAGCAAGGAGAAATGTCCAAATGGACTCCCAGGAAGCTGGTATGACGCTCTCAGTCTCCTAAAGAACTACAGTGGCGTGCTGAAGCCTGCTCCTCTGTCCACGGAGGGAGGGTGTGCACTGTAGTAAAGTCTCCTGGCTCCTTTCTCCACCCCTACTGTCTCCTCCACACAGGAGCAAGACCAAAACAGCAGTCACTCAACCCCAGCTGTGCAGACCCAGATGCTGAACTTAGACCACTAGCCGGGTTTGGCTTTTTCAGTGTACAACCAGCTGGGCAAATCAGGTGGGCTGTCCTCCAATGGAGGGCAAGGTTCTAGGAAGCGCCACATGGGCCCTAGACACAAGCTGTGTTCTCTAACCCAGTGGTACCATTAATAGAGGCCATGGTTTGATCTGTAGCTAGCTCAATTCTTTGTGCTTATATTCTATTAGTCAGAATTTTTAAGAGAGAGAAGGACGAGCTGTAGGAATCTAGTAACAAATTTCATCCTGAATATCTAACATTTGCTCTGTTACTATGTATATATATTTTATATATATGTATATTTTTTATATACATTTTTACATATATATTCTATATAGTATGTATATATTTTATATATACCATATTTTTTATATAGGTATATACATTTGTGAAAACCCTGGTGGCATAGCGGTTAAGAGCTATGGCTGCTAACCAAACAGTCGGCAGTTTGAATCCACCAGGTGCTCCTTGGAAACCCTATGGGGCAGTTCCACCCTGTCCTTTAGGGTTACTATGAGTTGGAATCCACTCGATGGCAAAAAAGTTTGTTTTTTGGGGGGGGGGGGTTATATACATTTGTACATATATACTATACAGTATGTATATATTTTACCTATATTTTATATGTATGTATATACATATATGTGTATATATAAAAACCAAACGCACTGCCATCCAGTCAATTCTGACTCATAGCAACCCTACAGGAGAGTAGGACTGCCCCATAAGGTTTCCAAGGTGCTGCTGGTGGATCCAAACTGCCGACCTTTTGGTTAGCAGCTGAGCCCTTAACCACTGCACCACCCGGGCTCTCTCTCTCTCTCTCTCTCTCTCTCTATATATATATATATACATGACATACTGGCAGACACATGGTAGTTCCTCTCGATAAATGTGCAGAATGACAGTATATGCAACATACAACTGAGACATTAAAAAAAGAAAACAGGATATCCCCCTAAAAGTATTGCCCTGCGTTCATCTTTAAACTTTAAACCTTCAACAGAAACTGTCCCCTGAAGTCTTCTTTGAACCAAAAATTATCGTATTTTAATTCGAAAAGTAAGTCTGCTTTGAGCATCGTGCTCTTTTAAAGGTTGGATGGGAACCTTAGGGGGCAGTGCGTTGAAGATAACAGTGGTGGAATAATGTAGAAAGGAGTAATAGTGAGAATGGTAACAGGACTTGAAAAAGGTCACCAATGTCATTGAGTCGTACATGCAGAAATTATTGAAATGGTGTATCTTTGGCTGTGTATACTCTCACCAAAAAAAATTTTTTTAATTAAGTGGGATTTTATCTATATGATATTTAAGGACACCCAGATTTCTTGTGTGTGCCGGGCTCGGGAAGACTCTGCAGAAAGAAATCTGGGAAACATCTCTGCAGTGGCCCCAGGAGGTTCCTGGACCATCCGGTCGCTGCTAACAAGTAGCCTTTTAGTGAATTAAGTGTAAAGGAATCAGAAGCTTATGGGTCATGTTTTAGATGAAATAAACAAAGGAGCCAAAATTTATAAGAAAAGGTGTTTGGCAAACTCATTTTAATTTGTTGAACCCAAGCATTTGAAAAACAGTTTGATTAATTTTGCCAACTCCAAACACTGCCAATTTTCTGCCGTCCTGAAGTATTTACTAGCATTTTTCCAAATTGAATTTCCTGTCCATATTTCTGAATGTTCTTGGCCAGCCCACTGATAATAATTTGGAGTGCTTTGTACACACAGCAATAGTACTCCTCATTCTTTGAGAATTATTCCAATGTCAGGCTAACTTTGCAGTTTCAGAGTTCACAAAATTCTTTCAAAACTATTGCTGTTAGGGGCTGTCGAGGCAGTCTGTGACTCACGGTGACCCCCTTGGTTACATAGTAGAACTGCTCCATAGGGTTTTTTTTACGGGAGCAGGTCGCCATGCCTTTTCTTCTGCAGAGCCACTGGGTGAGTTCAAACCGCCAACCTTTAGGTTAGCAGCTGAAGGTAAACCGATTGTGTCACCCAAGCTCCTTTCAAAACTATTACTCTATTTAATTCCCATAACATAAGCCCGTGATATATATACATATTACCCCCTTCTGCAAATAAAGAAACTAAGGCTCAGAGAGATGAAATGACCTCATCAAAGCTGCATAGCCAGATGGATGTGGAACGATTTTTAAAATCCAGATCTCCAGCTTCCAAACAGACACCATAACAAAGAGCATGCTGAGCTGTATGCTTAATCTCTCCAAGCTCCTCCAAAGAGATGCATTTGTGGGACACTTGCTAGAAGTATGACTGTCTAAAAACAAATGGAACAAACCCTACCCCGGATCAGGGTTTAAGACTTCAGTTGTCAACCAGTTGAGTAAACCAGCCTCACCTACTTCATGTTATTCTCTGACCTTGCTTCTCTTTGCACCACCCCACTCTTTCAAAAATATTTTCTCTCTGCTTAGGTTCTTTATACAAATAGGATGACTCACTATTCCGAAACTAACATAAATAGAAAGGCTTCAAATGTAAGAACATACATGTGAAGAAAGTCAACCAAAATGCCAGCCACAAACTGAGCAAACAGTGTTATCAACAAAGACACGCTCCCCTTTAATCAGCAGACATGCTCAATTATACAAGCTCTGTGCACAGAGCGGATGATAAAGTGATGAGTCCGTCTTGTGCCAACGCCTCCCAACGTAGTATTCAGGCATGTAATTAATGTTCTGTTTACACCCTACTTCAAGATCATTAATAAAGATGTTTAATAGAATTGAATTTAACACCCATCTGTGTGTACAACACCCTCCCGAGTTCCTTCCCCTAGATGTGACCCCATTCCCTTCCCTCCATCACACACATGTATGAGGATCTAAGACACTATTGTTGTTGTTGTTGGGCGCTGTTGAGTCAATTCTGGCCCCTGGTGACCCCATGTGACAGAGTAGAACTGCCCCATAGGCTTTCCTAGGCTATAATCTGGTGACGCAGTGGTTAAGAACTTGGCTGCTAACCGAGAGGTCGGCAGTTCGAATCCACCAGCCACTCCTTGAAAACTATACGGGGCAGTTCTACTCTGTCCGTAGGGTCACTATGAGTCAGAATCAACTCGATGGCAACAGGTTTGTTTTTTTGTTTTTTCAGTCTTCACAGAAGCGGATTGCCAGGTCTTTCTCCTACAGAGCCACTGAGTGGGTTCGAACCACCAACCTGTATGTTAGCAGCCAAGCACTTAACCATTGCACCCAGGGTACCTTTAAGACAGTAAGTATCAGCATTTATTTGAAAGCCCTAGAATAGCCTCATCTGCATTCCTCACACTAGAAACAGACATCCAGGGACACATCCGGGGTGTGAGAGAGCCTACCCTGCTGCCAGGCCAAGAAGTCACCTAGACATGGCCCTATAGCAAGCCCTTCATTGGAGGGAAGGGGCAAATCAGAGTATAACCCAGGATGTCCGAAGCTCATTTTTCTCTGCCTCAAAGAATTCCTGTCTACGTCCTAGGGCAAGAGGGAGTGTGAGCAAAAATGGAAAACCCTAAAGACATTAGGACCCCGGGAAGCATGGCCTCAGTCCCTCATAAGGTGTAACTATAATGAGGAAGACACACACTTACGCCACACACCCTGTCACTTTGCCACATTGAAGACCCTATGTTCTCAAAGGCCTCACTACTCAGTGGCTGCGCTTGGGGCAGGAGATGTCACTGGAAGATTTGAGAGTGTCTGAAGGCAGCAGCCTTGACATGAACATCAACTTTCTCATACCCATTTTTCAGATAAAGACGTGAAATTCTAGAAAAGTGAAACAACTTATTCAAGGTCTCAATGTTTTGCTGGAACCCCTGGTGGTGTACTAGTTAAGAGCTACGGCTGTTAACCAACAGGTCGGCAGTTCAAACCCACCAGGCACTCCTTGGAAACACTATGGGGCAGTTCTACTGCGTCCTATAGAGTCGCTATGAGTTGGAATCAACTTGACAGCAATGGGTTTTTTCCTTTTTGGTAATGTTTTGCTTACTCCCCCACCCTTCTACAATGAAATTAAATACACTACCGTAAAATGTAGGTATTTAAGCTGTTGTAGTTATTATTAACTGCCATTGAGTTGGCTTCGATTCATGGTGATCTTATGCACAACAAAACAAAACATTGCTTCGTCCTGGGTCATCCTCAAAATCACCAGCACATCATCATTGTGGCTGTTGTGCCAATCCATCTCACCGAGGGTCTCCCTTGCCCTCAAGGCCCTCTGCTTCAACAAATATGATGTTCTCCTTCAGTGATTGATCCCTCCTAATGACGTGTCCAAAGCAAGTGAGTCACACAATGTTCTGTTGTGATCCATAAGACTTTCACTGGCTAATTTTTGGAAGTAGATGGCCAGACATTTCTTCCTATTCTGTCTTAGTCTGGAAGCTCTGCTGAAACCTGTCTACCATGGGTTACCCTGCTGGTGTTTGAAATACCTGTGGCATAGCTTCCAGCATCACAGCAACACATAATCCACCACACTACAACAAGCTGACAGATGGGTGGTGGCTTTAAGCTGTATGGATGGTTATTGCCATTTTTATCTGCTGTCAAGTCAATTCCAACTCATGTGTGCAGAGTAGAACTGCTCTGTATGGTTTTCAAGGCTGTGACTCTTCAGAAGTAGACCACCAGGCCTGTCTTCTGAGGTGCCTCTGGGTGAATTCAAACTGCCAACCTTTTAGCTAGTAGTCGAGCATTTAACAATTTGCACTACCCAGGGACTCTGTATAGGTGGTAAAACCCACTTATTTCTGACCAAGATGTAAATTGGGTAAACAGTGAATGCATGAAGCTCTCACAGATAAAGGCTTGTGCCTTGTTAAGAAAGGCTTATTACTTGTAGCACATAATCCATTTAACAAATGATCCGTGAGCATCAATTATGTGTTAGATACCAAGCTAAGAACTGGGGAATGAGAAGACGACGACTCTTGCCACCAAAGAGCTTGGGAGAATAGAAGAAAGTCAATGATAATAATTCCCCAGGACATACTGATGATTCTCTTACCCCACCATGCTGCTCAGGTGGTCACCTCCACAATAAGCCTTGGAACAGAGAAGGATTTCTGGTTGTAAGGAAATGGCAAGGTTCTAGTAAAGTTGGAATCTGATGGGCCAAGATGGTGGGAAATTTGGCCTGAAAGGCAAGTTATGATCCCTGGCAGAGACTTGAGCAGAATCCTTCAGAGGTCTGGAATTTCAGAGTCTAAGCAAACTTGTCCATCTCCCAAAAACTCTAGCTGATTTTTTTTTTTTTTTTTTTTTGCCTGTGACCACTGACATAAGGGATAATTACCACATTAATTTGTTGTAAAGGGAAAACCTGCAGGGAAATGAAGGAACCGGAGCGTGCAGGAGAGGAAATAGCAACATCCCTAATCCATGTTTCCATGTTTTTGCGTCTTAGAATACAAACAAACATATGTACAAGTGTTTTAAGTATCCACAGAGGTCTCCACTGGTCATCCTCTAAGGGGCTGGAAGGAGCCTCTTCCTCAAAGACAAAGGCCCAGGACTCTGGCTTTTCTCCACAAAGGGCCTTATCTGAGCTTCCCAGGGCTGTCACAACCCAAACCACAAACTGGGTAGCTTATAAGAACAGAAATGTATTCTCTCTCAGTTCTGGAGGCTAGGAGTTCAAATTCAGGGTGTCGGCAGGGCCATGCTCTCTCCAAAGGCTCTAGGGACAGACCTTCCTTGTCTCTTCCAGCTTCTAGTAGCTCCACACGTTCCTTGGAATTCCTTGGCTTGCAGATGCAACCTGTGTGTGCGCCTCTGTGTCCCTCCTGTTTCACAGGACTCCATGCAGGTTGGATTAGAGCCCACCCTGCTCTGGTGTGACCTCCTGTTCATTCAACCAATAACATCTTCAAACGCCTTATTTCCAAACTAGGTCACATTCACAGGTACTGGGGTTAGGGCTTCAACATCTCTTTTTTGGGAATGCAATCCAGCCCATACCAGGCCTTCATCACAAGTAGCAAGCTGAAGGATGTGCATCAGAGAAAAAGTGCTGACAGTGCTCAGATAGGGACTGGGCAATCATTCTGGTTGTTTCCTAGTTCTGCCCTGACTTCCACTTAGCTCCATCAAGCCACCATTTCCTGAGGAAGTGGGTTGTTTTTCCTGAAGTGATGGATACTTCTGTGGAGAAGCTTACTCACAAGCAGGCGGCCTCACCTGGGCTTTCAGTGGCTCATATCTCCCTGACATGTGCTTGGTCACTTGGCTGAGGGGCTGTCCTTGACCTTCCCTAACTGATCTGCTTTGGGGAGATGTGGCACCACCTTCCGGCCACTCCTCCCTCTCCTCCAGCCTGAGGAAACCACTCTGGTCACTAAGGCCCAGGTCCCCAGGCATTCTCCCTTCTCTCCTCATCTGGTGCTGAGCGCCACAGGGCCTAGAACACCATGGATATCCATCTCCACCCTTCTAGGGATCATGGTCCTTAAGGAGCCCGTTGCTCTGCCATTCACATTTTTTTTTAATTGGATGTTAGATGAAGGTTTACAGAACAAACTAGCTTCTCATTAAACAATTTGTACACATATTATTTTGTCACATTGCTTACCAATCCCACAACATGTCAACACTCTCCCCTTCTTGACCTTGGGTTCCCTGTTCCCAGCTTTCCTGTCCCCGTCTGCCTTCTAGTCCTTGACCCTGGGCTGGTGTGTCCATTTAGTCTCATTTTGTTTTATGGACCTGTCCAGTCTTTGGATGAAGGGTGACGCTCAGGAGTGATTTCATTACTGAGCTATAAGGGTGTCTGGGGGCCACACTCTTGGGGTTTCTCCAGCCTCTGTCAGGCCAGTAAGTCTGGTCTTTCTTTGTGAGTTAGAATTTTGTTCTACATTTTTCTCCAGGTCTGTCCAGGACCCTCTCTGTGATCCCTGTCAGAGCAGGGTATCATTTAGTTGTAGGTACCATCCAGTTGTGCTGAACTCAGTCTGGTGTCTGTCATTCACATTTTAAGGGTTGAAATGTCCACACGCAAGCCCACAGGAATGACTTGTGAAGGTGCGGTCAACTGTGGTGACAGCGGGCATTTCTTCCCACAACTCAAGCTCAGGTATGCCTGCTCTTCAAATTCACACCAAGCTCCCAAAGAGTGGTGCCTGAGGGAACACAACAACATATGTATATGTATATGTTGTTGTGTGTCGTAAAGTCGATTCCGAATGATAGAGATCCCATGTGACAGAGTAGAGCTGCTCCATAGGGTTTTCTAGGTAATCTTTATGGAAGCAGATTGCCAGGTCTTTCTCCCTTGGAGCTGCTGGGTCAGTTCAAACTGCCAACCATTCAGTTAGCAGTGGAACACTTGACCATTGTGCCACCAGAGCTCCCTCATGTGTGCTCCCTTTCTATATGTATATATAGAAATATTATTTATTTTATATACTTGTATAAATATATAAATCAAATGAGGATCCATCTAGTCCTCCCTCAGCAGTTGATGTCTGAAGTGGCGTTTCCTCAGCCCTGGACAAACCTGAGTTGCCCTAATTTACTGGAAGCCTGGATCCAGCCCACTTGGAGGCACGAGACATGCCCACAGTCTGGAACCCAGCCAGATCCTCATAAAAAGCCAACTATGTGAATGCGCCTCTTCAGTGCCACTCGCCCCATCAGGCCCTGGTGACAGTAGCCAACCGAATCCCACTGAAATCTGGGAAGAGGGTGTTACAGCATCAAAGTTCTCCTTAACACAGCCTGCAGCCTTCCTTTCTGAGAAAAGCAGCACAGAAGAAAAAAAAGAACATTTCCAATCTAGGCTATTTTAAAGCCTCGGTGTTTTAGTAAATATTTGTTTCTCCCAATTTCTTTAGAGGTAAAAGTCAATATAGCTAGCTTCCATAGAGGACTCTTGACTCTGACTCTTTTGGCCAGGTAATCATGGGGACTCAAGCTTCCTTTCAGGAAAACTATGCTTTTATCAGGGTTTGCGCTGGTCTAAGACGTGGTTACCGAATTGACTTATTTTAAAGGGAAAATATGCAGGGAAATGAAGATGCGGGGAGGAAAGCAGGCTATGTCCATAATTCATGTTTCTGAATTGTAGAATGGAAAGAAATATGTCTACAAGGACTTTTGGCAAAGGCTTCTACATTGAAAGTTCAAAAACACAAGAAACTTTCTCTGGTACGTTTCTGGACTCGGCAAAGTTTGAGGATCAACAGATCCCCACTTAGAAGGTCAAATCTGAAAAGATCTCATTTCCTCCTAAATGTGGTGCCTTCTAGGAGAAGCTGTAATGCTGGACAGATTTTGCATTTTCTACTTGACCCGAGAAATTCCCCCACCACACACACATCATCAAGGACCAATTTGCTCTGTGAAATCGCTCTTGCTCTGGGAAACTAGTGAGCAATAAGTTTTCCATGCTGACAGAAAGAATCTGGGCTAAAGCACTCTTCTGATTGGTAGCCAAAGTTAATGGGAATTGGTAAACTGCTTCCTGTCCCACTGGGCAAGGGATCTGACTAGTTTTAGATTTCAATTGTACAACAAATTACTTCTGCAATTCAGCCAGCAAGAGCACATATCTCTGTTTTTTTTAATCTTATCAGAGTGTGACAAAATCAGAAAATGCATAGCTTTGTGGCAGCAACGTATGAGTGCACAAGTTATGAGAAGCCATGTGAAGAGAATTTTGATGTAGGAAAGCAGCCTGCATGCTGGCACTGCCCATCTGAAGGGACAGGATTCGCAGGCTGCTGTAAGGTGCTGTGAAAACCCATTAGTTTTCTTGCCTAAGGAACAAACAGCATACATCCTCTCTAGACTCACAGGCCCATATCCCAGGCCTTGATGCGGCCCTTTGCTTTGGGTTTTAATCTTTCAAAGTTGTTCCAAGGCTCCATGTGCATGAGAAGAGGCCTCCTAGTTCAGTGCACAGGAAAGAGGCTTCACACCTAAGATGTTGTTGGTAGTTGCTCTCAAATGTGTTCTGAATCTTGGCATCTTTATGAATAACAGAATAAGTTGCCCAGACCTTCACCATCTTCCAAGATCCCGTGGGTTTTCATCGTCTAAGTATCAGAAGTAGATTGCCAGGCCTTTCTTCCTAGTCTGTCTTAGTCTGGATGCTCTGCTGAAACCTGTCCACCATGGGTGACCCTGCTGGTATTTGAAATGCCAGAGGCACAGCTTCTAGCATCACAGCCACACACAAGCCTTCACATGTGACAAACTGACAGACAGGGTGGTGGTTTGCAGCTACATCTTTGCAGAAAACATGAAGGCCTGAGCTCCTGGGGAGCCTCTGCTGCTCCATTAGGACTCAGTGCCACGTAGAAGCATAAAGGTCAGACAGACTCCACTTTGACAGCTCCCAGGCTCATCGAGACTTCCCAGATTGTGATTTCAGCCACATAGGCTGAGTGCTAAGGGTGCCTCGTGTTCTGGAGATGGATGGCAAGCTCAGAGCTAAAGGGCAACAAAGCAAAATTACAATTAAAAACAAAAAATAGAAGTTGCTATTGAGTCAACTCTAACTCATGGCAAACCTACAGGCATGAGAGCAGAAGTGTGCTCCACAGGGTTTCCAGTGGCTGAGTTTTTGGAAGTAGATCACTAGGCTTTTTCCAAGTGGTTACTGGGTGGACTCAAACCTCCAATCTTTTGGTTAGTAGCTGAGTCCACTGACCGTTTGCACCACCCAGGGACTCTGTGACATTACTGAAGTTTACCAGTATCCGGTCCCCCCTCTCTTGACATCAGGCATGGCCATGTGATGTGGTTTGTCAATAAAACATAAGCAGCAGTGATGTGTGGCCATCCCAAGCCAGAGCGTGGACTTGCCAGCTCCCTCCCTGCTCAGCAGCAGCCTCTTCCCTGCTACAGAGGTCACGGAAGCACAATTTGGACACCAAAGTGCCTGACAATCCAGGCAGCCAGGCACGGAGCCCTGCAAAGCTCTCTGGCCACAGAAAGCTTTGCATGAGAGGGGAACAGACTTTCCTTGTGCTAATCACTGAGACTTGGGTGGTGTATGTACTGCAGCATAGCCTCACCCATCCCGTCTGATATAGATCTGCTAGACTAAACGTTGGAAAGAGGAGAAGAAGGAGTCCAGCGAAGTGGCTTAGCGGCTGGGTGTCTCTGAACCATGTCCCACTGCTCAGACTGCGCCACAGGCACGCACACAGCAAACGTGTCCAAATGTCTCTGTTTCCCTGAATCTAAAACTCTGCTCTCGAATCTCATGCAAATGAGATCTTTCAAGTGGTCTTGGAGTTGGTACGAAATCAAGTACAAGATTATTTTTCTTTCATGGTTCAAAGCTTGGAAATTACACTCTGAGCTGACAGACTCAAATACCAGGACCAAAATGTGTACAGTGGGAAAGGCAGTTACAATGTTAAAGGATGCCATTTGTTCTTAGAATTACACGGTTTTTAAAATTGGAAGGGACCATAGAGATTATGAATCCAGCTTCCTCTTTTTATGTATTAAGATGCCAAGGTCCAGATACATGAAGTGAATCCTCTTAGGTGGAAAGCAGCAAAACGAGTTCTGGAACTCAAGTCTCCTGCTGCAAAGTCCAAGGTTACCTCTACTCTACCACGTGACTCTTCACAGAAACATCACTTTTGAGATTCGGTCTCATATTTTCTGAGTTATTGCTCTTTTCTCTAAGAAATAATGTATTTATTGGTGTCTCTGATAATAATTTTTTTTCTGATAATAATGAATATTTATCAAGCAGTTATGATGTGTCCTGCAGCTGTAGACATCTTGTGGAGAACATAATTACGAGAACTGTAAAAATGTTACATATGTGATATTTTCCCAGGACAGCTTTGTGTGACCCCCCCCCCCACCACCACCACAGTCATCATACCAAACAGCTTATCACAAGGACACTCATGCTACCCTTCTATAGAACTAAACACACACACACACATCCCTGAGGGCATGTAAGACTGTGAAACCCAAATAAGGTTGATGCATTGATGCATTGTATCAATATTGATTTCCCAGTTGGGATACAGTTACATAAGATGTTACTGTTGAGGAAAATAGAGCAAAGGGTATATGGGATCTCTCTGCATTGTTTCTTACAACTGCAAGAGAACCTACCATTATTTCCAGCAAAAGTTTAAAAGATACATTGCGTATGTGTCAGGATTACAGCTTTCTGAGGTTATTTCATATTATCTGTCTCAAAAACATTTTATGCACAGACTGGCTCTGCAGTATGTAGAGGGCAATTGCTTGCCACACAGCGAATCTACATACTCAAGGAGCTCTGGAAGGGAAGCACTCTATGGGCAGACACCCAGGGGAAGGCAGGCTCCACGGAACACAGGATTAGGTGGACCCAGTGTGTCTTAGTGGCACAGACGTGTGAGAAAACATGGAGGCAGAAAGAAGGGTGGGCATTGGGCTGGCCACACTGCAGGCAGAGTTTGCCTTGAAGCAGCTGGAGAGAAGCCTGGAGGAGTGAGAAAGAGGGTTTGAACACTGGGGCTGTGAGTTTTAACTCCAAAAGAAATAAAAAGGAGGAGCCGCCAATGTGTGGTGTAGTTGTTTTCAAACTGCTGTCAAAAGCAGAGCGAAGTTTATCACACTCTTCCAAGGAACCTCAATGTGCAAAACAGATGAAAGCAGAGACTCTCTGGTTTACATGCAGCGTTATCGCTGCTGATGTGGCCGGGCCCCTACATGACGGGCCCTCGGCCCCACTGCAGGACCCTGGATCCTCAGAACTTCACAAGCCACTAGTGGCATCAAAGAGAAAGGGTTCTCCTTCCCTCAGTTACTAAGTGGCCCTGGACAAGCTATCGTAGCCTGGTGAACTTCAGTTTTCTCATTCAGAAAATGAGCACTAATAATGTGCACCTCACAGTGCCAAAGGGCCCTTCTCAGCAGGAAGTGTCTTGAGGGTGTTCTTCTAAACACAATTCTGGCTGAATTCCATTGGTTGAACGGGGGGAAAGAGTGACAGGAAGCACGGAAAGTAGCCTGGAGCTCACTAAGTAAATCACCCAGATAGAAGAAGCACCTAGAACCTCGATCTATCAATTTCAAGCTGATGGAGCCAGAAGAGAACTTAAGGGTTGTTCAGTTCCACGCCTCCATTTTACAGATGAGAAAACCGAGGCCAAAAACAAAGCAAGGGGAATAATAGTTGAAAGAAAGAGAAAAAGGGAAAAAGGATCTGAATGGCTCCTACCTTCGCAGTTGGTGAAGCCCTCAGGTCATTGTTCTCATTCATTTAATATAATTTCTCTTAAATTTAAACGTGTCAGACAAGAGAAAAATGTTTCACAAAACGTGAAGAGAAATAAGAGTAGAAAAATCAGCAACTATTTCCAGTTTTATTCTTCCTATCACTATATAATTTGCAGAACACGTGCAATAGAATCTATTTGTTAAATTGCTATATTTCAGGGCTTTGAACTGGTTTGTTCCAGTTAGAACCCCTGCTGAGAATTTGTATTTCCAGCCCAGATATACTGAATCAGAATCTACATTTTAACCAGATCTTTGGGTGATTCTTCTGTATAAATATTGAGAGCCATGGCTCTAACAGTGGTTCTCAGACTTGGTCCCTAAACAGCAGCATTAAAATAGCCTAAGGACTTCTTAGAAATGAAAATTCTCAGCAGGGGTTCAAATTCTCAGCAGGGGTTCAAACCAGATAGAACCAGTTTGAAGCCCTGCTTTATTTATATTCTCTCTACTTCCCAGGAGCATTTGTGACACCCCTAAAAACTCAGATGCTTTGGTCAAAAATTGGAAGAGTGTAATCATACTAAGGCATGCTGGCGGTGCAGTGATTAAGCGCTTGGCTGCTAACTGAAAGGAAAGGTCGGCAATTGGGTGAAAGACATGGCAGTCAGCTTCCATCATAAAGACGACAGCCTTGGAAATCCTCTGGTGAGGTTCTACTCTGTCCTGTAGTGTCGCTATGAGTCAGAATCTACTCGACAGTAACAGGTTCCTTTTGTTAAGACCTCCAGAGTCTGACCATCTCAGTCCAACCCCAGATCTGGCAGTCACTACGATGTCTGGCCACCACGTGTCTGTCAGCTTGTCATACTGTGGGGGTTTGCATGTTGCTGTGATGCTGAAAGCTATGCCACCGGTATTCAGATACCAGCAGGGTCACCCATGGAGGACAGGTTTTAGCTAAGCTTCCAGACTAGGAAGAAGGACCCGGCAGTCTACTTCTAAAAAGAACTAGCCAGTAAAAACCTTATAAATACCAGTGGAACATTGTCTGATGTAGTGTCAGAAGATGAGCCCCCCAGGTTGGAAGGCACTCAAAATACAACTGAGGAAGAGTTGCCTCCTCCAAGTACAGTCGACCTTAATGATGTGGATGGAGTAAAGCTTTCGGGACCTTCATTTGTTGATGTGGCATGACTCAAAATGAGAAGAAACAGCTGCAAACATCCATTAATAATTGGAACCTGGAATGTACGAAGTATGAATCTAAGAAAATTAGAAATCCTCAAAAATGACATATAACACATAAACATTAATATCCTAGGCACCAGTGAGCTGAAATGGACTGGTATTGGCCATTTTGAATTGGACAATCATATAGTCTACTATGCCAGGAGTGACAACTTGAAGAGGGATAGTGTTGCATTCATCGTCATAGAGAACATTTCAAGATCTATGCTGAAGTACAACACTGTCAGTAATAGGATAATATCCATACGCCTACAAGGAAGACCAGTCAACACGACTATTATTCAAATTTACCCACCAAGCTCTGAGGCCAAAGATGAAGAAATCGAAGATTTTTATCAGCTTCTGCACTCTGAAATTGATTGAACATGCAATCAGGAATCAATGATAATTACTGGTGATTAGAATGCAAAGGCTAGAAAAAAAGAAGGATCAGTAGTTGGAAAATATGGCCTTGGTGATAGAAACAATGCCAGAGATCGAATGATAGAATTTTGCAACTTCTTCATTGCAAATAGCTTTTCCATGAACATAAACAGCAACTATACACATGGACCCCACCAGATGGAATACACAGGAATCAATTCTACTACATCTGTGGAAAGAGACAGTGGAAAAACTCAATATCATCAGTCAGAACAAGTCCAGAGGCCAACTATGGAATAGACCATCAGTTGCTCATATGCAAGTTCAAGCTGAAACTGAAGAAAATCAGAGCAAGTCTATGAGAGCCAAAATATAACCTTGAGTATATCCCACCTGCATTTAGAGACCATCTCAAGAATAGATTTGACGCACTGAACACTAATGACAGAAGAGCAGGTAAGTGGTACAATGACATCAAGAACATCATACATGAAGAAAGCAAGAGGTCATTGAAAAGAAAGAAAAGACCAAGACGGATGTCAGAGGAGACTCTGAAACTTGCTCTCAAACATCAAGTAGCTAAAGCGAAAGGAAGAGAAGATTTCAAAGGGCAGCTGAAGAAGACAAAGTAAAATACTATTATGACATGTGCCAAGAGTTGGAGATAGAAAACCAAAAGAGAAGAACACGTTTCTCAAGCTGACAGAACTGAAGAAAAACATCAAGCCTCGAGTTGCGATGGTGAAGGATTCTATGGGGAAAATATAAAACGAAACAGAAAGCATCAAAACAAGGTGGGAGGAATACACACAGTCATTACACCAAAAAGAATTAGTTGACGTTCAATCGTTTGACATCGATCAGGAACTGATGGCACTGAAGGGAGAAGTCCAAGCTCCACTGAAGGCATTGGAGAAGAATAAGGCTCCGGGAATTGACGGGATACCAATTGAGATGCTCCAACAAACAGATGCAGCGTTAGAAGTGCTTACTCATCTATGCAATGAAATTTGGAAGACAGCTACCTGGACAACTGACTGGAATCAATGCATATTTATGCTTATTCCCAAGAAAGGTGATCCAATTGAATAGGGAAATTATAGAACAATATCATTAATATCACACACAAGCAAAATTTTGCTGAAGATCATTCAAAACGTTTGCAGCAGCCCATCTACAGGGAACTGCCAGAAATTCAAGCTGGATTCAGAAGAGGACATGGAATCAGGGATATCATTGCTGATGTCAGATGGATCCTGGCTGAAAGCAGAGAATACCAGAAGGATGTTTACCTGTGTTTCATTGACTATGCAAAGGCATTCAACTGTGTGGATCATAACAAATTATGGATAACATTGCAAAGAATAGGAATTCCAGAACACTTGTGTTCATGAGGAACCTGTACATAGATCAAGAGGTAGCTGTTGGGACAGGACAAGGGGATACTGAGTGGTTTCAAGTCAGGAAAGGTGTGCTTCAGGGTTATATCCTTTCACCATACCTATTCAGTCTGTATGCTGAGCAAATAATCCAAGAAGCTGGGCTATATGAAGAACGGGGCATCAGGATTGGAGGAAGACTCATTAACAACCTGCGTTATGCAGATGACACAACCTTGCTTGCTGAAAGTGAAGAGAACTTAAAGCGCTTAGTGATGAAGATCAAAGACCATAGCCTTCAGTATGGATGACACCTCAACATAAAGAAAACAAAAATCCTCACAACTGGACCAATGAGCAACATCATGATAAACAGAGAAAAGGTTGAAGATGTCAAGGATTTCATTTTACTTGGATCCACAATTAACATCCATGGAAGCAGCAGTTGAGAAATCAAAAGACGCTTTGCATTGCGCAAACCTGCTCCAAAGGGCCTCTTTAAAGTGTTGAAAAGCAAAGATGTCACCCTGAAGACTAAGGTGCACCTGACCCAAGCCATAGTATTTTCAATCACATCATACGCATGTGAAAGCTGGACAATGAATAAGGAAGACCGAAGAAGAACTGACGCCTTTGATTTGTAGTGTTGGTGAAGAATATTGAGTATACCATGGACTGCCAAAAAAGCGAACAAATCTGTCTTGGAAGAAGTACAACAAGAATGCTCCTTAGAAGGACAGATGGTGAGACTGCATCCTACATACTTGGGACGTGTTGTCAGGAGGGATCAGTCCCTGGAGAGGGACATCGTGCTTGGCAAAGTACAGGGTCAGTGGAAAAGACGAAGACCCCTAACGAGGTGGATTGACACAGTGGCTGTAACAATGAGCTCAAGCATAACAATGATTGTAAGGATGGCGCAGGACCGGGCAGTGTGTTCTTCTGTTTCACATAGGGTCGCTATGAGTCAGAACCGACTCAACAGCACCTAACAACAACAATAACAGAATGTCTGCAGTCAGACCATCTGGGTTTCTGGGGTTAGAACATGGACATCTTTGTAGGGGGAGGAGCATTACTCTGTCTACCACAAGCAGGAAAGGAGAAATGATGGGGGTGGGGGGGTGAGTGGGTGAGGTGGAAATCGCCATTTCCGCAAGTGTGGCCAGAGAAAGCCTCCCTGGGACGCCCTAATTGCGTGGGATATGAGCTCTGCACACATCTTAGCAGAGGACGCAGCACGTGAAGGGGGCGCCTGCAGGCTTGGGGGCCAGTGAAGGGCCAGGGAGGGAGGAGGGAATGGCTGGAAGGGGAGGCCAGAGGACTGTGGGTGTGGAGGGTCTTCCGGGCATTGGAGGTCTTGGGCTTGTACTAGAAGTAAAATGGGGAGCCACTGGCGGGTTGTGAGCTCGGGAGAAACAAGACCCAGCTTACCACTCACGGCAATGAAGACAGCCCCCCCGCCATTGAGATCATTATCTCATTTATTCCTCAAAACATAAGGCAGTGGTAGTTCAGCGGTAGAATTCTCACCTTCCATGCGGGAGACCCAGGTTCAATTCCCAGCCAATGCACGTCGTGCGCAGCCACCACCTATCTGTCCAGGGAGACTTGTGTGTTGCCACGATCTGAACAGGTTTCAGCAGAGCTTCCAGACTGAGAAGGACTAGGAAGAGCGGCGTGGAAATCTAGGTCCAAAAAATCAGCCAATGAAAACCCAATGGATCTCAACACTGGATTCACAACGACGAAGGGCATGGCGCAGGACCAGGCGGCCTTTCCTTCCATCGGCGCGGGGTCAGCATGAGCTGGGGGCGGACTCCGGAGCAGCTAACACTTCTCACAGTACTCCTGTGAACAAAAACTAAACACCAAGGTCAGGTGGTTCACCAGTGGCCCATCTCTCATTCAAATGGGCTTTGCCTCATTCCAAACCCACAGCCTGGCAGTGCACGTCAGGAACTTTAACTAGTGGGTGTGTTCACAATATGTGGTAACCGGAACATCGCCCTAGAACTGCGGCTGTTTACTCACTCACATGAGTAGCTGTGCGGCCACTTCTCACAGGGACCGCGGCATCTTCCCAGCCCCTCCCATCTCAGCGTGTGTCTGTGTGGCTCTCGCTGGACCACAAGATGCCATTTTATTTCCGCCTCATCTCCCTGTGCAGTCTGCTGAGTCCCTGAGGGTAATTAGTCCTGAACTCAGGCAGAGATTTATCTCACACGGGGGAAACTCTAACAAATGCGTCTTCCAATAGAACTCATTTAAGAGGGGGCAAAAACACTCCCAAAGGACAATTAATACGTTTTTCAACTCCGATCAATTTCCAGCAGGTACCGTGGCCAAAGGGGCAGGCCCTCCCTTTCCGCAGCTGGAAGGGTCCTGCTGGCCACACTGGTGATGTATTTGGAATGGAATTGCCAGATTTTTCAGTCTCAAATGGTGCAGATGATGAACTTCTGAAAAGCCCATTTTGTCTTTCCAGGTTGGTTTCACGTTTCCCACCAAAATCCTAGGCGCAGCCTGACATGTCCTCGGATGGACGTCAATTATGCAAAAGTAAGGCTTATTCCATGTAATTATAAACCAAGGAGGAGAGGCGCCAAGGGATGCGGTCTGTTGCTAAGTCAAGCAATAAACGGCAACTCAACAACCTTAGGTATGTTCTAAATGAATAGGCTGGTCGGGGCTCCCCTAAGATCTCATAAAAAATTCCCCCCTGATAAGAAAAATGAAAGGGGAGGAAGAAGGAATGGCTTTTTGCTTCAGTGGCAGGAAGTGCCCCAATTGCTGCATCCCGTCTTCAATCTGCACTCAGCCTGGGAGGCCAGGGAAGAAGGGGAGGCATTTTCGGATTCGCTTCTGCCACCTGGGCCTTACATTCTCGCTCAGGCTTTCCTACGGCCCTGTCAAAATAGGATTTCCCTTCCTTGGAATTAAAGCCCTTCGGGAAAGGTGCAGAACATACCCTGGCCTGCCCTTGTCACTGCCAGATCCTTCCCTGCCTGTTCCATCTTCCTCTGCCCACTTAGATACCCCCAATCATCCCCAGCTGTGCTGAAACCATGACCAGAATACAGGATCGGAGTGCCACTTTGCCTCGTGCTCCTTGGATTCTCGGGAAGACAGCAGACCACACAGGAAGGCACCACCTGAAGATGACTGGTGTCCTTTCATCCTTCTGGCACATGTGGTTGTTGTTGTGGGGTGCCATCAAGTCAATTCTAACTCACAGCAACCCCATGTGACAGGGCAGAACTGCCCCATAGGGTTTCCTAGGCTGTAATCTTTACGGAAGCACATTACCAGGTCGTTTCTCCCAAGGAGTGGCTGGTGGGCTTGAACCGCCAGCCTTTGGGTCAGCAGCTAAGGGCTTAACCACTTCATCACTTGGGCTGCTGTATGGCATGTAGCCACCCTCACTAAAGTATCCAAGCACTGTCGCCATGGCTTATTGTTGGCATGGCCCACGGAGTGGCCCAGGACCTTAGCCCCCATCCGTGGAAGTTGGCTCAGTGTCTTTCCCACCCTTACAGCCACCTGGCCTGCCCCCAGCCTGTCCATACCTGATCTCAGCCTAAACCCAGTATGCATCAGGGACCGGTTTGGGTCCGAGGTGTCCTCTTGACCTGCAAGTAAATCTTCTCCAAGCTTTAGGGAGAAAGTTGAGAGCACTGCTGACATCTGGAGGGGGATGACTCTCTGTGATGGGGTTGCCCCGTTCCATGCAGAACGTTCAGCAGCATCCCTGGCCTCCCCGCATGAGGTGCCAGTAGCATGACCAACATGGTGGCAATCAAAACTGTCTCCAGATTTTGCCAAATGTCTCCTGGGAGGAAAATCAGCCCAGTTGAGAACTGCCGGCTAGGGGGAAAGAGAATGGAAAGTGTTGCCCAGAGCTCAAGGACGCTGGATTCTAGCCAGTTCCTGGCCATCTGTCCTGGTTCCAGCCACTTCTATAAACCGCCTTGTGGGACAGGAAGGGAGCACCCTGTGAGAGGGACCGACGCAGAGCTGGGGAGGCCGAGGGAGTGGTGCCACCACAGAGACGAACTCTTGTATGATGTTGAACTCGATTGTCAGTCCCACCCACCACCAATACCACCTTCACCGCAGAAACACAAGGAAGCTGGTGGGAGGTGGGGGGAAGCTGCGTTAGAATCAACAGGGAAATGGCAGGTACTTGTCAAAGGCTGAGCACAACACACCTGCCAATCCAAAGGGCACTGGTTTAAAAACATCAGGCTTGGACAGTGCGGTTCCTGGAGCCATTTAAAATGAGAAGCAGACCCATATATGCCGATGTGGAATGGGCCCCAAGACCTGCTTGTGAAACCTGGTCAAGTGAGCAAAGCAAGGCTGGGACCACGCTTATGGTCTGCCTCCATTTGCGAAAAATTAAAATGTGGACCCAAGAGCCTGAGGGTCCAGAGAACTTTGCTGTGAGGAGCGTAAGATGCTGTCAGTGGCAGTTGTCTTGGGAGAGCCGTGGGGGTCTTCCGTAGACTGGAGACTGTGTGTAGAACTTGCTCCTTCAGCATGAAGATATTAGCAGGCTTCCTTGTTTGTGCATTGTGTGTACCTCTGGTATGCTGAATGTTTTACCATGCACAGCTGTTAATTTTTCAATAAAATAAACCTATTTAATATATATATGCATTTATGTACACACATATATACGTATATACCTATGCATATGTGTGTATGTGTATGTATATATACACATATGAATCCCTGGGTAGTGCAGTTAACATACTTGACAGCTAACCAAAAGGTTGGAGAGTCTAAGCCACTCAGAGGTGCCTCAGAAGAAAGACCTGGCAATCTACTTCCAAAAAAATTAGCTGAAAACCCTAAGAAACACAGTTATCCTCTGATGCAAATCAGCTCCACGGTGGCCAGTGTTAGTTACCTATACACACACACACACACATATACACATGCACACATACACGTACCCACACTGGACTTTACAACCTGAAAGTGGGGAGAGTAGTCTTGTTGAAAGGATAACCTACCGAGGAGCCTTTTTTTAATGGTGATACTACTTTGAATCCACCTGCACGAAGAAGCACTGACGTCGACCGTCTTTGAAAAGAAAACGCTGCAAGGTGACCCAGGAAAAGCTAATTTTGCTAAAAGTAGTTGGCAACCAAGCTTCAGTTGGCTCGTCCCTGAAGTCTCTTGCCTTAAAATTTAATGCATTTTTTTTAAGTCCTTGGGGCATGCTAATTCTTGATAAACAAAGTTGGAACAGTCGGTGGGTCTTTACGTGACTGTTACCATGAACTCTTGTTCAGGATTAATCCACAATGACATATAAACGAGGAAACCTGCCGACAGCCTTGCACTGAAGGAGTAAACCCTACCAGGTGCGGAGACCACCCAGGCCCATGAATGTGCCCTTCTCTGGGAGCTAATAAAGCCAGGAGGCGTAAGACAGCAGCCTGCAGCAATGATCAGCCGCTAGATGACCACCGTCCAGTAAGCCACTGGTTTTTAGATCAGGGAGTATTGCTGTTCTATAACTTGCTGCAATCCTGACTGATTTAATCTCCATTTCTTCCAAAGGAATGGAGGAAACCTTGGTGGCGCAGGGGTTAAGGATTCACCTGCTAACCAAAAGGTCAGAAGTTCGAATCCACCAGCCGCTCCTTGGGAACCCTATGCGGCAGTTTCACTAGTCAGAATCACCTCAACAGCGACGAGTTAATGAAATGGAAATCTCTTAGTGTATCAACAAAGTCGTATCTTCTAAGCCCAAACACCACCCCCAGCTAGCGTGATATGGAGGGATCAGAAGCTCAGAAGGTAAAGAATTACTGACAATAGATAAGAAAGAACGTTTAAGTACGTGGATAAAGAAAAAAGCTATATGATTTCTCAAATCTTTGGATAAGTTTTTCAATGTAAGTTAAAATTAGTAAACACCACCATATTTTATCAAAATGATCAAGCCTTGAACATTCAGCTATGTATCTCTAAAGTGTTCATGAAGGCTTTCATTACAGAAAATTATCATTTGCTTGGAAAGGCGGGGGGTCTCTGCTTTGGAATTTGGTGTTTATTTTTGCCTGATGCCCCTCGACCGTCTAACATGAGACTAGGTTTGATGTTTTGATCTTTAATATCGTGCCTTCTGCAAAGAAGGTCAGAATCTTTGCAGTGAGTATGGGCTGATTAATAGAAAACTTGCCAGTCTTTACTCCTGTACATGGACATTTAATATCATCAATTATTGCTAGCATATAGTTGTAGAAGACTTATTCCGGATGCTCAGGAAAGTGGAGCACAAATCAAGAACTTAATTTATCAAGCAGCAGTGCAGGTTGGCATACCCACCATCCTTTCATCAACCTTTAGGGTAACCTGTTGCTGCTGAGTCAGTTCCCACTCACGCTGGCCCCATGTGTGTCAGAGTAGAACTGTGCTCCACGGGGTTTTCAGTGTCTGAGTTTTTGAAAGTAGGTCACCAGCCCTTTCTTCCGAGGCACCTCTGGGTAGATTCAAACCTCCAACCTTTGCACTGGCAGCTAAGCGTGTATACCATTTGCACCCCCCAGGGACCCCCTCCCTTAAGATAATGCAGCATTATTACTGCTTTTCAGGCAAGGACACTGAGGTTCCAGATGGCTCGCCCAAGATCCCACAGGCAGTAAGTCCCTGAGCCAGGGTCTCAGCCCAGGACTGCGGGGGTCCAATCCACCATTTAACCCACATCACTGACAGAACATCCTGCCTGCTCCTCAGCCACAGCCTGAAGACACGCTGGGGAGGCTGGATGGGGAGGCCCGATCCTGCCCCTCTCTCAGCAGCCCTCAGGCTAAGGAACCCAGCAGACCAGTTGATCCCAGAGCACCATGTCCCCCAGTCAATGTGCCAGCATTTCTCTCTCCTCCCCCCTCACCTTCCTTCCCTTGTAGCATTTGTTTTGCCAACAAGGGAAAGAAAGCCGAGAGGCAGGTACAAAAATAAAACCACCAATGTCATCGGCCTGGCTTCTTGCCGTGTGCCCTTCAGCTACTTAGAACCTCCGAAGCCTCAAAAAGCCCAGGGGGAGGGCGGGGGAGGGGTGCAGAGCCCAGGGGAGCTCCCTGAGGCCTGCCAGCGAACTCAGTGCAACCCACCCAGAGTTAGTTTGCAGCAGGCATAGGTGTCGCCCGAGCTGTATCCCAGACCCCACCGCCACGGCCAAGACCAGCTGGGCTGCGGACACCATTCGGGGAAGGGCCGCCAGCTATTTTCCTGCAATTACACTGTTGCCTCTTTTCCCCACGTCAGGAAAAATGAGGTCATTTAAAAAGTCAGTTGAATAAACTGATGAGCCCAATGAGCTGGAACTGCAAAACAGATCTCAAGTTGGTGTAAGTCATCCCTAGAGGGAAAAGACAGGAGAAATATGTCGAACACAGGAGCGTCTTGGTTTGGCCTGTGAAGAAAACTCTCTTGTGAGAAAAGGGAACAAGCAGGAATGAAGCAGGCCCCATTCTTTAGGTTTCCCATTAGCCAGCACCATTGTGGCAGAAGCCATCAATTTAACCCTTGGATGTCTGGAGCCCCACCGAGGCGTGCACCTCCCATATGCCCAGCAAGGAGCGGAGCAGGCAGGCGCCCGGGAGATCAAGCGGCTCCTTCGCAGGCCCGATTTCTCCAATTTATTACTTGATTTTGACAAATCTCCTTCCTGCCCTTGCAGCCAGACCCGGTCTTCCAGGAGGCACACGGAGCACAGCCCACACCTGAGTAATTGTTTTTCTTTGTTGGCTTAGCTTTCACCTGGCCGAATTTCCACCCATCGTATCTATCACGGGCAGGCTGTCAGAGCGAGAAGCCAAGCATCTCAGGCACCATCCTTCCTGGCCTGCGCTCTGCCCAGCCCGCGGACAGCGCCAGAGGACTCAGTCATGGTGAGAAAGGCGTCACTGTCACCGGGGGGGGGGGAGGGGAGGGGAGGGGAGCTTACGGCCCTCCCCGCCCCCCATTCTTTCCCTCCTTACACATAGGGGATAGCGAGGTTGATGAGCCTCAGGGGCAATCTATAAATTGCGCACCCACCCCCACCCCCAGCCTCACCCCCCAACCCCCCCAACATTTCAAGATGAACAGAGGTTGATAGTGACACAGCAGCAGAAACGCCTACCCCCTCTTGTCCGGCTGCCTCAGTCAGGCACCTTTCATATTTGGGGTGCCTAGTCTCTGACACCCTCTTGGACTTGTACTGGAGGGTAAGTTCCCTCCTCTGACCCCCTCTCTACACATCCACTTACCACGTACAGCACACACACGCCACACACACAGACTCAGACCACGCATACACACATGCTCACACAAACACGTGCGCACACACACTCATCTCTGTATTTTGCTCCCCGTTTTACAGTAAAAAAGGAACCCTGGAGGTGCAGTGGTTAAGCGTTCTGCTGCTAACTGAAAGGTTGGCCGTCCAAACCCACCAGCAGCTCTGCAGGAGAAAAGACCTGGTGATCCGCTCCCATAAAGATTACAGCCTAGGAAACCCTGTGGGGCAGCTCTCCTGTCACATAGGATCGCTATGAGTCAGAGTCAACTCGACAGCACCTGACAACATTTTGAAGCAAGCCTATTAGTCCACATACGGCTCTAACCTGAAGTCGATCCTGCACCAATGCCACCTGGCCGGCCTCCTGGGTCTCAGCTGGTGAGACATGTCCAGTCCTTACTGCCCAGTGAGCATCAGGCATGACTGGGCCTTATTCCAAGTATTGGGGCTCTTTGATTATTTTTTTCCTGTGGAGTTTACGATTTGTTTAATAAATTAATTGATCTATTTACACAAACTTTGCAAGTCAATTAACCTCACTTGGAGAACCAGACTCACCCCACCAGAGGGCTGCTGCACGGCTAACGTGAGTGAGGTCAGCAACACTCACAAGCATTGTAGCTGCATCTGAGCCCACGGGGAGCTATTGATCTCTCACTATCGATACGGTCTCCATTGGCAATCCTGGGCAAGATGCCGTGGGTTACAAAGGAAACGTAAGACTTGAGATCAGGGCGCAGTCCCCAAAGGAGCAACACAGCGACGTGAAACGTGCTCGGTCGTGTGCTCCAGGCAGGCGGTGGACCTCAGTGCTGTACACACGTTGTTGTTAGCTGCCATCCAGGCCTCCAGCTCATGCTGACCCCACGCTGTCCAGTCCTGAGCCATCCCTGCGATTAGGTGGGTATTGAACCATTATGACCCACAGTGTT
Organism: Loxodonta africana; assembly: GCF_030014295.1. NCBI lineage: Eukaryota > Metazoa > Chordata > Mammalia > Proboscidea > Elephantidae > Loxodonta > Loxodonta africana. The sequence continues at coordinate 234,032,556 of NC_087342.1, read as the reverse complement.
TCATTTGCTGATTTTCAGAAGTAGATAACCAGGCCTTTCTTCCTAGTCTGTTTTAGTTCGGAAGCACCACTTAAACCCATTCAACACAAGCCTCCGCTGAACAGCACACACGTGTCCACTGACAGGTGGTGGCTGCACGTGAGGAGTATGTGGAGCCCTGAAAACCCGTGCCCAACCCTCCTCCAGGCCCCAGGACCCCCTCCGCCTCTCCCCTTCCGATACAGACTCTTCACACTCACGCTGTGTGGCTCTGTCTCTATTTCACAGCTGCAATCATGAGAGGGTGTTAAGTTTAGAAAAAAATATAAAACAGACAAAAAGGAACTAGTTCAAGAGATGCCAACAACCCGAACCCCATCAGTAACTCTAAGCAAAGGCAGGTCCAAGTTGGGTGAGGCCTGAATCTTACATAATTTGGAGGCCCTCTTTTTAAGAAATAAGGAGCCCTGGTCATGCAGTGTTTAACTGCTGGGCTGCTGTCACACGTTGAAATGTGTCCCCAAAAATACGTGTCAACTTGGCTAGGCAATGATTCTCAGTATTGTGTGATCGTCCAAAATTTTGTCATCTAATACGATTGTCCTAAGTGTTGTAAATCCTGCTTCTATGATGATTGTTGTTGTTGTTAGGTGCCGTGGAGTCGGTTGCAACTCATAGCAACCGTATGCACAATAGAACAAAACACTGCCCAGTCCTGCACCATCCTTACAATCGTTGTTACACTTGAGCTCATTGTTGCAGCCAAGGTGTCAATCCACCCTTTGAGGGTCTTCCTCTTTTCCGCTGATCCTGTACTCTGCGAAACATGATGTCCTTCTCCAGGGACTGATCCCTCCTCACAACATGTCCAAAGTATGTAAGATACAGTCTGCCCATCCTTGCTTCTAAGGAGCATTCTGGTTGTACTTCTAAGACAGATTTGTTCGTTCTTTTGGCAGTCCATGGTATATTCAATATTCTTCACCAACACCACACTTCAAAGGCATCAATTCTTCTTCTGTCTTCCTTATTCATTGTCCAGCTTTCACATGCATATGATGCAATTGAAAATATCACGGCTTAGGTCAGGCGGACCTTAGTCTTCAAGGTGACATCTTTGCTCTTCAATGCTTTAAAGAGGTCCTTTGCAACAGATATACCTAATGCAATGTGTCTTTTGATTTCTTGACTGCTGCTTCCATGGGCGTTGATTGTGGATCCAAGTAAAGTGAAATCCTTGACAACTTCAATCTTTTCTGCATTTATCACGATATTGCTCACTGGTCCAGCTGTGAGGATTTTTGTTTTCTTTATGTTGAGGTGCAATCCATACTGAAGGCTGTGGTCTTTGATCTTCATTACTAAGTGCTTCAAGTCCTCTTCACTTTCAGCAAACAAGGTTGTGTCATCTGCATAATGCAGGTTGTTAATGAGTCTTCCTCTAATCCTAATGCCCTGCGTTCTTCCTCATATAGTCTAGCTTCTCGTATTATTTGCTCGACATACAGATTGAATAGGTATGGTGAAAGAATACAACCCTGAAGCACACCTTTCCTGACTTTAAACCAATCAGTATCCCCTTATTCTGTCCGAACAACTGCCTCTTGATCTATGTAAAGGTTCCTCATGAGCACAAGTAAGTGTTCTGGAATTCCCGTTCTTTGCAATGTTATCCATAATTTGTTATGATTCACACAGTCAAATGCCTTTGCGTAGTCAATAAAACACAGGTAAACATCCTTCTGTTATTCTCTGCTCTCAGCCAGGGCCCATCTGACATCAGCAATGATATCCCTGGTTCCACATCCTCTTCTGAATTGGGCCTGAATTTCTGGCAGTTCCCTGTCAATATACTGCTGCAGCCGTTTTTGAATGGTCTTCAGCAAAATTCTGCTTGTGTGTGATATTAATAATATTGTTCTATAATTTTCACATTTGGTTGGATCACCTTTCTTGGGAATAGGCATAAATATGGATCTCTTCCAGTCAGTTGGCCAGGAAGCTGTCTTCCATATTTCTTGACGTAGACGAGTGAGCACCTCCAGCACTGCATCTGTTTGTTGAAACATCTCAATTGATATTCCATCAATTCCTGGAGCCTTGTTTTCACCAATGCCTTCAGAGCAGCTTGGACTTCTTCCTTCAGTACCATCAGTTCCTATAATGCCAGAGATCAAATGATAGAATTTTGCAAGACCAACAACTTCTTTATTGCAAGTACCTTCTTTCACCAACATAAACAGTGACTATACACATGAACCTCACCAGATAGAACACACAGAAATCAAATTGACTACATCTGTGGAAAGAGGCAATGGAAAAGCTCAATATCATCAGTCAGAGCAAGGCCAAGGGCCGACTATGGAACAGACCATCAATTGCTCTTATGCAAGTTCAAGCAAGTCCACAAGAGCAAAAATATGACCTTGAGTACATCCCAACTGAATTTAGAAACCATCTAAAGAATAGATTTGACACATTGAACACTAGTGACCAAAGCCCAGATGCGTTATGGAATAACATCAAGGACATCATACATGAAGAAACAAGAGGTCATTGAAAAGACAGGAAAGAAAGAAAAGACCAAGATGGATGTCAGAGGAGACTCTGAAACATGCTCTCGAACGTCGAGCAGCTAAAGCAAAAGGAAGAATTAATAAAAGAACTGAACAGAAGATTTCAAAGGGCCTCTTGAGAAAACAAAGTAAAGTATTATAATGACATGTGCGAATTGCTGGAGATTGAAAACCAAAACAGAAGAACACACTTGGCATTTCTGAAGCTGAAAGAACTGAAGAAAAAAATCAAGCCTCGAGTTGCAATACTGAAGGATTCCATGAGGAAAAAATTAAATGACACAGAAAGCATCAAAAGAAGATGGAAGGAGTACACAGAGTCATTATACCAAAAAGAATTAGTCAATGTTCAACCATTTTAAGAGGTGGCATATGATCAGGAACCGATGCTACTGAAGGAAGAAGTCTATGATGATAATGAGGCAGAATTAGAGGCAGTTATGTTAATGAGTTAGAACTCAATCTACAAGATTAGGTTGTATCTTAAGTCAATCTCTTTTGATGTATAAAAGAGAGGAGTGAACAGAGAGACATTAAGACCTCATACCACCAAGAAAGTAGTGCTAGGAGAAGAGCTCATCTTTTGGACCCAGGGCTCTTGCACTGAGAAACTCCTAGACTAGGGGAAGATTGATGACAAGGACCTTCCTCCAGAGACGACAGAAAAAGAAAGCCTTCCTCTGGAGCTAGCACCCTGAATTTGAACTTCTAGCCTACTAGATCGCAAGAGAATTAACTTGTTTGTTAAAACCATCCACTGGTGGTATTTCTGCTATAGCAGTACTATATGACTAAGACAGCTGCTAACCAAAATATTGGCAGTTCAAACAGACCAGTCACTCAATGGTACAAAGATGTGGCAGTCTGCTTCTGCAAAGACTACAGCCTTGCAAACCCTATGGGGCAGTTCTCTCTGTCCTATAGGGTTGCTATGAGTCAGAATCAACTCGTGGCAACAGGTTTTTTTTTGTTTGTTTGGGGTTTTTTTTGGTTCTTTTTTTAATAAAAAGATCACAACATTTGTTGTTCTTGTTAGGTGCCGTCAAGTCAGTTCTGACCCACAGCAACCCTATGTACGACAGAACGAAACACTGCTCGATCTTGAGCCGTCCTCACAATCACTGTTTTGCTTGGGCCCATTGTTGCAGCCACTGTGTCAATTCATCTCGTTGAGGGTCTTCCTCTTTTTTGCTGACCTTCTACTTTACCAAGCATGATATCTTTCTCCAAGGACTGATCCCTCCTGATAACATGTCCAGAGTATATGAGATATAGTCTCACCTCCTTGCTTCTAAGGAGCATTCTGGTCGTACTTCTCCCATGACAGATTTGTTCATTCTTTTGGCAGTCCATGGTATATTCAATACTCTTCACCAACACCATAATTCAAAGGCATCAATTCTTCTTTGGTCTTCCTTATTCATTGTCTAACTTTTGCATGCATGTGATACAATTGAAAATACCACGGCTTGGGTCAGGTGCACCTTAGTTCTCAAGGAGAAACCTTTGCTTTTCAACACTTTAAAGATGTCTTTTGCAACAGATTTGCCCAAAGCAATGCGTCTTTTTGATTTCTGGACTGCTGCTTCAATGGGTGTTGATTGTGGATCCAAGTAAAATGAAATCTTTGGCAATTTCAATCTTTTCTCCATTTATCATGATGTTGCTTATTGGTCCAGTTGTGAGGATTTTTGTTTGCTTTATGTTGAGGTGCAATCTATACTTTAGACTGTGGTCTTTGATCTTCATCAGTAAGTGCTTCAAGTCCTCTTCACTTTCAGCAAGCAAGGTTGTGTCATCTGCATAATGTAGGTTGTTAATGAGTCTTCCTCCAATTCTGATGCCCTGTTCTTCTTCATACAGTCCAGCTTCTTGAATTATTTGCTCAGCATACAGGTTGAAGAGCTATGGTGAAAAGATACAACCCTGACACACACCTTTCCTGGCTTTAAACCAATCAGTATCCCCTTGTTCTGTTCAAACAACTGCCTCTTGATCTATGTACAGGTTCCTCATGAACACAATTAAGTTTTCTGGAATTCCCATTCTTCGCAGTGTTATCCATAATTTGTTATAATCCACACAGTCAAATGCCTTTGCACAGTCAATGAAACACAGGTAAACATCCTTCTGGTATTCTCTGTTTTCAGCCAGGATCCATCTGACATCAGCTATGATATCCCTGGGTCCACATTCTCTTCTGTATCTGGCTTGAATTTCCGGCAGTTCCCTGTCGATACACTGCTGCAGCCACTTTTGAATTATCTTCAGCAAAATTTTACTTACATGTGAAATTAATGATATTGTTTGATAATTTCCATAATCGGTTGAATCACATTTCTTGGGAAAAGGCATAAATATGGAGAATATACTCAACCACAACGGGTTTTTTTTTTTTTTTTTGGTGGGGGGTTGTTCTTTTTAAGAAAGAGATCACAACATTATAAAAACAAAACTAGGAATGAATATGAATATTATTTTAGAATAAGAAAAGAAAGAAATTACTAGAGACTTGGAGCTTCGGGCCCCTACTTCCTGAGATATCTTTAGGCAATTGGCCATTAATGCTGACCCAGCAAGTCTCCTGTTTGGATGACTTTCTTCCCCTCTAGGACATACTACAACCCTAGCACCTCCCCATACTAAAAGGACCATACACAGTTGCCACTTCACTTCTATGTCTTCACAGTAAACCCACTCTGGCTCTCTTTGAGTTTCAAGGACTATGATGCCACTCAACCTACCTTTTTAAAGAGTGATCACAGCCTTGTCAACAACTGGAATCAACAGATGATTTTGAATGTCCATCTGTGTACCTGGGGGGAGAAAATAAACTTCAACGCATCTGAGCTTTTTTTTTTTTTTTTTAAAGTAAGTGAACTTACTTAAGTAAAGTAGAACTGCCCCACAGAGTTTTCAAGGAGTGCCTGGTGGATTCGAACTGCCAACCTCTTGGTTAGCAGCTGTAGCACTTAACCACTACTCCACCACGGTTTCCAAGTGAACTGGATCATCTAAATAATCCCACAAGAGCCCTTCTAAATTCTAAAGAGCAAGCAAAATAATTGCTGGATCAGTATCTAATATTTATTCCAATTAGCATCTTGGTTTCAAGGCTTAGACTTAGAAGGCAGTAAAATTCAATCCTTCAGGCTACCCCTTCCTCTTGTCCCCACCTGCCTTTTGTTCAGGCCTCCCAGCCCCTCTCATACCGTCCTCCCTCCTCTCTGTATCCTACCCAGCCTCCCAGGATCACTCGCCTTCCGTTGATCTCGCCATCCAATTGCAATTATTATCTGTATTGGTCTCCTGGGGCTGCTGTAACAAAGCACCACAAACGAGATGGTTTCCAAGAACCCAAATTTATTCTCTCACAGTTCTGCAGACTGGGAGTCCAAAGTCAGGGTGTCAGCTGTATTGATTCCCTCTGAAGGTTCTGAGGGAGAATCTGTTCCATGCCTCTCTCCTAGCTTCTGGTGATGGCCAGTGACCCTTGGCGTTCCTTGGCATGCAGTTGCATCACTCCAATTCTGCCTCTGTCTTCATGTGGCTGTCTTCCCTCTGTGTCTTGTGTCTCTTCTCTTCTAAGGACACCACTCATATTGGATGAGCACCCACCCGACTCTGCTATGACCTCATGTTAACTGATAGCATCTTTAAAGACCCTATTTGCAAACAAGGTCACATTCACAGGTACAGGGATTAGGACTTCAACATATCTTTTGGGGAACACCATTCAACCCATAGAATTATCTGTATAGCTCCATTTGGAAGAGAGTAGGCTTACGCATGACTTCTACTGCACAGAATTCCAGACATCTATGCCCTAGATCTTATTCCATTTCCCCAAGACTATAGCGTCATGGGTGAAAATGCCCCATGCTACCCACCAATCCCCACAGCTTCATTACCTGCGTACCCAGTGGACAAACTCTCATCTCTATTGCATATGCCTATACCTGGTCTTCAAGGCCCAACCCCAGGGTCACCTTTTCTGAGCAGCTCATCCTGGTCACCTCATCAGGAACAATTGCTCCTTTTCTGATTGTTGGGACCTGCTTATACCACCATATTGTGTTTTATGTCATAGCTACACACCTGCATAACTTGTCTGTGCTCACTAGATTTTATCTTCCTGAAGGCAAGGTTCCCAGCTTGTATATCTTACCCATACCAGGTGCTCTATAGAGTGAAAAAATGATAAATAAACTACACGTGCTTTTCATACAAAGAACCTCAATGTGCTTTTTATTAAAAATCACAATATTTTGAGACATATTGATGAAAAAATGTGTCCTTTTTAAGATAAACATGAAAAAGCTAGAGGCACCTGTGTCTTTGGGAGAGTTGTTTATTCCCCCCTTCAGTGCCTCAGTTCCCTCAGAAGTAAAATGAAGACACTAATAAGACCTACCCCATCAGCTTGTTAGGACTTTAAAGGGGTTAATGGGTACAAATAGGTGCTCATAAAAAAGAAAACAACATCATGATAAATGAAATAAAAAATGAACTTGTGAATAATTTCATTCTACTTGGTTCAATAATCAACAGCCATGGAAGCAGCAGTCAAAAAATCAAATAATGCATTACTTTGGGCAAAACAGCTGTAAAAAAACTCTTTAATGTTTTAAAAAGTAAAGATGTCACTTTGAGGACTAAGGTGCTCCTGACCCAAGCCATGGCCTTTTCAATCAATTCATATACATGTGAAAGCCGGACAATAAAAAAGAAAGGCCAAGGGAAAATTGACAGCGTGGAATTATGGCATTGGGGAAAATTACTGAATATACCATGGACTGCTAGAAGAATGAACAAATCTGTCTAAGAATAAATACAACCAGAAGTGAGATGGTGAGACTTCAACTTGCTTAATTTGGACAAGCCATCAGGAAAGACCAATTGCTAGAAAAGGACATCGTGTTTGGTGAAGTGGAGGGTGAAGGGAAGCCCTCCATGAGATGGATTGACACAATAGCCTCAACAATTGACTCAAACATACCAACGATACAAGGACTGGTCAATACTTTGTTCCGTTATACTTAAGGTCACCATGAGTCAGAGCTGACTCAGCGTCAACTAACAACAACACAAAAAAAGCAGCAGCTCATTATTCTGGCCTAGATCTCAGGGAAGAAGCACTCTTTGCCAGGAGAGTCACAACCGTGGGCTTCCTTAACACAGGGTAGCCACCTGTATGCACAGACCCTACCTACTCCCAAGTGTACCAATTTCAGATTTGTCTCAATCAGAGTCATTTCCTGAAGACAGTCTTGTCTACTTCCCTCACCTGCAGTTCACCCTGACTCGCCAGCACTGCTTCCTCTGCCGGGATTCTCTCCCCTCCAAGCACACAGCCTGCCCGTTTGCCTGCACCACTGAACCTTCCAACACTCCAGTCTACCCTCAGCTAATCCATGAATGTGAGCGAGTAATGGTGAGGCCTTATCTGTTCTGTGGGTACAGTCTCTCTAGGCAGAAACTATTCACAGGGCAGGATACTTTGTTCTGCAAACTGCAAGGCAACCACCCTGATGATTTTATTTGACTGCATGTGTTTTTAAGGGTTAAATGCGACATACTTGCCCTACAAAACCCAAGATAATAGCTCATTCATCTTAAAACTACATAGAAATGTCCCATCATTACTTAACTGTACACCTGTACACTAACGTGTATATGGAAGAAAACACTGGTGATCTACTTCTGAAAACCATCCAGTGAGACTCTATGGATCACAATGGTTCGATGCGTAACCAATTATCGGGACGGCACAGGATTGGGCAGCATTTTGTCCCATTGTGCGTGTAATCACCATGAGTCTGGGGCTGACCTAGTGGCAGCTAACAACGACAACAGTATGTATTTACAGCACATGAAAATACAATTCTGTATTATAATCGACACTGCCACCTTTTACACCCTCATCACCAGTGGCCTCGCAGCTGGTCTCCCTACCCCAGTCTTGCCCCTTCTCCCACCTATCCACCCTTTCTATATGTGCCGGTTATTCATAAAAACTCTTAGTGGTTTTTTTGAAAAGAATAATAAATAGAGCTGAACTTCAAAATTAAAAGCTTTATAGCTGAGAATAACTAGCACATGTTATTTTGGTAGGTCATTAAAGTCTCAGATTTTCTAAAGAGATTCAGAAACGCAGCTTGACAAATCTATAAAAAGAGCATTGACAAATGAATGATGAATTTGGAGCAAGCAACGGATGTCTCTGGTGTTTGGCATTTTGACAATCACATGCTTGTTAGCGATCTCTGTATACATCCAAACATTAACAATGCCAGTTGGATGTGAAAATGGAGAGCAAGGTCACACGACCACGTCTCACATCTGAGGACAGCTGTTGGCTTCACTGTGCCTCTGTAGGCTTACAATCTTCTCAATCAATTTGTCCTAAATTGAGGTCCATGTATCAGTCTTGGGGGTTTGAATGTAAGCTCTGAGAACATGTTCATAACTTGTGTCTTCATTTTGAAAATCTTGAATAGATGCGTTTTAGTCTCCTAGTGCTTCTGTAACAAACACAAGTGGAAGGCTTTAAAGAATGGAAACATGTTTTCTCACAGTTCAGAAAGCTAGCCTTCAGAGCACCAGCTGTAGGGGTAGGCTCTCCTCTCTCTCTCTCTGTTGACTCCGGGGGACGGTCCTTGTCTCTTTCAGCTTCTGTAGCCCTGACATTCCTCAATTCCTTGGTGATCTCCATGTGGTATCAGTCTTCCCCATTTGTGCTTATACCTGTTTCTATTCAGCTCTTTTTATAACTCAGAAGTAATTAGGTTTAGGACCCACCCCATACTGACATGGCCCCATTAACATAACAAAGAAACACTACTGCCCAATAGGATCACACCCACAGGTATAGGAGTTAGGATTCCAACAGATATTTTGGGGGGATACAATTCAATCCATAATACATAGATAAATGACAGATGACAGATAGATAGATGATAGATAGATAGATGATGGGGGGGAGAGGGGGAGAGGGAGGGGGAGGGGGGAGGGGGAGAGAGGGAGAGATAGATAGACGGACAGATAGATAGATATAGATGATAGACAGATAGATAATAGTCCAGATCAAATGATCTAGATGAATAACCACTAAGTCCCACTGTGCTGTTTCAGAGCTTAAATTTATGACTATTTATGAGCCCGGTGATTACCTAAATGTGTTTAATGTCTAACACAGTGGTAAGCACAGCTGCTGCCTTGAAGTCAGCACATGATAATGTCAAGACCCACAACCATCCAACATCCAGTGTGGAACTCATATTGAGTTTTTGCTTTGTTTTGTGTTTACGGTTTTAAAAACAAAATTCCTTTTGAAGTGATAATTCATAGTTGAGGAGCATTTTCATCAAATACTAAAAGTTTCCTTTCTCAAACTTATTTAATAAATTAAGACTTTTACTTGACATCATGGAACCCACTTGCATGGCAGAGCAATGTACAAGTTTTCAGAGAGATAGTATGGGGCTGTGGTTAAGAGTACAGGCTGAAACAATGACAAGATACCACGCCACACCTATTAGAATGACTGAAGTCCAAACCACTGACAGCATCAAATGCTGGTGAGGATGTGGAGCAACAGGAACCCCACTGATGGCGGGAATGAAAAAATGGTACAGCCATTTTGGAAGACAGACTGTCTCTTACAAAGCTAAACATAGTCTTACCATATGTTCCAGCAATCCTGCTCAATATTTACCCAAATAAGCAGAAAAATTACGTCTACGCAAAAACCAGCACACAAATGTTGATACACCTTTATTCATAATTGAAGATGTCCTTCAATAAATTGGAGTACTATTCAGCAAGACAAAGAACTTAGCAATCAAACCATAAAAAGACATGGGGAAACCTTAAAACCATATGGCTAAATGAAAGAAGTCAGTCAGGAAAGCCCACATAGTGTATAACTCCAACTCTATGTACAATGGAATGAAACACTGCCCAGGCCTCTGCCATCCTCACAATTCTTGCTATGTTTGGGCCCATCGTTGCAGCCACTGTATTAATCCATCTCTTTGAGGGTCTTCCTCTTCTTTGCTGACCCTCTGCTTTATCCTTCTGCAGGGACTTGTCCCTCCTGAGAACATGTTCAAAGTATGTCAGACCAAGTCTGGCCATACTCGCTTCTAAGGAACATTCCAGCTTGGGTCAAGTGCACCTTAGTCTCAAAGTGACATCTTTGCTTTCTAACACTTTAAACAGGGCTTTTGCAGCAGATTTGCCCAATGCAATACATCATTTGATTTCTTGACTGCAGCTTCCATGGGCACTGATTGTGGATCCACGTAAATCGAAACTCTTGACAACTTCAATATTTTCTCTGTTTATCATGATGTAGCTTATTGGTCTAGTTGTGAGGATTTTTGTTTTCTTTATGCTGAGGTATAAACCATAGTGAAGACAGATCTTTGCTCTTCATAAGCAAGTGCTTCAAGTCCTCTCCACTTTCAGCAAGCAAGGTTGTGTCATCTGCATAACACAGGTTGTTAATCAGTATTCCTCCAATCCTGATGCCCTGTTCTTCTTCATATAGTCCAGTTTCTCAGATTATTTACTCAGCATACAGATTGTACAAGTATGGTGAAAGGTTACAACCCTAACGCACGCCTTTCCTGACTTAAAACCACACAGTATCCCCTTGTTCTGTTTCAATGACTTCCTCTTGATCTAGGTACAGGTTCCTCATGAACACAATTAAGTGTTCTGGAATTCCTATTCTTTGCAATGTTATCCATAATTTGCTTATGATCCACACAGTTGAATGTCTTTGCATAGTCAATAAAACAGAGGCAAACATTTTTCTGGTATTCTCTGTTTTCAGCCAAGATCCATCTGACATCAGCAATGATATCCCTGGCTCCATATCTGGTTCTAAATCTGGCTTGAATTTCTGGCAGTTCCCTGTTGATATACTACTGCAACTGTTTTTGAATGATCTTCAGCAAAATTTTACTTGTGTGTGACATTAATGATATTGTTCTATAATTTCCATATTCCGTTGGATCACCTTTCTTGGGAATAGGCATAAATATGGATCTCTTCCAGTTGGTTGGCCAGGTAGCTGTCTTCCAACTTTCTTGGCATAGACGAGTAAGCACTTTCAGCACTGCGTCCATTTGTTGAAACATCTCAGTTGGTATTCCACCAATTCCTGCGGCCTTGTTTTTCATCAATGCCTTCAGTGCAGCTTGAACTTCTTCCTTCAGTACCATTGGTTCATAGTCAAACATAGGGTGGGCCCTAGATTAATCACTTTTGAGTTATAAAATGCACAGAGAGAAGACAGACAACATGAGACGATGTTGGAGATACAGCTACATGCCCAGGAACATCAAGTATTGCTGGCAGCTACTAGAAGCTGAAAGTGACAAAAAAGGACCTCCCCCTAGAGCTGATACCCTGATTTGGACTTCTGGCCTCCAGAACTGTGACATAATAAATTCCTATCCTTTAATGCCACCCACTTGTGGTATTTCTGTTACAGCAGCACCAGGAGACAAAGGCAGATAATAAGCAGCAAAGCTAGCCTGGAACCGGTCTACTCACTCTCAGTCCAAGACTCATTCCATTCAAGTTACCCACCAGCAGTGGTTCTCAACCATGGCACCCATGCTGGGTAAATGGGCCACCTGTGTGGCCCTGGATTCTGATCATTTGACTCGACTGAGCAGACCAGTCACGGTGGCAGAATTGGAAGGATGGAGTGCTGGGCTACAGCTATGTGGCCCTAGAGACAGAGGGTTCGACACGCAGTGTGATGCCAAGCCCTCAGCTAAGAAGTATCAGGTGCCCACTGACACAGTCCTCATGAACAGGAGTGGGGTGAGGGCAGTGAACAGTTTACTCACAACACAGTGCCCATGTGTTTGGCAATGATTTTAGACATCTAAACTCATCAAGAAGGTAGCCAAAAATCCCTGGTATTTGGAAGTATCCTGCAAACATGAGATAATAAACAGCGGCCCAGCCGGTCTCACTTCCCTTAGAGGTCTGCATTCCTTCCAAGAGTACACACCCCTCTAGACCGTCCCACTGATCCTCTTCCCTCCCTACAAAACCACAGTCTCTCCCAGCCATGCCCAATGGGAGTGGAGAGGTGAAGGCAGCTGATGATGACGGCTAGCCGTGGCCTGATCCCACAGCCACTTTGTGTGACCATCACACACGCCATTCATGCAAACGCACATTGTGGGGATTTTTGTTTTCTTTGTGTTTCGGTGTAATCCATAATGAAGGCTGTAGTCTTTGATCTTCATGAGCAAGTGCTTCCAGTTCATGGCAACCCCATGTACAACAGAACGAAACATTTGACCAGTACTGTACCATCTTCATGGTCTTTGGTATGCTCGAGTCCATTGTTGCAGCCACTTGTGCCTTCAAACCTAGGGGTCTCATCTTCCAGCACTATATTGGACAAGATTCTGTGTGATCCACAGGGTTTTCATTGGCTAATTTTCAGGAGTAGGTCATTTGGCCTTTCTTCCTAATCTGTCTTAGTATAGAAACTCCGCTGAAACCTGTCCATCATGGGTGACCCTGAGCTCCCAAGGCTTATTCAGGCCCGATAGGCCTTCAAAGGGCCCTTCTTGTGAACACCTCCTGCCCAGAGTCCTGACAGAGTGCAGGTCTCCAGTGACACACATAGGTTACCATGAGTCGCAGTCAACTCGACAGCAGCTGGCTTTTCAACTGAGTTGAACTGAACTGAATCCTCGCTTTCTGCTGCTAGATGCCCGAGTCATTTGGCCACTGCCCAGCCGCATTGTTCTTAGGGAGAAGACCCTTTAGCCAAACTTCACCCCAAACCCCCATTCACCCAGCAGCCACCCCTGGCCTCTCAGGACCTCTGGCTGAGAGCCGTAACATGGGGTCAGCACTTTTCCTTTACCCCTTACTCCCCAGGGGAACGGGACCCACAAGGACATTGGTCCCAGGGACCGGGCTGAAGGCTCCCTTCCAGGGTCTACATTTGTACACAGCTGAAAGAGGAAAGGAAGTGTCAGGGACGCCTCCAAGCTGTGGGTCAATCTAGTTTCCAGGGTGGCCTCGGGCAAGCAGAGAGCAGCTGTGTTTTGGTAGGTACACAGCAAAAGGTGTCTAATTCCTATCACACCCTCGTGATGGACGCCGAAGGAGGGCTGCTGAGCACTTCCAAAATCACCCCTCACCAGTGGGGTCTTATGCCAATTCTACTTAATACATTCCCCCCCCACTTCTAAGCACCACTTCCCGGCCAGAAAGTGAGTTGTGGTTTGCTTCAAAGATATTCACAAAATTCAGAGCTGACAAGTGTAAATAAATGGCTCTAAATTCAGCAAATGTTCGCACCACCGACACGCAGTTCTTTTCTTCCCACCCTGCCTCACCCAGGAGTCAAAGCGGAGCCGGAGAGCCAGCTTCCCACGCCTCTTCCTGGTTTTATTCTCCACTTCAATGCAGACCCGTTAATTGATTAAAGGTGGACTCGCTCTGCAGAAGGGAGAGCGGACTCGGCTGAAAAGCTTTCCCGCCTCCACCAGCGGCCACCCTTTCTGTGATGACCTGTGGCCCAGTCTCTGCTCCCTGGCAAATAGCAGTGCTGGAGTGGGTGGAGATGAGAAAAACATCTGCCCTTCTCATCTGACGTTCAAAATACAGCGTTGCTCAAAGGCTCTGGGAGGACAGAGAGTTCTATCTGGCTGGATGGTTTGGAAAACTGATTTCATTCTGGAGCCATGGGTATGGAGCGCTCCAATAATTGTTCAGCAGGCCCGTGACCTTGCCCCTGATCCCTTTCGTTCCAGAACTGATTATGACAATTTTTTTTATCCCAAGTATCAGCACCGTATCAAGTGCAAGCAAGGGTACACGTTTTGTGTGCAATAAGTTTATAATTTCTAAAAGAACACACAAAGGCCCTGTAACAAGAGTTAAGTAACTCCGTAAGAAAAAGGTGAGAGGGTCTTAGTTCTTACATCCCATGTCAATTAAGACTTTAGAGACTAAACAGGATTCCCATTTCAAACAACCGCTAGTCCTGTCTCATTTCTTGTTTATCTGACCATCACTTCTTTTAGCCCCCATCAGAGAAATCCTGGAGTTACCCTGCAGTAGCATACTCAACAAGGATGCCCATATGAACAGCTAAGAACTGGGTATTATAAAACCCAAAAACCCATTGTCATCAAGTTGACTCCAACTCAGCAACCCAATAGGACAGAGTAGAAATGCTCCATAGGATTTCCAAGGAGCGGCTGGTGGATTCAAACTGCCAACCTTTTGTTAGCAGCCGAACTCTTAACCGCTGTGCCACCAGGGCTGTTGTAAGAAGCTCCTAATCTCCAGGAGGGGGGTGGTTCAGTGGTAGAGTTCTTGACTTCGATGCGGGACACCTGGCTTCAATTCTCAGCCGATACACCTCATATATGGCCACCACCTTTCTGTCAGGGGAGGCTTGTGTGTTGCTATGATGCTGTACAAGTTTTGGTGAAGTATTCAGACTAAGACAGACTAGGAGGAAAGGCCTGGTGATCCACTACCAAAAATCAGCCAATGAAAACCCAGCCCATTGTACGTGGGATCACCGTGAATTGGAGGCCAACTCAATGGCAAATTAATAACAACAAACTCCAGGGGATTTCACTCCTAGACTCAGGCACATAGATAATGTGTTAAGTAATTAAAGGTTGGCAAATGGCAGAGACGGAAAAGTTACATAAAACCTTCTCCTAACTGGCTGCTGGAGTTGAACAGAGCTACACAATGGCCCATTACTCCTTCAAAAAGTAGACTGTGGAGGAGAAAGGGAGACTGCTTTTCTTGAGCTGGCTGAAGTTTTAATAAAGAAGTTTAACTTTTACGGAAGTAGGAAATGGGACAGAAAGTCCAGGAAAGTCACCAGGGGTTGAGAGATAAAGATGTAAGAAAAAACCAGGAAGCACTGCCTGACTGCAGCCCAAACCCTGGGACCTCTCTGCTACCGCTCCAGAGGCCTGTAATCTCCAGTCTTTGTTTGGATGCTGAGCAGGGTGTTTATCAATCACCCAAGGTCCTTGTCAAGCAGATTCCAGGGCTAAGGTTCTGATTCCATGGGACTGAGGCAGAGCCCCAGCATCTGTCTGTCTGTCCAGGAGTTTGTCTTCGGTCTGCCTGCCTGTCCAGGGCTCTGTCTGTCTGCCTATCTTCCTCTTTGTTTGTTAATTTCCAGTCAATGCAGGCACATACCCACATTTAGACTAGTGTCCAAAACTCAGACCTGCTGATTCTCTTTCCATATCCGTGAAAGAATATTTGGCTTTTGTCATAGAAGGGATTGAAAATGGATTACAAAAATTCAAGAAGAACATATCCAGGCTATTTAAATGCATGCTTACTCTGAATATTACTTTGAGATTCATTATATGTGCTCTATTGGTTACAAAAATGATACGGCATTTTATCTTCTAATCAAATTTTGAAAGGATAGAGCCTCCAACAGCTAAATTGTCTCAAAATCAGCTTTATTTATTAGAGAATGGTGATCAGGAGCCACTAGGTTAGACTCTTGTCCAAAACGCTGCTAAATTTCAACAAGCGGTTGGAGAGTGTGTGTGTGTTTGTGTGTGTGTGTGTGTGTGTGTGTGTTGAAGATCTATCTGTAAAGCCCCTAGAGTCCTGGCAGGACATCAGGAAGGATCAGTGAATGTCAATGAGCTCCTTTTCAAGCCTCTGTCTGTGCAAAGCAAAGAGATATCCCACTCAGCTGTGACTGCAGCAGGACCAGGCACTGGGGATGGGGCACGGGAGACCCGGTAGCCCTGGACCTGGCAATCTGCCCTAGACTGCCCAAACCTAACTGGAGAAGAGCCCATGTGGCAGGGTGTGGGCGATTTGAGGGGTCGCTTTGCTGAGCCACTGTGTATTCCCGTGTACCTCTCCCCTGCCTCCCCTCCCAGCCCCACTGCAGCAGACCAAGCTGGAATAAACACGCTGAGAGAGAAGAGAAAGTTTTCTCCTCTCCTTCCTCGCAGACTGTGGCACCAGCTTCCTTTCATACAAGAGGGAGGCAACGGAGCCCATTCTAAAGGATGGGCTACACTCAGCCCTCTGTATCCACAGGTTCTACATCCAAGGATTCAACCAAGCGTGGATCAAAAATATTCAGAAAAAAAAGGTCCAAGAAGCAAAATCTGAATTTGCAACAGGCCGAACACGATGCTGAAAGCACACGAATGGAGTGATGTGTAGACAGCCCCTGCTGTAGCCTCCACCACTGCACAGACCCTCAGTCTCTCTTCAGCACTTGGTTCTTGAGCATTGTTCACCTCTCAGCTTGTCACGGAAAGCCTGGTGGTGCAGTGGTTAAGAGCTATGGTTTCTAACCAAAGGCTGCTAATCAACCACCAGGTGCTCCTTGGAAACCCAAGGGGCAGTTCTATTCTGTCCAACTTGAGGGCAATGGGTTTGGTTTTTTTTCCCTTTGTCATCACCCACTACATTATTCCCTAAACAATACAGTGTAACAGTACAACTATTTACATAGCATTCACATTGTACTTGGAATCACCTAGACGTTTGGTTTTTTGGTTTTTGTTTTGTTTTTAGGTATTATAAGTAACCTAGGGATGATTTAAAGTGGACGGGAGGATGCACACTGGTTATATGCAAATATTACCCCCATTTTATATAAGGGAGTTGAGCATCTGCAGATTTTGGTCCTAGAACCCATTCCCCATGAGTCACACATGGTGGGCAGGTTTCAGCAGAGCGTTTAGACTAAAACAGACTAGGAAGAAAGGCCTGGAAATCTACTTCTGAAAATTAGAAGGGACCATGCACAACAGGACATTTGCACCACAGGGACAGAGCAAGCCAGGGGAGTACTGACAATCAAAGGGTTCATTTGAAGGCTCCCATTTAGTTAAAATTTCACAGGCTATGGCTCTGTCCTATAGGGTCGCTATGAGTCAGAATCAACTTGAAGGCAAGCGTGTATGGCCATAAAATGAGCCCTAGTGGCACAATGGTTAAGTACTCAGTTACCAATCAAAAGGTTGGAGGTTCAAACAAACCAGCACTCCACAGGAGAAAAGACCTTGTGATCTGCTCCCATAAAGATTACAGCCTACAGGGGGGGCCAAGATGGCTGACTAGGTAGAAGTTACCTCGGATCCCTCTTGCAACAAAGACTCGGAAAAACAAGTGAACGGATCACATACATGACAATCTCAGAACCCCGGCCATCAAACACAGATATAAAGAGTTGACCTGAGTGACAGAGACTGAGAAAGAACAACCACGGGGAAGCAGTGACTGTTTTTGGAGCCTGGAGCCAGAGTCCCAGTCAGGAAACCTTGGCGCCAGGCTTTGGACTGGGCGCAGGAGAGTTGAGCACGGCATCCTGAGACAGCACAAACAAGGGACGCAGCCCTAGCCCCCAGAAGTGACCTCAGGGGAAGCCCAGCCAGTGCACGCAGGCAGTGAAGTGACACGGCTGACAGGAGGAGAAGTCACCGGGAGGCAGCGACTGGTTTTGGAGCCTGGAGTGCGGTGTCCCAGCCAGGGAACCTTGGCGCTGGGCTTTGGACTGGGAGCAGAGGAACTGACCACAGCTTCTGAGACAGCGCAAGCACAGGACACGGGCCTGACCCGCGGGGGCAATCTCTACCCAGCCAGCGCACACAGTTGACGCGCCCCTCGGGAATCTCAGATAAAACAGTCATCCAAGAAAGATAAGTAACTTTGTCTATAATCTGGGGTGTTACTCTCTCCTATTTATCTGAACCCTCCACTCCCCTTCCCAGGCAGCTTCATTAACATTGGAATTTCCTGAGCCAGAGAGAGAAGTGTGCTGCGGTTTTTCTTTCTTTCTTTCTTTTTTTGATCTTTTCCTAACCCGTTCTCCTGGCCTGAGAGAAAAGCAGCTACAAAAAACCCAGGAACCAAAAATCCTTCCCTAACTGGACTAAAAATACAGAACCAGCTCCAGCCAAGCATATGAGATCCACAGTCTTGGGCTTTCATCCCTACAGGGAACAAGGTGGCTATTAAAATGCAAAGGCATTTCTGATAGGGATCTGTCTGTAATTGTTTTAGAGGATTACTGGAAAGACAAGTTTCCCAGGTCTCATATCTCTGCGTATTCAACAGAGCCCTCACTGACCCACAACACGGAACTGAGGGCTGAAGCTCCCCCCAGACCACCTAGCCTCCTGCCTTAGGGGTCTAAGGAGGGTGACACCTACCAATCTGTAGAGGTACTTGCACTGGGGGCCTAAGGTACAGCTGCAGAGCCCACCCACCAAAGTGCTTTAGGAATAGAGACACACCTACCTCACTGGCACTTGGGGGAAGCCTGTCAGCATCCTGCCCCCCACCGCCCGGAGTGTGAAACCCTGCTGCTTCTAGAATCTGGTGCACACAACTATCACCACTACTTCTCAAGGTGGATAGGTGTTAGGGTGCATCACACACTTGATGACCCAAAATCAGATTCTACTCAAGAATAGTGAATGGACTCTTAGGCTTATATATCTGGTAACAGCCCAAACCAACTGGTAATAGGACTTAAGTGAGTCAAGGGCTACAACAATCAAGACAGCGCAATATAGTAGCCCATCTAAGTATATTGAAAGAAAACAAAACAAGATAAGACTCAGTGAGCAAATATAGAATAAATCACTACAATATCTTAGAGATGGCTCAGAGACAGCAGTCGATATAAAACCACATAAAGAAGCAGACCATGATTGCTTCTACAACTCCCCAAACTAAAGAATCAAAATCTTTCCCAAATGAAGATACAATCCTGGAATTGCCAGATGCAGAATATAAAAAACTAAATTACAGAATGCTTCAAGACATCAAGGATGACCTCACAAATGAAATAAGGCAATCTACAGAAAAAGCAAAGGAACACAATGATAAAGCAGTTGAAGAACTCAAAAAGATTATTCAAGAACATAGTGGAAAAATTAACAAGCTACAAGAATCCATAGAGAGACAGCAT
Source organism: Loxodonta africana (assembly GCF_030014295.1). Lineage (NCBI taxonomy): Eukaryota > Metazoa > Chordata > Mammalia > Proboscidea > Elephantidae > Loxodonta > Loxodonta africana. Next base: position 234,013,014 of record NC_087342.1, on the reverse strand, counting down.
TCAGAAATCCAAAAGATTAACAGTAAAATTACAGAATTAGACAACTCAATAGGAAGTCAGAGGAGCAGACTCGAGCAATGGAATGCAGGGTGGGGGATCTGGAGGACAAGGGAATTGACACCAACATAGCTGAAAAAAAATCAGATAAAAGAATTAAAAAAAATGAAGAAACCCTAAGAATCATGTGGGACTCTATCAAGAAGAATAACTTGCGTGTGATTGGAGTCCCAGAACAGGGAGGGATAAAAGAAAATACAGAGATAATAGTTGAAGATCTGTTGGCAGAAAACTTCCCTGACATCATGAAAGACGAAAAGATATCTATCCAAGATACTGATCTAACCCCATTTAAGACTGATCCAAAAAGAAAATCACCAAGACATATTATCATCAAACTTGCCAAAACCAAAGACAAAGAGAAAATTTTAAAAGCAGTCAGGGATAAAAGAAAGGTCTCCTACAAAGGAGAATCAATAAGAATAAGTTCAGACTACTCAGCAGAAACCATGCAGGCAAGAAGGCAGTGGGATGACATATATAGAGCACTGAAGGAGAAAAACTGCCAGCCAAGGATCATATATCCAGCAAAACTCTCTCTCAAATATGAAGGCAAAATTAAAACATTTACAGATAAACACAAGCTTAGAGAATTTGCAAAAACCAAACCAAAGCTACAAGAAATACTAAAGAAAATTGTTTGGTCACAAAACCAATAATATCAGAAAGCAGCACAACACAAGGTCACAGAACAGGACATTCTGGTATCAACTCAAATACGGAAATCACAAAAACAAATTAAAATTAACTTTAAAAAGAAAAAAAAAGCTCAAAACAGAAAATCATTGAAGTCAAAATGTAAAAGATCTCAATAATCAAAAAGAGGGACTAAATACAGGTGGCATAGAACTGCTATATGGAGAGGGAAACAAGGCGATATAGGACAATACAAGTTAGGTTTTAACTTAGAAAAATAGGGCTAAATATTAAGGTAACCACAAAGAGGTATAACAACTCCATAACTCAAAATAAAAACCAAGAAAAACATAACAAATCAGCAAACATAAAGTCAAATAGTATGAAAATGAGGAACACACAATTTACAAAGAAAAACATCTCAGCACAAAAACGTAAGTGGAAAAATGAAATTGTCAACAACACACATAAAAAGGCATCAAAATGACAGCACTAAACACCTACTTATCTATAATTATGCTGAATGTAAATGGACTAAATGCACCAATAAAGAGAGAGATATTCTCAGACTGGATAAAGAAACATGATCCGTCTATATGCTGCCTACAAGAGACACACCTTAGACTTAGAGACACAAACAAACTGAAACTCAAAGGATGGAAAAATATATATCAAGCAAACAACAAGCAAAAAATAGCAGGAGTAGCAATATTAATTTCTGAAAAAATAGACTTTAAAGTTAAATCTACCATAAAGGATAAAGAAGGACACTACATAATGATTAAAGGGACAATTGACCAGGAAGATAAAACTATATCAAATATTTGTGCACCCAATGACAGGGCTGCAAGATACATAAAACAAACTTTAACAGAACTGAAAAGTACCATAGACACCACCACAATTATAGTAGGAGACTGCAACACACCACTTTTGGAAAAGGACAGGACATCCAGTAAGAAGCTCAATAGAGACACGGAAGACCTAATTGGTACAATCAACCAACTTGACCTCATAGACTTATACAGAACACTCCACCCAACAGCTGCAAAGTAGGCTATTTTTTCTAGCACACACGGAACATTCTCTAGAATAGACCACATATTAGGTCATAAAACAAACCTTTGCAGAATCCAAAACATCGAAATATTACAAAGCATCTTCTCAGACCACAAGGCCATAAAAGTGGAAATCAATAACAGAAAAATTAGGGAAAAGAAATCAAATACTTGGAAACTGAACAATACCCTGCTGAAAAAAGACTGGGTTATAGAAGACATTAAGGAGGGAATAAAGAAATTCATAGAATGCAACAAGAATGAAAATACTTCCTATCAAAACCTCTGGGACACATCAAGAGCAGTGCTCAGAGGTCAATTTATATCGATAAATGCACACATACAAAAAGAAGAAAGAGCCAAAATCAGAGAACTCTCCCTACAACTTGAACAAATAGAAAGTGAGCAACAAAAGAATCCATCAGGCACCAGAAGAAAACAAATAATAAAAATTAGAGCTGAACTAAATGAATTAAAGAACAGAAAAACAATTGAAAGAATTAACAAAGCCAAAAGCTGGTTCTTTGAAAAAAATAACAACATTGATAAACCATTGGCCAGACTGACTAAAGAAATACAGAAAAGGAAACAAATAACCTGAATAAGAAACAAGATGGGCCACATCACAACAGGCCCAACTGAAATTAAAAGAATCATATCAGATTATTAGCAAAAATCGTACTCTAACAAATTTGCAAACCTAGAAGAAATGGATGAATTCCTAGAAAAACACTACCTACCTAAACTAACACAATCAGAAGTAGAACAACTAAATAGACCCATAACAAAAAAAAGAGATTGAAAAGGTAATCAAAAAACTCCCAACAAAAAAAAGCCCTGGCCCAGACGGCTTCACTGCAGAGTTCTACCAAACTTTCAGAGAAGAGTTAACACCACTACTACTAAAGGTATTTCAAAGCATAGAAAAGGACAGAATACTACCTAACTCATTCTATGAAGCCACCATATCCCTGATACCAAAACCAGCTAAAGACATCACAAAAAAAGTAAATTACAGACCTATATCCCTCATGAACATAGATGCAAAAATCCTCAACAAAATTCTAGCCAATAGAATTCAACAACATATCAAAAAGAATAATCCACCACGACCAAGTGGGATTTATACCTGGTATGCAAGGCTGGTTTAATATCAGAAAAACCACTAATGTAATCCACCATATAAATAAAAGACAAAAACCACATGATCTTATCAATTGACACAGAAAAGGCATTTGACAAAGTCCAACACCCATTTATGATAAAAACTCTCACCAAAATAGGAATTGAAGGAAAATTCCTCAACATAATAAAGGGCATCTATACGAAGTCAACAGCCAACATCACTCTAAATGGAGAGAGCCTGAAAGCATTTCCCTTGAGAACGGGAACCAGACAAGGATGCCCTTTATCACCGCTCTTATTCAACATTGTGCTAGAGGTCCTAGCCAGAGCAATTAGGCTAGACAAAGAAATAAAGGGCATCCGGATTGGCAAAGAGGAAGTAAAATTATCTCTATTTGCAGATGGCATGATCTTATACACAGAAAACCCTAAGGAATCCTCCAGAAAACTACTGAAACTAATAGAAGAGTTTGGCAGAGTCTCAGGTTATAAGATAAACATACAAAAATCACTTGGATTCCTCTACATCAATAAAAAGAACATCGAAGAGGAAATCACCAAATCAATACCATTCACAGTAGCCCCCAAGAAGATAAAACACTTAGGAATAAATCTTACCAAATATATAAAAGACCTATACAAAGAAAACTACAAAGTTCTACTGCAAGAAACTAAAAAGGACCTACTTAAGTGGAAAAACATACCTTGCTTATGGATAGGAAGACTTAACATAGTAAAAATATCTACTCTACCAAAAGCCATCTATACATACAATGCACTTCCGATCCAAATTCCAATGACATTTTTTAATGTGACGGAGAAACAAATCACCAACTTCATATGGAAGGGAAAGAAGCCTCAGATAAGTAAACCATTACTGAAAAAGAAGAAGAAAGTGGGAGGCCTCACCCTACCTGATTTTAGAACCTATTATACAGCCACAGTAGTCAAAACAGCCTGGTATTGGTACAACAACAGGCACATAGACCAATGGAACAGAATTGAGAACCCAGATATAAATCCATCCACATATGAGCAGCTGATATTTGACAAAGGCCCAGTGTCAGTTAATTGGGGAAAAGATAGTCTGTTTAACAAATGGTGCTTGGAATATACCCTAGAGAAATAAGAGCCTTCACACAAACAGATATATGCACACCCATGTTTATTGCAGCTCTGTTTACAATAGCAAAAAGCTGGAAGCAACCAAGGTGTCCATCAACGGATGAATGGTTAAATAAATTGTGGTATGTTCACACAATGGAATACTACGCATCAATGACGAACAGTGAAGAATCTGTGAAACATTTCATAACATGGAGGAGCGTGGAAGGCATTATGCTGAGTGAAATTAGTCAGAGGCAAAAGGACAAATATTGTATAAGACCACTATTTTAAGATCTTGAGAAATAGTATAAACTGAGAAGAACACATACTTTTGTGGTTACAAGGGGGGGAGGGAGGGAGGGTGGGAGAGGTTTATTTACTGATTAGTTAGTAGATAAGAACTACTTCAGGTGAAGGGAAGGACAATACTCAATACACGGAAGGTCAGCTCAACTGGAGTGGACCAAAAGCAAAGAAGTTTCCGGGATAAACTGAATGCTTCGAAGGTCAGCGGAGCAAGGGGATGGGGTTTGGGGACTATGGCTTAAGGGGACTTCTAAGTCAATTGGCAAAATAATTCTATTATGAAAACATTCTGCATCCCACTTTGAAATGTGGCATCTGGGGTCTTAAATGCTAACAAGCGGCCATCTAAGATGCATCAATTGGTCTCAGCCCACCTGGATCAAAGGAGAATGAAGAACACCAAGGTCACACAATAGCTATAAGCCCAAGAGACAGAAAGGGCCACACGAACCAGAGACTTACATCATCCTGAGAGCAGAAGAACTAGATGCTGCCCGGCTACAACCGATGACTGCCCTGACAGGGAGCACAACAGAGAACCCCTGAGGGAGCAGAACAGTGGGATGCAGACCCCAAATTCTCATAAAAAGACCAGACTTAATGGTCTGACTGAGACTAGAGGAATCCCAGTGGTCATGGTCCCCAAACCTTCTGTTGGCCCAGGACAGGAACAATTCCTGAAGACAACTCATTAGACATGGAAGGGACTGGACAATGGGTTGGAGAGAGATGCTGATGAAGAGTGAGCTACTTGTATCAGGTGGGCACTTGAGACTGTGTTGGCATCTCCTGTCTGGAGGGGAGATAGGAGGGTAGAGAGGGTTAGAAACTGGCAAAATTGTCACGAAAGGAGAGACTGGAAGGAGGGAGCGGGCTGACTCATTAGGGGGAGAGTAAGTGGGAGTATGGAGTAAGGTGTATATAAGCTTATATGTGACAGACTGATTTGATTTGTAAACGTTCACTTAAAGCTCAATAAAAATTATTAAAAAAAAAGAAAAAAAAAAGATTACAGCCTAGAAAACTCCATGGGGCAGTTCTACTCTGTCATAAAAGGTCACTAGCTGTCAGAATCAACTCGATGGCACACTACAAGGACCCCAAACCTGCTGGCCTCCTCAGGGTACCCCAGCAGGGTCCCAGGGAGAAAGTACAGTCAGACACAGTGCATCTCTCTCCTTGGTTGGAGACCCCGGATCCTGGGCAGCTGGGAGACGACTCTCCCCCTGCCACTTCCCAATCATCCATTTGGCTGAGTGGACAGACATGGCCTGGGGACATCTGCCTGGAGGAGGCCCACCAGGATGTCTTCAGGGCAGGAGATGTTCCCAGGACAGGGTAGGGAAGAAAAATCCCATGCCCTTCCTCATCACGGTCAGCTTCTCTCTGAAATGAGGAGAAATCACACTAAAACGGCCCACGGGGGGCTTGCTCCCCCTGAGGCTAGGTAGCTATGATGGTCACAATGGGTCATGCACCCAAGTGCATTTGTGCCAGTGCTCTGGTGGCTCCTCGGCTCCCCCACTGGGGCTTTTCAGCAAGAGAGCCTGTGGTATCTAGAAATGGCAAGTGTCACACTCCACAAAGCTCTAACAGAGGCCTCAGCACTGACGTTCGCTAATAAACCAAGGTAGTGACTTTGAGACAAACTAGCTGTACGGGTCCTACTCCTTTCAAGGTTTGATTACCCTACTAAGATCTTCCACCACCTATCTGCCAGTCTGTCCTACTGTTTGCGTGTTGCTGTGATTCACGAAGCTGTGCCACCAGTATTTCAAACAGCAACAGGGTCACCCATGGTAAGCAGGTTTCATTGGAGCTTCCAGACTAAGAAAGACTATGAAGGAAGGCCTGGTGATCTACTTCCAAAAATTAGCCACTGAAAATCCTATGGATCACGATAGAATATTATCTGATGTAGTGCTGGAAGATGAGCCCCCAGGTTGGGAGGCACTCTAAATACACAGTGGCTGCAACACTGGCTCCCAGCTTACCAATGATTGTGCAGAAGGCCTAGCACTGGGCAACATTTTGTTCTGTCATACGTGGAGGCTGCCATGATTCAGAACCGACTCAATGGCAACTAACAGCAAGATTAAAATCTTGCAGAATGTTCGTAAACGTGGCAAAGCACATAAAATGAATCTCAAATGATACTCACAGTAAACCTTGCATTTAAGTACCCTGTTTTTTTTTCCTTTAATTTTATAATCATGTTTTAATCCTCATCATAACAAAAGCCAGGTCCTTCTTCCTAGTCTGTCTCAGCCTGGAAGCTCAACTGAAACCTGTCCTCCATGGGTGACCCTGCTGGTATCTGAACACTGGTGGCATAGTTTCCAGCACCACAGCAACACACAAGCCCCCACAGTACAACAAACTGACAGACACGTGGGGAAAGAAGGACCCAGAAGTCTACTTCTGAAAAGCATTAGCCAGTGAAAACCTTATGAATAGCAGCAGGACATTGTCTGATATAGTGCTGGAAGATGAGCCCCCCAGGTTGGAAGGCACTCAAAAGATGACTGGGGAAGAGCTGCCTCCTCAAAGTAGAGTCAACCTTAATGACGTGGATGGAGTAAAGCTTTCGGGACCTTCATTTGCTGATGTGGCATGACTCAAAATAAGCAGAAACAGCTGCAAACATCCATTAATAATCGGAACCTGGAACGTACAAAGTATGAACCTAGGAAAATTGGAAATCGTCAAAAATGAAATGGAATGCATAAACATCAATATCCTAGGCATTGGTGACCTGAAATGGACTGGTATTGGCCATTTTGAATTGGACAATCATTTAGTCTACTATGCTGGGAATGACAACTCGAAGAGGAATGGTGTTGCATTCATCGTCAAAAAGAATGTTTCAAGATCTATCCTGAAGTAGAACGCTGTCAGTGATAGGAAAATATCTATACGCCTACAAGGAAGACCAGTTAATCCAACTATTATTCAAATTTACGCACCAACCACTAGGGCCAAAGATGAAGAAATAGGAGATTTTATCAGCTGGTGCAGTCTGAAATCGATCAAACATGCAATCAGGATGCATTGATAATTACTGGCGATTGGAATGTGGAAGTTGAAAACAAAGAAGAAGGATCAGTAGTTGGAAAATATGGTCATGGTGATAGAAACAATGCCGGAGGTCGAATGATATAATTTTGCAAGACCGACAACTTCTTCATTGCAAATACCTGCTTTCACCAACATAAATGGTGACTGTACACATGGACCTCACCAGATGGAACACACAGAAATCAAATTGACTACATCTGTGGAAAGAGACGATGGAAAAGCTCAATATCAATATCATCAGTCAGAACAAGGCCAGGGGCCAACTGTGGAACAGACCATCAATTGTTCATATGCAAGTTCAAGCTGAAACTGAAGAGCAATCAGAGCAAGTCCATGAAAGCCAAAATATGACCTTGAGTATATTCCACCTGAATTTAGAGACCATCTCAAGAATAGATTTGACGCATTGAACACTAGTGACTGAAGACCAGACGAGTTGTGGAATGACATCAAGTACATCATCCTTGAAGAAAGCAAGAGGTCACTGAAAAGACAGGAAGGAAAGAAAAGACCAAGACGGATGCCAGAGAAGACTCTGAAACTTGCTCTTGAGTGTTGAGCAGCTAAAGCAAAAGGAAGAATTGATGAGGTAAAAGAACTGAACAGAAAATTTCAAAGGGCAGCTCCAGAAGACAAAGTAAAGTATTATAATGACATGTGCAAAGAGCTGGAGATGGAAAACCAAAAGCGAAGAACACGCTTGGCGTTTCTCAAGCTGAAAGAACTAAAGGAAAAATTCAAGCCTCAAGTTGCAATAGTGAAGGATTCGATGGGGAAAATATTAAACAAAGCAGGAAGCATCAAAAGAAGATGGAAGGAAGACACAGAGTCATTATACCAAAAAAAATTAGCCGATATTCAACCATTTCAAGAGGTGGCATATGATCAGGAACCAATGGTACTGAAGGAAGAAGTCTAAGCTGCTTTGAAGGCATTGGCAAAAAACAAGACTCCAGGAATTGATGGAATATCAATTGAGATGTTTCTACAAACAGGTGCAGTGCTGGAGGTGCTCACTCATCTATGCCAAGAAATATGGAAGACAGCTTCCTGGCCAACTGACTGGAAGAGATCCATATTTATGCCTATTCCCAAGAAAGGTGATCCAACCGAATGTGGAAATTATAGAACGATATCATTAATATCACACACAAGCAAAATTTTGCTGAAGATCATTCAAAAGCGGCTGCAGAAGTATATGAACAGGGAACTGCCAGGAATTCAGGCCAGTTTCAGAAGAGGACGTGGAACCAGAGATATCATTGCTGATGTCAGATGGATCCTGGCTGAAAGCAGAGAATACTAGAAGGATGTTTACCTGTGTTTTATTGACTATGCAAAGGCATTCGACTGCGTGGACCATAGCAAACTATGGATAACACTGCGAAGAATGGGAATTCCAGAATACTTAACTGTGCTCATGAGGAACCTTTACATAGATCAAGAGGCAGTTGTTTGGGCAGAACAAGGGGCTACTGATTGGTTTAAAGTCAGGAAAGGTGTGCATCAGGGTTGTATTCTTTCATCATACCTATTCAATCTGTATGCTGAACAAATAATCTGAGAAGCTGGACTATATGAAGAAGAACGGGGCATCAGGATTGGAGGAAGACTCATTAACAACCTGCTTTATGCAGATGACACAACCTTGCTTGCTGAAAGTGAAGAGGACCTGAAGCACTTACTGATGAAGATCAAAGACCACAGCCTTCAGTATGTACTGCACCTCAACATAAAGAAAACAAAAGTCCTCACAACTGGACCAATAAGCAACGTCATGATAAATGGAGAAAAGATTGAAGTTGTTGAGGATTTCATTTTACTTGGATCCACAAACAACAGCCATGGAAGCAGCAGTCAAGAAATCAAAAGACTTATTGCATTGGGCAAATCTGCTGCAAAGGACCTCTTCAAAGTGTTGAAGAGCAAAGATGTCACCATGAAGACTAAGGTGCGCCTGACCCCAGCCATGGCATTTTCAATCACATCATATGCATGTGAAAGCTGGACAATGAATAAGGGAGACCAAAGAAGAGTTGACGCCTTTGAATTGTGGTGTTGGAGAAGAATATTGAATATACCATGGACTGCCAAAAGAATGAACAAATCTGTCTTGGAAGAAGTGTGGCCAGAATACTCCTTAGAGGCAAGGATGGCGAAACTGCATCTTATATACTTTGGACATGTTGTCAGGAGGGATCAGTCCCTGGAGAAGGACATCATGCTTGGCAGAGTACAGAGTCAGCGGAAAAGAGGAAGACCCTCAACGAGGTGGATTGACATAGTGGCTGCAACAATGAGCTCAAGCATAACAATGATTGCAAGGATGGCTCAGGACTGGGCAGTGTTTTGTTCTGTTGTTCATAGGGTTGCTATGAGTTGGAACTGACTCAAGGACACCTAACAACAACAACAACATAACAAACGCTCCGGTTGACACAGTGGCTGCAATGATTGGCTCAAGCATAACAACGATTGTGAGCATGGCACAGGACTGCACAGTGTTTTGTTCTCTTAACAGGTTCACTATGAGTTGCAACTGACTCAACAGCACATAACAACCACCACAACATAACGAAAGCCCAACGTCCTTGACTTGTGCCTACGGAAAGAAAAGCAGCACGTCTGAGAGAATGAGAAGGAGAAATCAGATTCCCCCATGCCCCCTCCTTAGGGTAGGAGGACCCTACGTGTTTGACAAACACACCTACTCGCCCCTCATACCTACACACAGAACACCCACCTTTCCAGGTGGTCATTGTGGAGGAGAGAGAAAAGGTGAAGTAAAAAGGGTTCTCCCAGTGATGCCAGGTCCCTATCCTTCCTCATATGAAGAAGCTACGTGAATTCCACTTTCTGAGATGTGCTTCAAGCCTCAGAGAGCTTTCCTGAGCCCCAGAATAAAAAATAAAACAGTTGTCATCTCTAAGAAACCAAAACCTTTTGTCATCCTGTCTCCCCATCCCACCTTTTCCCCTTGCTTCTTATATTCTCGGCCTCTTGCCCAGGTTCTGGGGTAAAGAAAAACCTGCCACTGCCAGTTACAGAACTGTTACCTTCTGGTTAAGTCTTTGGTTTATGAAGCTGTTGGTGACATGGGGGATCGCCTGGCTGTGGTGGGGAAAGCAGACCTTTTCACTTCTATGAAAATGTGCCACTGTGGTAGGGTTTCTATCACACTGAGTAATCTAGACGACAGTTTTCATTATTCCTGCGTCCCACCTTATGTCAACCCTCGTTCACTCACGTAGCTCTCAAGAAAGATCAGCATTCTTCAGGGCATTTCTCGCTCCGTCCCAGGACTGCTCATCCTGACCTGGGACATCTCTCCCTCTCTTAGGTGATCCTCTGCCAGTGATGCGACTGAGAACAATAATATTCTAGGCTGTGTTTTAATACCTTGTAACCACACTAGTCCACTGTCTTCTATACCATGTCTCATTTCTACCCAAGGCCCTCTTGGTTTTTTTTTTTTTTTTTTTTCGAAAAATGATAACTTCCAAGAGACGAGACCGGGAAAAGCTAAGGGGGAACACTGAGCTAGGGAAATACTTACAAATAGTCTTAGAAGAGTTTTGCGTCTTTTTGAAATAAAATCAATGGTGTCACTAGTCGAAATGACAGCCCAGTGTCTCACAGTCCCATGTGTTTGGCAAATAACGCAAGCTGTCTGCCCAATCGGAGCATAACTAGATTCACCTAAGCCACCCTCAGTCACAGGCTCTCTTGTTCAGATGTGACTCCATCCCCCTCACCTTTGCTTCTGTGTCCTTGACAACTTTGCTGCCTTCCGTCCATTTTGAAGAGGAATGAGACAAAAACGGTCGCCATGAAGTTGACCCTGACTCCAGGTGGCCCCATGTGTATCGGAGCAGAGCTGTGCTCCACAGGGTTTTCAGCTGCTGACTTCTTGGAAGCAGACCATCAGGCCTTTCTTCCGAGGTGTTTCTGAGTGGATTTAAACCACCAATCTTTCGGTTACAACGGAGCGCATTAATCGTTTGCACTGCCCACTATTATCCACCCCCCCGCCCCCCGCCCATAAAGGGTTTCTGTCCAGGGGTCTGTATTTTGCCTTTTGGAGAGGTGTTGTTCACACCTTTCTGCAACAACGAATGCACTGATGTAAGTCCTCTGTGAAAGTCACTCGTGTAAAAATCCCACCTGCCCCAGCAGGCTTTCCACAAGCTGCTCTGAGTACAACTCCGAGACCTGCGTTCATTTCCACACCCTTACTTCTCATCCTTGCTGACACTCTCCAAAAACTGCCACCCACCTCAGAAAGGTCCCTGTTACTCCTGTCTCTGCCGTCACTAGTGCTCAGCTGAGCTCTACCTCGCGGCTCCCTGGGGAGGAAGATGCGTTAACTCTCACTCTTGCTGGTGATGGGGTTCAAGGAAGCCTCCCGATGTACTCAAAGTTTAAAGTTATGGGCAAGAGGAGCAAATAAAGAAAAGGATGTGGCTAAACCAATTTATGGACGGAGAAAAAGCTGCAACCCAGGCAGAAGAAAACAGCCTTCTTTTCCCACTGAATGCAGGGCAAACGTGAAACTCCTACCTGGGTTTCAGAATTTACATCCAAACCTGTATGTTTATATCTCAATTACTCATCCCCATGGCAACGAGGTATGTTTGACTAACATGTTAAATATAATGAAGACACAAAAGAAAAAAAAATTTCGAAGATACAGATCTCCTCTGGGTGTAGGGATTTAATGAGTTTAAACCTTTGAGGGATGGTTTGTACTCACGGCAGCCTCTGTTTTGGCACCACATCTGAGCTGAGTGCTCTTAAACTCCTCAGGTATCAGAATCACCCAGAAGACTTGTTCAGACAGATGGCTGGGCCCCACCTGCAGTGTTTCTGATTCAGTAGGCCTGGGGTGGGGCCAGAGAATCTGCATTCCTAACAGGTAGCACAGAAGCTGCTGGTCTGAGGGCCCCACTTTGAGAACCAATGCTTGGCTCATGGCATTCAGACTTCACAAAGAAAAGACTGGTTTGAAGATGTGACCCCATTACTAACAATCACACTAGGTAATCCACTCTTCCAAGCCTTTCTTTAGAAAGCCCTTATTTATTTTCTTCCTCAACTTAGTGTTCAAAACCCTAGAATTCAAGTTAACAATATAGTACTTAAGCCACGGAAAATGTCATACTGACAACATTCTAAATGATCTCAAATAGACGTCCTAGAAATTTAATTTAGGCTGAACAGGAAAATTTTTGCACGTTAATTAAGCACCAATTGATTACTAAAAAGCATATCCACTGAGGATTAACTCTGTAACAGACACGGACGTACGACATAACTGCTAAGTGAGGTACTTAACAAGTAATAACAAGCTGTCTCATTAGAGAGAAATCAAATGACTATGGAAGAAACTTCATTTTTAAGTGCAAGGATTTTTCATTCTTGGATTTGCTGACACATGGCAGCAAACAGGCTTGATCTGGGGTAAAATTTTTTTTAATTGTGTCCTCTTTGTGCTGCATTGATGAAGTTGCTCACGCCACAATGGTGTGCTTTTAAAGGGTTGATTCCCTCACCGAAGGTACCACGGACCTGTACACAGAAATCCTAGGTGAGTAACACACAAATTCTAATCCTTATTTCTAGTCTCAGAGCACAAAACAGTAACAACTATGGGAATAAAAATAACCCAATCTGTCACCAAGTCTTCACTATGTTCCTTATACCACACGAGACAGGGGTTGTAAGACCCATTTTCCCGTGAATGAAAACAGAGCTAACCAAGTCACAGGCACAGGTACGTGGTGGAGTTAAGATTCAAACCCAGGTTCACCTGTTCCCAAAGCTCCTGTGCGGAATCACTAAAGATACATTGAATAGTGAACACTCTAGAGTTTACAAAATATGTTACCCTATTTTGTTTCATTTGCTTATGGCAGCCATTTTGTGAGGAATGTAAAAGAGCGTTATTTACATTTTGTAATTAAAGGAACTGAGATTCCATGAGGTGAAGAGATTTGTACAAGTTCATAGAGTGAGTCTATAAAAAGCCAAGACTCTACTGTAGTACAACATTTGCTCTAAACCCTCTAATTCCTTTTGGGTAATATATTAATATTTTTCACTCAGAAGGCCAAAACTGAGAACGCCTGCTATATGCTAAGTAGCCCTGGTGGCGCAGGGGTTAAGTGCTGGGCTGCTAACCGAGAGGTTGGTGGTTTGAACCCACCAACTCCTCTGTGAGAGGAAGATGTGGCAGTCTGCTTCTGTAAAGATTACAGCCTTGGAAACTCTCTGGGGCAGCTCTACTCAGTCCTGTAGGGTCTCTATGAGTTGGAATGGACTTCACGGCAATGGGTTTGGTTTTTGGTTGACTATGTGCTAAGCAGAACCCTGGTGGTACAGTGGTTAAGAGTTATGGCTGCTAACCAAAAGATCAGCAGTTCAAATCCACCAGCTATTCCTTGGAAACTCTATGGGGCAGTTCTACTCTGTCCTATAGGATTGCTAAGAGTTGGAATCAACTCAATGGCAATGGTTTTATGTGCTAAACAGTGAGAAAAAGTATTTGTCAATAATTTTTATGACAGATCAACTTGAACGATGAATTATTGAGGAAGATTAAAGATGGCCACACTTTCTTCAAGACTCTTCCCATAGAGAGAGTCTTGATAGAGGGAAGGGTCTCTTCACCCTCCCATCGGTTCTGGGCTATCAAATTGACTTCAACTCATGGCAACCCATGGGTGTCAGAGTAGAGCTGTGCTCCCTAAGGTTTTCAGTGGTTAATTATCTGAAAGTAGATTGCCAGGCCTTTCTTCTGAGGTGCCTCTGGGTGGACTTAAACCTTCAGCCTTTCAGCTAGCAGCCAAGCAAGTTAACCTTTTGCAGTACCCAGAGACTCCTAGCCAGCCTTAACCAAAAACCAATCAAACCCACTGCTGTTGAGTCAATTCCAACTCATAGCGACCCTATAGGACAGAGTAGAACTGCCCCATTGAGTTTCCAAGGAGCGCCTGGTGGATTTGAACTGCCAACCTCTTGGTTAGCAGCTGTAGCACTTAACCACTATGCCACCAGGGTTTCCAGCCAGCCTTACTTCCCACTAAATGTAAACTGATCACCGTCCCCCAAATCTGTGCCCTGACTATTCGTGAATGCCATTCCTCCTGTACAGAATGGCCTCTTTTCCTCGTCCAACATCCATCCCAGCTTTTGAAACACAGAGCCATTCCTATCCAGTCCCTATCAGTCGTAGGTGCAATGCAGTTTTCCTTGGAAGATGTATGCCCTCAACTTCCCAGGCAAAAGCCCATTTCTTTCCTCCCAGATTCTCACAAAGCTTTGTCTCATCTGCCCAACGGCTTTGTCATATCCGCCCCAGTGATTAACCCATAGATTTCTCCTGGAGCAGATCACATGCTTCTGGGGGTAAGGGACTGGACCCCAGGTGAAGGATACAAACCCTGCTAGCCAAATACTTTAGGGTAAGTGGGCCTTGCCCTCAAGGAAACTTTATATCCAATCAGAAGGACAAAGCTAATACAATTAACAATTAGAGAACCAAACAAGGCAGGATATAATTAACTTCTAAATTACATGGTACAAATTCTAAGTGTTTCAGGAGGTAGATAAGTGGAGAGCTGGAGTCATCAAGCAAAACTTTATGGATGAGCAGACCCTGCACTTGTGACTTGAGGCTGGGTCGGAGACAAGTGGAGGAGAGGGAAGTCACTTCAGACAATCAGCATGATTTAGATGATGACGATTTAGAAAGCAGCAGGAGCAAAAAGAGAGGTGAGGATGAATGTAATATATTCACACAAGAATGAGGGGATAGGTTCCCTTCAAGCCCCCCTGCCCACCCCAAGGCTAGGGAGGATCTTCAAGAAATCTCTCTTCTCCTAATCCAAGTCTTAAGATCAATTTACCTTTAGCTCTAGAAATTATAAAAGTATTTCCCAGGCTAGAAACTGGGACACATAAGGACAACATATTTGGATCCAGTACCCCCAAACCCAAAGCAAACCTCCTGTCATCAAGTCCATTCTGACTTATAGCAACCCTATAGGACAGAGCAGAACTGCCCCATAGGATTTCTAAGGCTGTCACAGACTGCCACATCTTCCTCCCATTGAGTGGCTGGTAGGTTCCAACCACCAACTTTTGGTTAGCAGCTGAGCACTTCAACCATTGCGCCAGCAGCACTCCTTCAGGAAAACCCAGCATACTGAAGTTCTGAGCAAGCATTCTCCGAGCTTGTAAGAACCACTATCGTAGTTTCCCAGTACTACTGTAACGGAGATACCACAAGTGAGTGGCTTTACAGTACAGAAATTTATTTTTCTCACAGTTAGGAGGCTAGAAGTCTGAATTCAGGGCACCAGCTCTAGGGGAAGGCTCCTTCTCTGTCAGTCTATGGGAAGGTCCTTGTCTCTTACAGTTTCTGTACTGCCAGCGTTCCTCGATTCCTGGGTGACCCTCACCTGGCATCTGTCTCCCCCTACCACCACCTTTGAGCTTCTCTGTCTCTGTATCTGCTGTTCCTTGTAACTCAAAAGTGATTAGATTTAGGACACGCCCTAAACAGATATGGCCTCAACAACTTAACAAAGAAAGCCTTATTTCCAAACACAATTACATCCACAGGTATGTTGTTGTTAAGTGTCACTGAGTCAGTTCCAACTCATAGCGACCCTATGTACAACAGAACGAAACACTACCCAGTCCTGAGCCATCCTCACAATCGTTGTTATGCTTGAGCTATTGCTGTAGCTACCATGTCAATCCATCTCATTGAGGGTCTTCCTCTTTTTCACTGACCCTCTACTTTACTACGCATGATATCCTTCTCTAAGGGCATATCCAAATTATGTTAGATGAAGTCTCGCCAACCTCCCCTCTAAGGAACACTCTACCTGTGCTCCTTCCAAGACAGATTTGTTCATTCTTCTGGCAGTCCACAGTACATGCAACATTCTTCGCCAACACTGTAATTCAGATGTGTCTATTCTTCTTCAGTCTTCCTTAGTCATTGTCCAAACATGTATGATTAGGATTTTAAAATTGAGAGTTAGACTGAAGCACTAATATGGTAGATATCTCTCCCTCCCCTCCATGAAAATTTCTAAGAACCTTTGAGACATACTTAGTTCAGAAGCCAAACATCAGGTGGACAGTGAGAGGGTCTGGTCAACTGACTAGGTTTATGGCTTGGTGATTGCAATGACATAGTTGTTGAAGCCACTTGGGTCCTGCCCATGACAAAGGACCTGAATCCCTGTCATGGGCAAGCTCTTGTTGGCCCAGGTTACTGTGTGTGCCTTCTTGGCGCCCCACCCTGGATGTCGTGACGAAGGCTCTTTCAGTTCACACACCCATTTTCAGACGTTATTCCCAAACCACCATGCTTGGATGGGCCTCCAAAGGCTTCCAGGTTTAGAAATCTTAGATTCTAGTATTGAGTTATACCAGTGTAGTCTTGCCTCCCCTACTGGGCTCCCCTTTGCTTTTGGTCTCATTTCCCACCAGTGGAAACTTGGTTGGGAGCCTCTCGGGAAGGAGTAAGGATGTCTTGTCCCTTCCTCCAGGGAAGTCCAGGTCCTTACACAAAATTCATCATTTCCCCTCTAGCAACCCACTCTGTATAGCATATAAACTGCTAGGGCATAAAAGGCCATCCAGTGCAATGGCCTTGTGCTTAGATAACTAGGCAATTTCCCAAATAATATCAAAGTAAGCATCAAGGTGACTTGTTGCCTCCATAACTTTTAAGTGATGATATACAAGGCATGCCTTATATAGTCATAAGATAAAGTGACACAATGGAATTTGAATTTGGAAAGGTACATATTAGTAAGTTAATCTAAACTTAGAAAATGTGGATTCCAGCTACAAAGGTTTGTTTGTTTGTCTTGTTTTTTCCCAATACACATATGCTTTTTAGGCACACACCTATAGCTTCTTCCGTCTAATTAACCATGTCCTACTCTCCAGTGCACACATATCGTACACACACATCTGCTAGCCATATGAGAGTCCTTAACATGTCAGGACAGCCAGGATGCATAACTGGCTGGCCTGATCAAATTCCCTCTTTCCAAAGAACTTGAACTGGAAGCAAAGAATGCGTTGTTGTTTTGGGGTGCCATCGAGTCAATTCTGACTCATAGCAACCCCACGTGACAGAGTAGAACTTTCCCACAGGATTTCCCAGGCCGTAGTATTTATGGGAGCAGATCACAAGGTCTTTCTCCCCCAGAGCCTCTGGATGGGTTTGAACTGCCAAACTTTGAGTTAGTAGCTGAGCACTTCACAACGCTTGTGCTGCCCCCAGGACTAGTAGAAAATTATCATTCAGGGGGTATGGCTGTGACTGTCAATGGTGAATCATGGGAGTGAAGACCCACCAACCCCCACTGTGGGAGTTTGCAGATGTGCTTACGTGGGCAGAGTGCCATCCTGACAAGGATGGCATTCATTCTGAGAGCTCGTGTGGTGTCTCTGCTCGTTCCCCATTCAAACTCCTCCTTACTAGCTCCATCTCGCCTGGAGTCTTGTTCCCTGCAACATAATGAGGCTAAACTAAACCAAAAAAAAAAAACAAACCAAGTGCCGCTGAGTCAATTCCGACTCATAGCGACCCTATAGGACAGAGTAGAACTGCCCTCATAGAGTTTCCAAGGAAAGCCTGGCGGATTTGAACTGCCGACCCTTTGGTTAGCAGCCGTAACACTTAACCACTACGCCACCAGGGTTTCCGAGGCTAAACTAGAACATGCTAAATAAATGGAAGGGATGGAAAACAAATTAACTCCTGAGATAGAATTAGTTTTGGTTTTTGTTTGCTTGTTTGTTTTTGGTAAGAAAGGGGGAGTTGGGTTTGAAAGATGACTCATTTTCTATGCCAAGTGTTTAGGAACCTTCTCCCATTGTTCATCTCTACCCAAGGCGCACGGCATTCCTGGGACCTCAGGTAGGCTCCTAATGTGCTGGGAGACTCACGAAAGCTTACTGTCCTCCAACCTTATGTCTGATGATTACGGACCAGAGTTACAGGGTTATTACACTAAATGTAACGAGGCACCTGGGTTCCTTAGCAAAAGGGACAAGATTAATTCTGAGTGCTATCTTCATGCTGTAGTTTAAACAGCCCATTACACTGTTCATAGCAATTTCACCTCTTAGACTTAAAGTTGAGCTGTGGTTGAGCATATGTAAGACATTGTCAGATGTCAATGTACTATTAGCATTTCAAAGTACTTGTGGTTCAGATATATGCCTAGACCTGCAGGCTCCCCTAGTTATGTGTAAAATACTGCAAGGGCTTATTTGCCCCTCTCTTAACCTGTGGGAAAAGTGAGAAGCAGGTTTGCAGTGCGGTGTGTGAGGCCTGGGTAAGACCCTATCCCTGAATGTCTATTTTACATGTCTGTTGCCAGTACCAGAAACCTATTCAATAAATCATCATCAGTAAATCTTTGTCATTAATCAACATCAAGTCAGTTCAGATTCATAGCAACCTTATGTACAACAGAATGAAACGTTGCCTGGTCCTACGCCATCTTTATGATCCTTGGTATGTTTGAGTCCATTGTTTCAGCCACTGGGTCAATCCATCTCACTGAGGGCCTCCCTCACCTTTGCCCACCTCCACTTTGCCAACCACGGTGTCTTTTTGTATTGATTAGTCTTTCCTGATGATGTGTCCAAAGTAAACAAGCCGAAGTCTCCCCATACTCATTTCTAAGGAGCATTCTGGTTGTATTTCTTCTGAGACTGATTTGTTTGTGTTTATGGTAGTCCGTGATATATTCAAAATTCTTCACCAACACCACCACTTTAATGCATCAAATCAATAAATCATTAAATTAGCATATAAGAAGTAGACTTACAAGTTTATGCACTCATTCAACTAACCTTTATGTTGTGTCAGACACTGGGCACTGGTAGGGAAGAGGTGGACGTGTGGAAGACAGAGACTAAAATAAATAAGGCAAAGAGTTCCTTCCCTCTTGAGGTATGTACAGAGTCACGTTGTTGTTGTTAAAAAAAAAAAAAACACAAACCCATTGTCGTTGAGTAAATTCTGAATCATAGCAACCCTATAGGACAGAATAGAACTGCCTCATAGGGTTTTCAAGGAGCAGCTGGTGGATTCAAAACACCAACCTTTTGGTTAGCAACAGAGTTCTTAACCACTATGCCACCAGGGCTCCTTGTTGTTGTTAGATGCCATCAAGTCTATTTTCAACTCACAGCAACCTCATGTGACAGAGTGAAACTGCCTCCATATGGCTTCCTAGGCTGTAATCTTTATGGGAGCAGATCACTAGGTTTTTTCTCCTGTGGAGCCACTGATGAGTTGGAACTGCCAACCTTTTGGTTAGCAGCTGAGCACTTAACCACTGTGCCACCAGGATCCTTTCCATAAAGGAAGTTTCCATAAACTTCCCTATGGGGAAGTTCTACTCTGTGCTCCTTTGGGGTTGCTATGAGTCAGAATCACTCAATAGCACACAACAACAATAACAACAATCTTTATGGAAGCAGATAGCCAGGTCTTTCTCCTGCAGAGCTGCTGAGTGGGTTTAAACCTCCAACCCTTTGGTTAGCAGCCAGCCACTTAACCGTTGCACCAAAAAGTCTCCTTGTACATACGGGCATAAAAGAATTATTGTTTGGAGAAAAACCTAAGGTTGTACTTGTGGATAGAATGCAGAGGGTTTGCATGTCTTATCAGTCAAGGTCTACTCAGGAAAACAGAAAGAACAATAGGTATTTCAGAAAAGGAAGTTTAATATAGAGAATTGATCTCAAAGTTGTAAGTTGTTGAAGAAGTTGAAGGGCCGAAAGGAAGCACTGAGGTAACACCAACATAACAGCTGTACAAAGCAGGGGCCACCCTCGTAGCTGGGCAGGCCAGGGAAGATATGGGGTATCAGAAGCTAGGAGGAAGTGCTCTACAGAGGTGGGACTCAGGCTTTTGAGGACGGGTCATGACTCAGCTGCTTTTAGGGCCTTTGAGGGGCACAATTAGGCTGTTTTTGGGAGCACAGGAAGAAGTTGAAGGCTGGAACCAACTGTCACCATTGGCCAAAGTGCCATTTCTGGACTGATGCTGTTGGGAACAAATGGGAGAAGGGAGTTCATTCTCACCCGCCCCCTCTGTCTTTCAGTTTATTTCTAGTGTCTGCTGTTGGTAGAACCTAACAGGTGCCAGCTGACAAGAGTCACAACCACCCATTCACAGAGGAGCATAAAAGGCTAGATTTGGAATGGAGGGCCAATAGCTAAGTCATCAGCCCACAGGCTATAGAAAAACTTGGGAAATGTATCTTGTAGGAAATGGGATGCATCAAAGGCCCTTAAACAAAGGTGAGACAGAATCTTGACATAGATGTGGAAGTCAATTTGGGTGAGGGATGAGAACCTAAGTTCGGGAGACTGGTTAGGAAGCTCTGGCAGATGGCATTTTCCAACACACAGAATAGTTCTCATTCTGCAAACACTTCTTCCAATGTGACTTTGCCACATCTCCAATTGAAAGGCTCCTACACTGCCTCTCCTTGAATTGAGTGGGCTTGTGACTATAGCAGAAATGACACAATGTGGCTTATGAGACTAGGAAATGGAAGGCTGTATGCCTTCTGCCTAGTGCTCTTTAAGCTACTCCCTTTCAGAACCCAGCTGCCATGCTGTGAAGAAGCCCAAGTAGCCACAGAAAAGACCATGTGTAGGTGTTCCAGCTGACAGCCCCAACTGACAGCCAGGATCAACTCTCAGAGAATGAGTCAGGGAGCAATGAGACAATTGCAGCCCCCAACCAATGAGTCACCTCAGCCTTTGACTCTTCCTAGATGAGGCCCTGTGGAATCCGTGATCGTGATAACATGGTTGCTCTTTTACACCACTAAGTTTGGGATGGTTTGTTAAGTAGAAGTGGAAAATGTAAAAGAGAGTATGATTAGTCTCTTTAAGAGAGGATGAATACATGCTACCAGGCAACGGGGATGGAGAAAAGAGGAGAGAATGAGAGAATTTTAAATAAAGAATGGGAAAGATTTGTTGGATATTTATGACCTTAACTGATAGGTTATACTAAAAAAGGAACAGGTTTGGACAGGGTGGTGGTGGGACAATGAGATATGGTTATTTGGAGGTGGGGTACCATATACTGTTTCAGAGAAATGAAGGTAGCAAATAATGAGTTTAGTTCTGCAGAGGGTATATGTGTACGAGGTATATGTGGTGAAAATGCCTGGTAAGTGTTTGGAAATGCAGGTTTAGGTATCAGAGAGAGAGTGTGTACATTTTGGAGTCATTGTGTACAGAAGGTGAATGAGCTCACCTTGGAAAGAAACATTAAATAAGAAAAAAGGATAAGGACAGAACTCTGGAGGAAAAAAATCAAGGAACAACAAGAGAGTTAGGAGGGGAGCCAGAGAGAGTTACCTTATTAAAACCTCGGATGAAGAGAATTTCAAGAAGGACAGAGATATAAAGAGTGCCAAGTTCTGCAAAGAAGTGGAGAGGATCAGGAATGGAAAGAGGCCATATTTAGAGATTGTCAGAGAGAAGTTTCAATGAAGTGATATGGGTTATCCAGATTGCATTGCGTGGCAGAGCTTGAGGATGAGTAAGGTCAAGGTTTTTTCTATTTCCCTTTGGATGGAGAAACTTGGGCAAGTATATAGGTTGAGGAAGGGAACCAGTCAACAGGGAAAGATCTGAGAGTGAGAAGGCACAATTTGGAAAGCTATGGGACCTGGCTCACAATTGGCAGGATTAACTTTGGAGGAGGGAGTCCCTAAAGCAAAAACCAAACCCATAGCCATCAGCTAAATTCTAACTCATAGCAACCATACAGGACAGAGTAAAACAGCCCCATACAATTTCCAAGGAGTGCCTGGTGGATCTGAACTGTCGACCTTTTGGTTAGCAGTTGTAGCACTTAACCACTATACCACCAGGGTTTCCGAGGGAGTCCCTAGGTGGTGCAGATGGTTAAGCACTCAACTACTAGCCAAAAGGTTGGTAATTTGAACCCACCCAGAGGGACTTTGGGTAGCAAGCTGGCAATCTGCTTCCAAAAGTTCACAGGCCTAAAAACTCTATGGAGCAGTTCTACTCTGCACACATGGGGTCACCATGAGTTAGAATGGACTCCACAGCAACAAACTTGGAAGGAGGAGGATCAGCACCCTGGATAGAGACGTCAGCCCTAGGGGTGGCTTTAGGATTCAGGCTGAGAAGCAGATGGAACTGGTCAGGCTGTAGTGACTTAAGAGTTGCTTTCTTCCCTTCTCTGTGGGTCTAGAGCTGCTTCATTGTCCTTTTCTTTTTAAAGGTAACCATGAAAACATATTACCACCATCTGGCCCTCAAAGACACTGAGGCTCTCCGGCACATCTCAGAAGCCCGTGATTAAGCAGTCAACACCATTTCCAGGCTGGTATCAGTGCTGCTAACAATAGGCACACCCCTGGGAGGCTCCGTAGGAAGCCACCTCCCCTGCACAAAGAGAGAAGAAGTGGAGAAAAGAAGGAGGAGGACAGGCATGAGGCTCCAGAACATTTTGAAACAAGTTGACAAATGACAGCACGGAGCTTTATTTACCTGGGGCAGTGCTATATATTCAGAGTCTTATTTAGAGGAAGTTAGGGAATTCCACATGAGTAACTGTTGGCACCAGCTGTCATTTCTGTACTCTCAGTTAAATGGGCTGATGCTTCGCTTGAAGTTCTGCTTTTCTTGTTCTGACTTTCAGGATGACGGTATGAGAGAGTTTTGAGGGAGTCAGTGATATTTACCCCCTCTGAATTCTGAATTAATGGAGAAAGATATACAGAATTCAGATAGGAGTCAAATTTGTTCTTTACGGGGAAAACTGGATAGGATGGGATTCTGAGTGTGGCTAAAATGAGCTCCTGCCTCTTTTCCCCTAAATTGAACTTGCTGGCTGAGTCTGTTGGCCCAGCAGTGGACAGGGCCTGCTATGGTGACCTGATGGTCTGAGGGGACAGGCAGCTCCAGAAGAAAACCAAGACAAGCAGGACAACTTCACTTCTGAGGAGCTTTCTTCAATTCTTCAACCTCAACTCTCGGAGAAACGAGGACCTGTGGTGGTCAGACTCTCAGTGTCTCACTACTGACACATATTTCTTTTACTTCCTCAGGGAAGAACCAGAAGAAATGGAGAGAAGGCAGCTGCTTCTTCCCTAATACTCCTGAGAGGGTGGAAGCATTGGTGGAAGTTCTTATTTTGTGGGTTGATGGGGAGGTAGGGAGAGGCATATTTCCCCCATCAATACCCTATTGTTAAATATACAGTATGAGATACAGTTTCATTGTGTGGCTTATTTTTCTAGAGAATATCTGTGACCTGCAGAGGATTTTATCCTCTTGGGAGAAAGCATAGCACACATGAAAAAAATCCTGGGACCAATAAGCAACATTATGATAAACAGAGAAAATACTAAAGTGGTCCAGGATTTCATTTTACTTGGATCCACAATCAACATCCACGGAAGCAGCGGTCAAGAAATCAAATGACACATTGCATTGGGCAAATCTGCTGCAAAAGACCTCTTTAAATTGTTAACAAGCAAAGATGTCACTTTGAGGACCAAGGTGCGCCTCACCCAAGCCATGGTATTTTCAATCACCTCATATGCATGTGAAAGCCCAGCCTACCAGCTGGGTTAACCAGCCTGTGCACTTACAAGTAGGAGTCGTGAGTCCACTGCGCACCTGAGCTTCTAGGGCCTCTTGGACCATTTTTTCACCAAAAGTGCCACTTTGACCAGAAGAAAAGAACTCAGTTCAGTCTTAGCACCCTGGCTTTCCAGCATGGAGCACTGATTCAGTCACCAAACTGCAGGACAAGCATCTGACATTCTGGTCATTACAACTTAAGAAGAACCACCAGGCCAGGTGGCCAGAATCAGTGGTCACCACTTCAGCGTGTGAGAGTATTCTCCCCCTGTCTTAGTCATCTAGTGCTGCTATAACAGAAATACCGTAAGTGGGTGGCTTTAGCAAACAGCAGTTTATTCTTTCACAGTTTAGGAGGCAGGAAGTCCAAATTCAGGGTACTAGCTCCAGGGGAAGGCTTTATTCCTTTGTTGGCTCTGGAGGAAGGTCCTCATCATCAATCTTCCCCAGTCAAGGAATATTTCAGCACAGAAACCCTGGGTTCAAAAGACATAATATTCTCCTGGGTGTACTTTCTGGTGGCATGAGGTTCCCATCTCTTTATTCTCTTCTCTCTTTTATATCTCAAAACAGACTGACCCAAGACACAACCTAATCTTGTAGATTGAATCCTGCCTCACTAATATAACTGCCTATAATCCTGCCTCATTAACATCATAGAGGTAGGATTTATAAACACATAGGAAAATAACATCAGATGACAAAATGGTGGCCAATCATACAATACTGGGAATCATAGCCTAGCCAAGTTGACACACACTTCAGAAGAACATGATTCAATCCATAACACCCTCCTAACACCAGCTCCTACACATCGTTCAAAACTCAGCTCAGAAGCAGCCTGACCGCTGAAGTCTCTCCCAGCTCCCTCCTCCATCACCAGTGCACAGTCACTTGGTCCAGCCTACCAAGCAACATTGTAATTATTCTTGCCTGAGCATTTCCCACAACACTGAGAGCATTTCACGGACTCACTCAATAGGGTTTATAGTGGATGATTTGATTGGCATTTCATGGAATTGAATACAGCTTTCCATTTTAAGGCACAGACCAACATGATACTGGTTCAACTATTACTTTTCTTCCAGTAAAATCCTTCAAGCCTTTTGAACAAGTTTCCACTTTCCACAGCAGAAGCACCCACGTGTGGAAATAGCCACTGTCCATCAGAATGACATGCCTTGGCGTGAGCAGTTGACATGTGACCAGATGTGTGACTGTCCCATAGACTGGCTTCCATGGCTCATCACAGGAAATGGTCATAATTTTAATTAAATGCCTGCTACAGGTCACGGACTGTGGTGGACAATCAAAACCTAGCAAGTTACTAGAGGTCTCAGTTATCTAGTGCTGCTATAACAGAAATATCACAAGTGGATGGCTTTAAAGGACAGAAACTTATTTTCTCATATTTCAGGAGGCTAGGAGTGCAAATTCAGGGCATGTCTATTTCAGCGTCTAGTAGCTGCCACAATCCTTGGGGCTCCTGAGCTTGTAGGTGTCTGCCCTGTGTGCATCTGTCTTCACGAGGCATCTTCCCTGTGTGTGTCTGTGCCTGTTCTGGTTTTCTGTAAGATGTCGCTCTGAAGTGATAAGGCTTAGGACCCACCCTGTTCTGGTATGACCTCATCAATATAACAAAAGACTTTATTTCCAAACAGGGTCACATTCATAAGTGCAGAAACTAGGGCCTCAATGTATACTTTTGGGGACACAATTCAATCCATAACATTGGGATTTACCCACATTTTCATTGAGAAAATTGTGGTACTAAGAGGCTCAGGAATTTGGCCAGCTGTACAGAGCTGCTGAGGAGCTGGGATTTCATTGCAGGTCTGACCAACTGGAACCCTGGCTCCTACCACCGCTCACTACACACCACCTTCTCACTGCCCTCCTTCAAGCGAGACATAAACATCCTTGAGAAATGGTCTCCATACATCTAAAGTCTCTCCATGTGAGATTCAGTTCTACAGATGGGTACCAGATTGACCTTGCTAACAGATTAAAAAACTTAAAAAAAAAAAATCACAATTATTTCATTTCTCCGTTCTTAGCTTCAATCATATTCTGATACTTTGCTCTTTCCCAGGGCCTTTCATCTGGCACTTTCCAAGTGCTTTGCGAATTCTTATGGACTTTGTTCCACAACAGCCCTGCCTGGGACCGACTATGGCCTCACCTCTAACAAAAGAGTCAGATAGGGGCATGATCCATTTCCTCTCCTCCTCCGAGCCTGCCAAGAACATACTTCTGAGGCCTTCACTTTGTTCCCATCCAGAAACCAACAACAGATTCTTTTTTAAGGTAGGGCTGGGTGTGAGAACTCGAAAAAACCACTCACAACAGGAAGGAAGCCCCGGTTTTTGGCTTAGATATCAGAGGTATTCACCCTCACCAGGAGGAAATGCTTACTTTTGATGGGTCCCTTAAAGCTTTTCAGGACTCAGTTTCCCCATCTGTAGCATGGGGAAGTGTTCTAACACAAAGAAATAGAACCATGTTAGATTTCACTCCAATGTTCTTCAGCCTCACCAGGTTGTGCTACCCACGTCAAAAGGAAAATAAGCAACTCCTTCTTTCTCACAGTTTTGTTGCTCTTTGAGAGCCCAGGGTTGCTAAACATCAAGCTTGATCAATCTCTAAAACACCAGTTGGTCCTCACACCGGGTCAGGGCATTTTTGCATGTCATCGGCTATACCGAAAATTTTTACGTGAGCACGGAAGAGTGGGAAGAGCGTATTTATAAATTCCTCTTTTTGCTACATCTACTGTTTTTAGAACATTAACAGAGCGTTATTAAGGAAGATCATTTCTTTCTCCAAAGAACAATGAAAATGAATTATGCCTTAGGAACGACATGAATTGAATTCAAAATCAAACTATTTGATCTCTGGCTATTTAACTTGCACACATGCGCACACACAATCCTACGTGAACTACATAAGTGCAGAGTAAACAAAAGGATAAAGATTGCACTTCTTCGACTTTACAAGAAAACATTTGAATTGAACTTAAAATCAAATTTCTCCACCACCTGCTTGTCCTTCGCACCCCGAACTAATTCGCTTTTAACCCCATTAATTAAGCACTTTCGTTAGAGACCATTCACTCTAGAAGGACCTGGTGAGTTGTCCACACGCTGAATGCACAAGTCATATTAAACACCAGCTGATCGGCTGGGAGCTGCGTTTTCTTCAAACATTCACAGCGGACATAGGTATCGCAGCAATACTATGTGGCATCCAGGTCAGCCTTGCTGTACAGCAGAGGCTCAGCTCAATGACGTCCGTCTGCAGCAACGTTTTCCTGATAAGATCGTCACGCCCTGCATGGCAGTAGTACATTGTATACACACAAAGACCAGCTCGGCCCCACCCAAGTATATACGCCTTCTGCGTCCTGAGCCAGGACAGAGAAAACCAAGGAGCGCTGTACTGGACCCCAATCAAACAAAAACTCTTCTCCAGGCTGGGCCTCTCCTGTTTGAGCTCTCTGCCTTCTCAGCACCCTCATGCTGCCCCTGCTATGTCAGAGAACAGAATCCCCACACCTGACCACACATTAACATACTCTGAGTTTTATTCCAGCCACTTGCAGGGGACCATTCTTGTCTGCTGCACAGAAAAGGGACAGAACCAAAAGAGGGAATTAAAACATCACCCCGGTGATATTTCAGTTAACGCAGGACCTGGATAGGCTGGAGAAAGATTCTTTCTATTCGATTATTCTACAAGTTCACAGTCATTTCTGGTAACTGTGAATGGACACCGACTCGTGCAAGGTCATTACTAATGAATACACATGATCAGGTGAGGAAAAACACAAATATACACACACTCTCTCTCTCTCGGAAACTTGGGAGATGAGTAGCAGGTTGTAGATCAAAATGAAAAGGGTTAAGTGTTGTAATTAAAGAGGTAATATTTGTAAGCCGTGAATCATGAGTGTGAATATCACCAGTTAGTTGCACCACTCGGAATGTTTCCAGCTACACTGTCTCCTAGGTTTAAAAGCACTTAGTAACACCCCAGTAAGAAAACCACATCTCCTGATCACAAAAGCAGGAAGGCTTGATCAGAAAATGTTAACCCTTTCATGCCCACAAACATGACACACCCATTACGAGACCTCGTCGTGCCTGGCTCAGATTATCAATGCAAGAACTTGGCCCTGCCTTCCAACTGCCCCGTCCACTGCAGGGAGGGGGCAGAACTACCTGTGATGCAAAGAAGAACTTCAGTGTCACAGACACACAGGCTTCTAGCAAACGCTGCTGGAGCCCCAGAGAAAGCGCTCATCCTGTTTGGTGTGGCAGCTGAGCTGGGCCTACAGGGGAGGTAGGATTTTCAGGGACAGACATGAGAGATGCCAGAGAGCCTCTAAGGGAACGGAATGGTCTGAAAAAGGAGCCCAAGGCAGCTCTCAGCACATTCTAATCCTGAGATCACGTTCATGGTGTGTGTCAGTCAGGGTTCAACCAGAGAAGCAGAATCCGTACAAGACACACACGTGAAGAGATGGGTGAAAAAGAACTGGCTACGAGAGAGTGGGGCTGGTTAAGCAAGTCTGAAATCCATAAGGCAAACAGAGAAGTTTGTGGGTGGGATGGAACTCCAGGGACACAGACGAAGTGGCTGTCCACAGGCAGAATGTCTGCTTTCTCTGGGGAAGCCGCAGCTTTAAAACCAACTGATTAAGTCAGGCCCACCCAGATTATCCAGCATACTCACCCTTACATAAAGTCAGCTGGTAAGGGACATTTTCATACCTGCAAAATCCTTTCACACCAACACCCAGACTAGTGTTTGACTGAATAACTGGAGACTGTGGCCTAGACAAGTTGATGCAGCAACTTCTTGGATGTATCGATTTACTTCAATTGTTGCTGGAGTCAATAAATTGTTCTGCCAGTCTGCTTAGGTCAGAATTCTCATTCTGTCACTGTCTACCATTTCTGTGTCTTTGGACAAGTTACTCAAATTTTCAGGGCCTCAGTTTCCCCTCTATAAAATGATGATGATAAACAGTACCTATTTTTGAAAATGATTAAAATAGCTAACTTGTAAAACGCTTAGAAAAATAGGCCCTCGCTAAGTGTTATCTATTATTACTGTCATCATATTCTCTACGACATTTATGTATGGCAGTGTAAGTAGCCAACACACCAAAAGCTACCTTAGCAAGTCGAGGGCAAAGCCAGGATTGGAATCAAGGGTTCCAGAATCCTATTATTCAGTAGCTATTTATTTAACATCCGCTGTGCTTGGTGTGTGGGCATTTAAAGAAGTGTAAATAAAATTCTTACCCTTGTTGACGTTACAGTCTAGCTGGATATATGAACAGGTAGTTAGTGGTCGACAATGCAGTCTACACGTCACATGAAGGGTAGAGAACCCAAGTATTTTTGGAGTTTCCATGGGGAGAGGTCACGTCCACCTAGGTCAGTCTGGGGACTCCCTGCAAATAGGTGAAATCTGTTCTGGGATTTGAGGAATGGTAGGATTGGAGATGTGGAGAAGAGAACAAAGCAGGCTGGCAGGCAAGGGGTGTCTGCATGAGCAAAAAAGGCATAAAACCATGAACAGAACAATGGTGCTTCGTTGAGTAAGAGAACACCAGGAATTTAAGTCTTCAACACTAGGTACTAGACAATATTGCTTCACTTAGGAAAGAATTACTTTGCCATCTCAAGCCTTTGTCTTTGTATATAAATCCCCAAGCACAGTCCCACAAGATTAACACTACACCCAGAGATTAAAAACATCTCCTTACATGAATTTTTCCACGGGGTTAGGCCTTTCCTGGTTTTTCTCCAGTGGTAGGCTTTTACTAAAAGAACAGCTACAGCAGCTGATACCTGGTATTTAAAAAATAGCTTCGCCAGGTTGGCACAGTTGAAGGATTTTATTTTACAAGATCTGTAACCAAAGAACATTGGCTTTGCCTTTTGTACTGGAGATGTAAAGGAATTAAAGGATTCCAGATTGCAAAGCCTTCATGAATAATTTAGGATCCTCTACTCCCAGCAAATATTCGCTTTACTTTCTATGTGCCAATATTGGGCTCTGACATTTGAAGAAGGTTTAATGGTGCTGAGGCCTCCTTAACTCAGGATCATCGCCAACCACACGTGCACACACACACGCATGCACCCTCATCCACACACACATTCCTGTTAGCTGTTTTGTATCATTTTATGTCTAAAATCTCAGAATTAAATCATTCTTAATATGATGGGGCTTTTGTGGTTTATGTGATTTATTTTATTTACCAAACACTTAATTGCTATCCCAAGGAGCCCCGGTGGTGCAGTCATTAAGCACTCAGCTGCTAACTGAAAGGTCAACAGTGGGAACCCACCAGCCACTCGGTGGGACTAAAATATGGCAGTCTGCTCCTGTAAAGATTACAGCCTTGAAGACCCTATGGGGCAGTTCTACTCTGTCCTATAGGGTCACTAAGAGCTGGAATTGCCTTGATGTCAACAAGTCAAAGCACATCCCGAATATCAACCCATCTTTGTCCTCATAACAACCCTATTTGGTAGGAAACATGAATGCTCCTTTGGAGGATGAGTTAACAAAATCACAGGGAGGTTACACAACTTCTCCAAACTACACAGCTAGTAGGAGACAGAACGGGGGCTCATACACAGGATATCTAAAGGCAAGCACTCCTAAGTTGTACTTTCAACCTTTATGCTGCCTCTACACCTGGTCGCCATGATTCAGAGTCAACAGCAACCAACAACAACAACATGTTGATCATAAAGAGATGAATAGTGACATCCAAGGCCTGCTATAGCCTTCTGCCTGTATACTCAGGAAGGGTCAAGACATTGGGGAGAGGGGTGTCTCTGCCCAATTTGGAGAATCCATTCTCAGCTAGCAGTTATTCCTCCCATCAACCTGTGAGCAAGAGTAAATGTTTTCCATTAGCATGGTATGTTGACAACAGGATACAAAGAGACAACAAAAGAAACATTGCAAGTATCTAGTTAGATCTATGTCCCCAGGCAGAACAAAAGGTATTCTCAGGGCTAAAAGGAGTTAGTGGGACAATTTATAGCCCGTGTTGAGGGAATGATCTTGTATTCATTTCATGAATCTGATAACAAAATATCATAAAGTGGGTGACATATTAGAACAAAAACATATTGTCTCTCAATTCTGGAGGCTACAGAACTGAATCAGCGTGTTGGCTGTGTTGATTCCTTCTGAGGGCTCTAAGGGAGAATCTGTTCCACGCCTCTCTCCTATCTTCTGGTAGCTCCATGGGTTCTTTGGCTTGCAGCTGCACCATCACATAGTGTCTTTCCTGTCTCTTTGCCTCTGTGCTTCTTCTCTTCTTTTGTAAAGACACCACTCAGACGGGATTAGGACCCACTCAACTCCAGTGATGTATTCAACACATCAAATCTACTCTTGAGATGGTCTCTAAATTCAGGTGGGATATGCTCAAGGCCATACTTTGGCTCTCATGGATTTGTTCTAATTTTCTTCAGTTTCAACTTGAACTTCCATATGAGCATTAAATGGTCTGTTCCACAGTCAAACCCTGGCTTTGTTGCGACTGATGAAACTGAGCTTTTCAGCTTTTCCATCATCTCTTTCCACAGATGTAGTAGATTTGGTTCCTGTGTATTCCAACTGGTCCACATGTATAGTCACCATTTATGTTGGTGAAAAAAGGTATTTGCAATGAAGAAGTCATTGCTCTTGCAAAATTCTATCATGCCACCTCTGGCATCATTTTTGTCACAAAGGCCATATTTTCCAACTACCAATCCTTCTTCTTTGTTTCCAGCTTTCACATTCCAATCTCCAGTAATTATCAACGCATCCTGATTGCATGTTTGATCAATTTCAGACTGCAGAAGCTGGTAAAAATCTCCAATTCCTTCATCTTTGGTCTCAGTGGTTAGTGTGTAAATTTGAATAATAATCGTATTAACTGCTCTTCCTTGTATGCATATGGATATTATCTTATCACTGACAACATCGTACTTCAGGATAGACCTTGACATGTTCTTTTCGAGGATGAATGCAATGCCATTCCTTTTCAATTTCTCATTCCTGGCATAGTAGACCGTATAGCTGTCCAATTCAAAATGGCCAATTTCAGCTTATTAATGCCTAGCAAGGTCATTAAAAAGACAAGAGAGAAAGAAAAGGCCAAAATGGATGTCAGAAGAGACTCTGAAACTTGCTTTTGAACTTTGAATAGCTAAAGCAAACAGAAAAAATGATGAAGTAAAAGAGCTGAACAGAAGATTTCAAAGGGCGGCTTGAGATAACAAAGTAAAGTATTATGATGACATGTGCAAAGACCTGGAGATAGAAAACCGAAAGGGAAGAGAAGGCTCAGCATGTCTCAAGCTGAAAAACTGAAGAAAAAATGCAAGCCTCAAGTTGCAATACTGAAGTATTCTATGGGGAAAATATTAAACAACGCAGGAAGTATCAAAAGAAGATGGAAAGAATACACAGAGTCACCATACCAAAAAGAATTGGTCGATGTCCAACCATTTCAGGAGGTAGCATATGATCAGGAACAGATAGTACTGAAGGAAGAAGTCCAAGGTTCCCTGAAGGTACTAGCAAAAAACAAGGCTCCAGGAATTGATGGAATCCAATTGAAATGTTTCAACAAACTGATGCAACATTGAAAGTGCTCACTCGTCTATGCCAATGCCAAGAAATTTGGAAGATAGCTGCCTGGCCAACCCACTGGAAGAAATCCATATTTATGCCTAGTCCCAAGAAAGGTAATCCAACTGAATGTGGAAATTATCGCACAATATCATTAATATCACATGCAAGCAAAATTAGACTGAAGATCACACAAAAGCAGCTGTAGCAATAGATCAACAGGGAACTGCCAGAAATTCAAGCCAAATTTAGGAAAGGATGTGGAATCAGGGATATCATTGTTGATGTCAGATGGGTCCTGGCTGAAAGCAGAGAATGCCAGAAAGATGTTTACCTGTGTTTTTTTGACTATGATAGGCATTCAACTATGAGGATCGTTAGCAAGTTGTAGATAACATTGCAGAGAATGTGAATTCCAGAACACTTAATTGTGCTCATGAAGAATCCGTACTTGGATCAAGAGATAGTCATTCAAACAGAACAAGGGAATACTGCACAGTTTAAAGTCAGGAAAGGTGTGCATCAGGGTTGTGCCCTCTTACCATACCTATTCAATCTGTATGCTCAGCATATAATCCAAGAAACTGGGCTATATGAAGAAAAACAAGGCATCAGGTTTGCAGGAAGACTCATTAACCACCTGCATTATGCAGATGACACAACCTTGCTTGCTGAAAGTGAAGAGGATTTGAAGCACTTACTAATGAAGATCAAAGACTACAGCCTTCAGTACGGTTTACATCTCAACATAAAGAAAACAAAAATCCTCACAAATGGACCGATAAACAACATCTTGATAAATGAAGAAAAGATTGAGGTTGTCAAGGATTTCGTTTTACTTGGATCCACAATCAACACCCATGAAAGCAGCAGTCAAGAAAGTAAAAGATGTATTGCATTAGGCAAATCGGCTGCAAAAGGCCTCTTTAAAGTGTTGAAAAGCAAAGATGTCACCTTGAAGACAAAGGTGTGGTGCGCCTGACTGAAGTTTTCGTGTATTCAATCGCCTCATATGTATGTGAAAGCTGGAGAATGAATAAGAAAGACCAAAGAAGAGTTCAAGCCTTTGAATTGTGGTGTTGGCAAAGAATACTGAATATTCCATGGACTGCCAAAAGAATGAACAAATCTGTCTTGGAAGAAGTAGAATCAGAATGCTCCTTAGAAGCAAGGATGGCAAGACTATGTCTCACATAGTCTTTGGACATGTTATCAGGAGGGATCAGTCCCTGGAGAAGTACATAATGTTTGGTATAGTAAAGGGTCAGCAACGAAGAGTAAAACCCTCAAGATGGATTGACACAGTGGCTGCAACAATGGGCTGGAGCATAACAACAATTGTGAGGATGGCACAGGACCATGCTGTGTTTCACTCTCTTGTACGTAGGGTGGCTATGAGTTGAATCTGACTCGATGGCACCTGACAACAACCACTACTCCAGTGTGACTTCATGGTAACTGATAACATCTTTAAAGATCCTATTTCCAAACAAGGTTACATTCATAGGTACAGGGGTTAGGACTTCAATACATCTTTTTGTGGGGCACAATTCAATTTGTAACAAAGCTGAAGAACACTATTGAGAAACATTTAATAGTCCAAATAAAAGTTTCTTATTTACCAATGTGGACTCTGAGTTTTTCTAAAACATATAAAGGTCCTCGTCCAAGAAAATGACTTTCCAAATACAGATCTGCATGGAACACAAAGAAAAGGGTCAGCAAAATCCAGACTACACAAGAATAAGGAGAGGAATGCAGGCCGGGATAGAGTTCTTACCCAGCCTGGCTATGGCCTTTCATCAATTCTTTGATATGAAGGAATTGGGAGTTTCCACCAGACTTATGCTACACGTGATTTGTTATACAGGAGGCCACATTCTCATTAAATTGCTAGCTACAGGAAGAAAAGTCAGCTAAAATGAATCAGAAACCGTTTTTCACAGTGTAAGAAACCATTTGACTGGGGTTTAACCTCAAACTGAAAACCATAAAAACAAAACTGTTTATATTTAACATCATTTTACATGATTATTGAGATAAACAATAAATCAAATAGTGATGGGGATGGGGGGAGCTGGCATGACATGGCTTCCTACATTTTATATTCAACTTTCTCAGCACCATCAAAGAGTAGCTCAGTTTTTCAAATACCAGAGAGCATCATCAGTTTTTTCAAGTGTTCCTTTTGATCTTTCGAAACACTTATCGTGCCATCATCCTTGTCGATCTACTCTCCGATCATTAGCTGGCATAACTCCCACACATGCTCACTTTTCAAAGGCTTTGCACAAGATTTGAACAGTTCTCCAACATCACTTTCATCAACCTCATATAATCCTGCCTCTATTGTGAGACTTCCAACTTTACTTTGTAAATGTTCTGCATGCTTTGCATGGCAATGGGTGATGTAACAACGACGATAAGAAAAAGGTTTTCCGTGATGACTGGTCATTCTAAGGTTTATTAGTGATTATTTTTATGTTATGATGACTTTTATTTTCTCTAAGCAAATTTTTAACTGAGGAGACCAAGTTAAAAAAAAAAAAAAAGACAACAAGGACATCCTATTGTTAAGAAACTGTTAAGTAACTGAAACCTCTGCATTCCATAGCTTGAGTTCAAACTCCACACCTTTTTCTTTTCATCAGGAGGTCCTGTGTTAAAAAAGCTCTAGGGGAGTTAGAGCCTAATTAGCTGGGTCAGCTGAACCTAGCTTCCAGTAGCACTCTAGTACCTTCCATTTTTGTTATAATAACCAACTACGTTAACACAAAAGTCTCCAAATACAAAACTGTCAAAGCTGATACATAAAATATTTATGTTTAATCTTTTGAAATACACAGATAACCTGGTGCTATGGATAGAATTGTTTCCCTAAAAAATATATATTAAAATTCTGGCCTCTAGATCTGTGGATGTGATTCTGTTTAGAAATAGGGTTTTCTTTTTTATGTTAAATAGGTCATGCCTGAGTCAGATCAGCTCTAAACCTAATCGTTTCTGAGTCATAAGAAGAGCAGAAGAGACATAAGAGATGCACTTCAGGGAAGACAGATGCCAAGAACACAAGGAACTCCAAGGAACTCCCAGGGATACCTACAAAGAAGGACTTTCACTGGACCCATGCCCTGAATTTGGACTTCTAGCCTCCTAAGCCGAGAAAATTAATTTCTGTTATTTAAAGCCACCCCTGTGTGGTAGTTTTGGGTACAGCATCGCTAGGTAACTAACACACCTGGCAAGAATTTAAAGAAAATTCTCACATAACAAAAATGATAAAGAAACGTGGCTAGAAAGAGATAAGCAAGGGCTAAGGCTGGAAGGTGCAGATATCTGATAATATCTGGCGTCAGAGAAATTTTGTTTTATGGGCTGGAAAGGCAGAATAGGAAAGCAAGCTTAGGGTCTGTTATGGATAGATCTATGTCCCTCAAAATTATGTGCTGTAGTCCTAACCCCTATACCTGTGGATGTAATCCCATTTAGGAATGGGGTTTTCCTTGTTATAGTAATAGGGCCATATCAGTGTAGGGCATGCCTTAAGTCAATCACTTTTGAGAAACAATAGAGCAGATTAGGCACAGAAACAAGCAAGAAAAAATGGAGGAAAGGTAGATACCGCATGGAGATCTCCAAAAACACTAGAGAAGCTGAGACAAAGATTTCCCCCACAGCTGACAGGACGAGCCTTCTCCTAGAGCAGGCACCCTAAACTGGACTTCTAGCCTCCTAAACTGTGAGAAAACAAATTTGTTTTTAAAGCCACCCACTTGTGGTATTTCTGTTACAGCAACACTAAGAAACTAAGACAGGGTCTGTGCAAGGCATTAAATCAGATCAGAAACACCACATAATAAATGTCAGGATCCTTAAAAAAACAACACGCACAAGAAGAAGAAAGTAGGAAAAGGCTCCTTCAGCTTTTGTTCTGAGTGCAGGGGGAAATATTCCACCCTGAAAATCTCTAACTACAGTCTGGTCCTCACTCAGCTTGGGTCCAGAATTCACACCACCTGTGTAGCCCACATAATCTCTGGTGTTTGTGCTCACAGGCAAAGAGCAAGAACCTTAAAAACAGGCCTCAAAGAATCCCTATACGTAAATTTCCTAGTACTATGTTTCACAATTCAAAATCAGACAATACAATCATGGATACAAGTCACCATGACTAAGAATCAAAGGAAGCAATAAACACCAAAAGCAAACCCACAGAAGAATTTACAGTTACCATATAAAACCCGTTGCCATTGAGTCAATTCCAACCCATAGTGACTCACAGGACAGAGTAGAACTGTCCCGTAGAGTTTCCAGGGAATGGCTGGTGGATTCGAACTGCTGACTTTTTGGTTAGCAACTGAGCTTTTAATGACTGAGCCACCAATATACAAAATATAAAATACATATCATTCCTATACAGTCACCATGAGTCAGAACCAACAGCAACAAATATGGAGTTTTGGGGGGTTTTAGTGACATAGTGGTTAACCAGTTCAGCTGCTAACCAAAAGGTCAGTAGTTCCAACCCATCAGCCTAGACATTCCGGAGGAGAAAAGACCTGGCGATCTGCTCCCATAAAGATCGTTGTTGTTGCTAGGTGCTGCGGAGTCAGTTCCGACTCATAGTAACCTACAGACAAGAGCATAAAACACTGCCCAGTCCAGTGCAATCCTCACAAATACCGTTTTGCTTGAGCCCACTGTTGCAGCCACTGTATCAATCCATCTCATTGAGGGTCTTCTGCTTCCTCACTGACCCTCTACTACACCAAGAACGATGTCCTCCAGGGGATGACCCCTCTTGATAACATGTCCAGAGTATGTGGGATGCAGTCTCATCATCCTTGCTTCTAAGCAACATTCAGGTTCTTCTTCTTCCAAGACAGATTTGTTTGTTCTTTTGGCAGTCCATGGTATATTCAATATTCTTCCCCAACACCACAATTCAAAGGCATCAATTCTTCTCTGGTCTTCCTTATTCCTTGTCCAGCTTTCACATGCATATGAGGCGATTGAAAACACCATGGCTTGGGTTAGGCACACCTTAGTCCTGAAAGTGACATCTTTGCTTTTCAATACTTTAAAGAGGTCTTTTGCAGCAGATTTGCCCGATGAAATGCGTCATTTAATTTCTTGATCACTGCGTCCATGGGTGTTGATTGTGGATCCAAGTAAAATGAAATCCTTACCAACTTCAGTATTTTCTCCATTTATCATGATGTTGCTTAATGGTCCACTTGTAAGGATTTTGTTTTCTTTATGTTGAGGTGTAACTCATACTGAAGGCTGTGGTCTTTGATCTTCATCAGTAAGTACTTCAAGTCCTCTTCACTTTCAACCAGCAACTTTATGTCATCTGCATAACACAGGCTGTTAAACGAGTCTTCCTCCATACCCGATGCTCCATGTTTCTTCATACAGTCCAGCTTCTAGGACTATTTGTTCAGCGTACACATCGAATAAATATAAAAGGATACAACCCTGACACACACCTTTCCTGACTTTAAACCACACGGTTTCCCCTTGTTCTGTTCAAACAACTCCCTCTTGATCTGTGTACAGGTTCCTCATAAGCACAATTAAGTGTTCTGGAATTCCTATTCTTTGCAATGTTATGCATAATTTGTTATGGGTCACACTGTCGAAAGCCTTTGTATAGTCAATAAAACACAGGTGAACATCTTCCTGATATTCTCTGCTGCAGCCATTTTTGAATGATCCTCAGCAAAATTTTGCTTGCATGTGATATTAATGATATTGTTCGAAAATTTCTGCATTCGGTTGCATCACCTTTCTTTGGAACAGGCATAAATATGGATCTCTTCCAGTCAGTTAGCCAGGAAGCTGTCTTCCAAATTTCTTGGCATAGATGAGTGAGCAGTTTCAGCCCTGCATCTGCTTGTTGAAATATATCAGTTGGTATTCATTCAATTCCTGGAGCCTTGTTTTTTGTCAATGCCTTTTTTTTTTCAGTGCAGCTCAGACTTCTTCCTTCAGTACCACCAGTTTCTGATTATATGCTACCTCTTGAAATGGCTGAACATCAGCCAGTTCTTTTTTGGTCTAGTGACTATTCCTTCCATCTTCTTTTGATGCTTCCTGCATCGTTTAATATTTTCTCTGTAGAATCCTTCAAAACTGCAACTCCAGGCTTGCATTTTTTTCTTCAGATCTTCCAGCTTGAGAAATGCTGAGCATGTTCTTCCCTTTTGGATTTCTATCTCCAGGTCTTTTTACATGTCATTATAATACTTTGTCTTCTGGAGCCACCCTTTGAAATCTTCTGCTTAGCTTTTTTACTTTGTCATTTCTTCCTTTTGCTTTAGCTACTCGATGTTCAAGAGCAAGTTTCAGAGTCTCTTCTGACATCCACTTTGGTCTTTTCTTTCTTTCCTGTCTTCTTAATGACCTCTTGCTTTCTTCATGTATGATGTTATTCCACAACTCCTCTGGTCTTTCGTCATTCATATTCAACGCGTCAAACCTATTCCTGAGATGGTCTCTAAATTCAGGTGAGATATACTTAAGGTCATACTTTGGCTCTTGTGGACCGATTCTAATTATCTTCAGCTTCAGCTTGAACTTGCCTATGAGCAATTGATGGTCTGTTCCACAGTTGGCCCCTGACCTTGTTCTGACTGATGATATTGAACTTTTCCATCATCTCTTTCCACAGATGTAGTCGATTTGCTTCCTGTGTATTCCATCTGGCGTGGTCCACATGTATAGTCACCATTTATGTCAGTGAAAAAATGTCTTAGTATTGAAGAAGTTGTTGGTCTTGCAAAATTCTATCACGCAATCTCTGGCACCATTTCTATCACCAAGGCCATATTTTCAAACTATCTATCCTTCTTTGTTTCCAACTTTTGCATTCCAATCACCAGTAATTATCAATGCATACTGGCTGCAAGTTCAATTAATTTCAGACTGCAGAAGCTGATAAAAATCTTCAGTTTCTTCATCTTAGGCCTTAGTGGTTGATGGGTAAATTTAAATAATAGTTGTATTAACTGGTCTTCCTTGTAGGTGTATGGATATTATCCTATCACCAACAGCATTGTACTTGAGGATAGATCTTGAAATGTTCTTTTTGACGATGAATGCAACACCATTCCTTGTCAAGCTGTCATTCCTGGCATAGAAGGCCATATGACTGTCCGATTCAAAATGACCAATACCAGTCCACTTCAGCTCTCTAATGCCTAAGATATCCGTGTCTATGTGTTTCATTTCACTTTTGATGATTTTCAATTTTCCTAGATTCACACTTCATACATTCCAGGTTCCAATTATTAATGGATGTTTGCAGCTGTTTCTTCTCATTTTGAGTCATGCCACATCAGCAAATGAAGGTCCCAAAATCTTGGCTCTGTCCATGTCATTAAGGTTGACTCTACTTTGAAGAGGCAGCTCTTCCCCAGTCATCTTTTGAGTGTCCTTCCAATCTGGGGTGCTCATCTTCTGGCACTATATCGGACAATGTTCCACTGCTATTCATAAGGTTTCCAGTGCCTAATCCTTTTCAGAAGTAGACTACTGGGTGCTTCTTCCTAGTCTGTCTTAGTCTGGAAGCTCAGCTGAAACCTGTATGCCATGGATGACCATGTTGGTATCCAAATACTGGTGGCATATCTTCCAACATCACAGCAACACACAAGCCCCCACAGTACGACAATGGGGGCCCATAAAGATTATAGCCTAGGAAATCCTATGGGGCAGCTCTACTCTGAGTTGTACTCCACTCAATAGCAATGGGTGTGGTTTGGTATGGGTATGTGTAATATGTTTTAAAAATGTAAAAGAATATTAAACTTATGATGCAAAAGTATTAAAAATCGTGGATATTTGAAAAAACAAATCTTATAAAATTGAAAAATATAATAACAAAATTTAGAAATGCAAAGGATGGATTAAACAGAAGATTAGACGCCTATGAAGAGAGATTTAGTAAATTGGGAGACAGATTTGAAGAAATGTGCCATAACAAATCACAGATACATAAAGAAAAAAAATATTAACAAGGACTTAAGGAATATGGCAATAGAGTGAGACGGTCTACTATACATCTAATTGAAGTATCAGAAGGGGATAATAGACTGGTGAGGAAGAAATATTTGAAGAGATAATGGTTGAGAATTTTTTCCAAATTGATAACAGACATAAGTCTTCAGATTCAAGAAGCCCAACTAATCCCAAGCAGGAAAATGAATACTAAAATATTGGAGAAAGATGCATAAGAGTTGGGAGAGGTGTGATCACAATTAAGACATTTTAAGGATCTCACACTCTTTAGGAGGAAGTAAAGATATGCTTTGATTTCAGATTTTGTTAACTATATTTTTTTAATTTTAGGCAGAAACCACTAAAAGATAACACATTACTTCAAACAAATAGAAGGAAAAATTATGACAATGGGGAGGGCTAGAGGGGGAGGAATAAAAGCCCAGACAATCCAACATTAAAAAAAAAAAGGAAGAAAAGTACTAAGAAAAACAGAACATATAACACAAGAAAAACAGAACATATATAGAAGGCACAAAAATAAGATGATGTAAATAAATCAATAATAACTGTAAATATAAATGGACTACACTCATCATTTAAAAGGCATAGATTGTCAGACTGGATTTTTTTTTTTAATGATATATATAGTATACTGTAGACACACCTACAGCCAAAAGACTCAGAAAAGTTCAAAATAAAAAATATACATGACAAAGAAGAGAGTTGGCATTAATAACAGGCAAAATAGTCTTTAAAACAAGCATTTGTGGAGGTGCCTAGATCATAACAAAATGATCAATCATTTAGGAGGATACAAATATCCTAAACTTCTATGTACCTGTCAATATAACCTCAAATACATATTTGTTTAAATAGCAACACTGCAAGGGAAGTTGACATATATACCCATATAGAGAAAATTTTAACATGCCTCTCTAAATAATTGATAGACCAAGGAATCAAAAAAGTCACAGAAAAATAGAGAATATTTAAACATTAAAATTAGCTAGGTTGACTTGCTTCCCAAGACCATAAAACATGTATTTTTTCAAGCATCCGTGAGTATTTATTAAAAAATGACCATATACTGCCATAAGACAAGATTCAACACATCTCTAAAAATTGTTATTATACAAACCACATTTTCTTTTCCAATAAATCAAATAATTTTCCTAGTTCCTTTCACATTACATATGAGGATCTAAAAGAAGCCACAAGACAGCTGTGTCATAAAGCTTGGATCTAAAATAGAAAACACAACAATCCAAGAAGAAATTTCAAGCTAAATGCAAATACTTAAGTTGGTAGTAACCCATGACACTGAATTGTGCTCATTTAAACTAGTGATCTTCATTATTATCAACTGAAAAAAAAAGAATACTGAAAATACAGATGACACATACGAAGAATTGTGAAATTCTTATAAACCAAACCAAAAACCGAATTTGTTGCCACTGAGCTGATTCTGGCTCATAGTGACCCTGCAGGACCCAGCAGAGCTGCCCCACAGGGTTTCCAAGGCTATAAATCTTTATGGAAGCAAACTGTCACAAAAAAGTAATGCCAGGAGCAGAGTGTGTCCTTTGGACCTAGGGTCCTTGTACTGAGAAACTCCTAGACCAGGGGAAGATTGATGACAAGGACTTTCTTCCAGAGCCAACAGGGAGAGAAAGCCTTCCCCTGGAGCTGGCAGTCTGAATTTGGACTTCTAGCCTCCTAAACTGTGACAGAATAAATTTCTCTTTGTTAAAGCCATCCACTCGTGGTACTTCTGTTATAGCAGCACTAGATGACTAAGACATATAATTCAAGAAACAGAAAGCAAAATTTCTTTCTAAAACTTTCATTTGGTTAAAGATTCTACATACACAAGAAGATGTTTTAACATGAAAGGAAACAGACTGCAGGTCATAAATAGAATTAACTGCTCTCTGTCATATACACTAGATTACAGTACTGACATATAGCACCAAACCAAAAATCTGTTGCTGTCGCATCAATTCCAACTCACAGCAACCCTATACAACAGAGCAGAACTCTTCCACAGAGTTTCCAAGGAGCAGCTGATGGATTCAAACCACCAGCCCTTTGGTTAGCAGCAAAACAATTAACCACTATGCCACCAGGGCTCTGAAATACAACATAACACAGTATAGGTATCTATAGTTGTCCTTTGTGTTAGTTTTCTATTCCCATGTAAAAAATTACCACAAGTTTAGTGGCTTAAAACAATATACATTTATTATCTCATAGTTTCTCTGGGCCAGGAGTTCAGGCATGGCTTAGCTGGGTCCTCTACTCAGGATCTCACAAGGCTGTAATCAAAATGTCAGCGAAGGCATCAGCCTCACTGAGGCTCAGGTTCTTTTCCAAGTTCACATGGTTGTTGGAAGAATTCATTTCATTGCAGCTTTAGAACTAATGGTGACTCGCTTCTTGACAGCCAGCAAGAGAGTGTCTCTGACTTTCTAGTCTCTAAATTTCTAGATTTTCTTTTAAAAGGCTGGTCTGATTAGGTCAGGCCCACACAGGATAATCTACCTTCTGAGTCATTTAAAGTCAACTGATTAGGGGCCTCAATTACTTCTGTAAAATTCTTCACCTTTGCCATATTCTATTGGTTAGAAGAAAGTTGCAGGTCCCACATACACTCAAGAGGAGGATATTATACAAGGGCATAGGTCATTAGGGGTCATCATAGAATTCTGCTTGCCATTTCCTTTGTGT
The DNA here is from genome assembly GCF_030014295.1 of Loxodonta africana. NCBI lineage: Eukaryota > Metazoa > Chordata > Mammalia > Proboscidea > Elephantidae > Loxodonta > Loxodonta africana. Next base: position 233,969,566 of record NC_087342.1, on the reverse strand, counting down.
GGCAAAACAGCAAGGAGGGTTCTGTGCATATTTCCAAACTGGGCCATGGCTAATGTTACAATATAATAGTGAAATGAGCAACTAGCCACTCACAGAATATTTTTTTTGGTGGTAGTTGTGGTTGTTGTTTGTTCTACCTTCTAACTTTTTCAGTTATTCATTCAACAAACATCTACCTATTGGCTGCAGTATACCAAGTACTGTGCTAAGTGCTGGATGTATGAAAACAAATAAGCCACAATTCTTGTGCGTGAGGAAATTGCAACCATTGCTTATCCCACCAGCTGCACACCAGTGATCCAGGTTTCTCTACATTACTCTATTACTCAACCATTTTGCTGCAATGTTTGATGTTTTTCCACAAAAACCTTCCTCAGAATTCACTGGACTGCAGTGGGTTTGGCTTTTTTTCTTTTTGGCTGACAGAGGTGGCTGCTAAGCCTAATTTTATTATGGACATGAGGTTGGAGCCTGAGGCCAATATCCCAAACCAGATGTTTCAGGAAACCTTTCTTACCTGCTGTGTTTAGTGAAAAGAATAATGACCTGTTTCAAACCAGCTACCAAAGCAGAGATTTACAGCCTTTCTCTTCTGAAAATCATCAAGCAAAGGAGGAAAACTTCGAACAACAAATTTTTTTTTTTAGCATGTCAGGACACACTATGAGTTTTCTCACCCAATGTTAAAACCAAAGCTATGAAGCAAAGCTAATAAATCAGCACTGTGGATTAGCCGTCCATAGTAGAGCTTCCAGTGGGCACTTCCAGTTAACTGCCGAGTTAACCATCTGGGTTTCGGTGGATGACCATTCGTCCATTAATTCTCAATGAATTTAACTGAACTTGAATCTCAAGTATCCAGACATATTTTCTCATGGAGCAGAGACAGATCAGTAGTCCAGAGCCTGGCTGTCATGTGAGACATCCCCAGTGAGGGACTCTGGGACTGCAGAACTTGTTCTTTTTTTTTTTTTTAATTCCTTTGGTGCCTCTCAACTTTGCGTGCATTATGAGTAAATAAAATGCTTTAAAATAAGCACTGCTTCAAAAGAGAGTTGTTTGTATTTTGTCCAAGTGTTCCACGACCCTAGGGAAGTGGCAAACAGTCACCGATCTAAGGTTCCAGGCAGATGACTGATTTGAAGCTGTTCTCACGTTTTATGCCATATCTTGTAACTCCTCCCTGGATATAGTGTAGTAAATCAAAACCCACTTTAGTTACGAATAAGCTCAGAGGAGCAGAAAGCTACAAGATAAAGTTCTCCAGCCTATTTAAATAACCCCAATGCCCTGGTCTTTGGACCAGAATGTTTCCTTTCCTTGTTCAGACCTGACGTCCACAGTTATGACTTTAATCTGGAGCCCAAGAATACATTCTGATCAATTACATTGAAAATCCATTACAGCAGTCATGAAAAAAAAAAATTTTTTTAAAGGAAATAATTCTTACTTATCTGCTTGAAATTATGCTACCAGAACACAATAAGAAACTCATTCAAAGAAATCTCCTGTTACTAAATTTCATTTTGCCTTTTTCTCATTTTCTTCTTCCGAAAACCACTTCTATTTTGGTCGACATTAATGTAAACTCCACCGTTCTCCAAGGAGTACAAAGTGCTTTGTCAGCTCATCATCATATTCCCGTCCCATCCAGCAACACAAGGGGCACTTCACTGTGACTCACTGTTGCTTAAAACAAGAGTAGGCCTCTTAAGCCCATGATCAGTTTGAGCACTTAAGGAAGAAATGGAGGACTTGGAAACAAAATGGAGGATTTGGAAACCAGGTTCAAGACTCTCCGCTCTAACCATCTTCACTTCACTCACTTCCCATCACTGCCCTTTCCCCTTCCCCCACAGTAGTAGTTGATCACACACATGCACATACACATACATGCACACACTCACATACAACATTAAGCACACCATTCACTTTTTCCATTTTCAGTAGAAGTCAGTGACTGGTGCAGTGTGCTTGCTATGCACACCTGTAACACCTAGTAACTAGAAGCTTAGCAACAAGATCATTTATAGAAGTCACTACATTCCAGTGATAACACAGGGATTTTGCAAGTCTAAAGATATAGTATTAATTATTTACTAAAAAAATGAGTTGCACCTGCAGTCCAAATGTAACTATATCAAACGAAATTTATAACACACAGATGATTCCAACTCCTTATCATTTATTTGTTTTCTTAAAATAATTATGTTTAAAAGAGGTTCCCCCAGGCAATAAATCCTTACATTTAATTTAACTCCCATTTTCCATCCTAACCCGGCTCCTCAGTAATAAAACCAAAACTCATCTGACATGTTTGTAGAGCACTGTATCCAAAGAGTCCCAAAGGTTTTACAGATTTCATTCTATCAGAGGGAAGGGAGTAAATTATTCACTTTACAGAGAGCTGTGAATAACGTTTCCTGGCTCCGTCAGCCAACTACCTCTAACAGTGATAAACCAAACCCAGCTCCTCCAAAGTTTACAGGCTAACATCCATCTGTAGGCTTTCCAGGGCCCAGGGAGATCAGACCTGCTCTCTCCATGTCCTCTCTCTATCCATCTTTCCTATCTCCAATCACATACCATCTTTCTCCTCATCACTCTGATTTCTACTTACCAAGTGGAAATGTGGAAAGAGAAAATGAGGACATTCCACAAACCTAAGAATCAATACACTAAATGACCCCGTTACTCTGAAAGGTTAATGTCATTGCAAAGAACAAGTCTTCATTCCATCTTATCTACCTTCTCTTGCCACTCAACACATAAAATTACACTCAGTCTTGTAACCTGCAAGCTACCATTGGTCACCAATGGAAGTGAAATGGAAAGAAGATAATAGAACTACTCAAAAGAAAATAATGTCTAAAGTCAGACAATATTGAAGTATACAAATTGTAGCTGCCAGGAGAAAAACATCAGTAAAACACTACAAAGAGAAAAGAACCCCTGCAGCAGCCTTCTATCAATAACCCAGTTGTTATTGTTGTTAGCTGCCATTGACTCAGCTCCAATTCATGGTGACCCCATGTCCAATAGAACAAAATGTTGCCCAGTCCTGTGCTGTCTTCATGGTCATTGGTATTTTGAGTCCACAGAACCATTCCATTTTTGCTCATGAAATGTAAAGGTGGAGGAAACTCATCATTTCACCATGTTAGTTTCTGGAGAATTCAACTATAACCTCCCTAACCCAGTGCCGTCAAGTCAATTCCAACTCATAACCTCCCTAGAGCTATTCAAAAAAACAACATTAATCAAGTTCCTACAAGGTGCCAAGCACTGTGTGAGGCATGGAAAAGACACAAACTTGCACACTCCTACAAGGTGGTTCATTGGCCAGGCTTTAGGTTTTCTACCATTGACCTAGACTTATGTGGGGCAGTATCATGAGAGAGCTAACCAAGGAATTTTTAATTTATCATCATTAAAAAAAAAATCTTTTAACATTAATGTTGCTTACCCCATAGTAATAAACAGATATAGAACTGCAAATAAACATCTTTACAGATTAAAAATCAACACACTAAATGTTTCAGCCTCATTCTAGCATCTAATCGATCCAACCCCAGTTTATTGCTGTGTGTATGCCAAATCAATAACAATGCACCTTAAAAATGTCGGTAAAATAGGATGCTATAGAACAAATACTGTGAGACCACAAGTAGCAATTACACTGTGCAATTATGTGCATGGTACCAACAGCAAGTACTTATCTTAACTGCCCATGAAAAATTATAGGATGCTTCAAGCTGACTTGCTTCCTATTACATTTTTCTCAAACAAAATCCTGTATCAGGAGGTATGTTTATAGTCCTTAATTCACACACTCGGGCATTGTCACCAAAATTGCAATGTTCAGTGCTAAACAGGACCAACGGATTCATTCAAAAGTTGTATAGAGAGCGTGAGCTCCCTGTGCTCTCAGGCGGGAGAGGGCCTGAGGCTGCACCAAGGCCACATCTCCAGGCTCGGAGCACCTGCATCCTTGGCCCACACATTCGGACGCTTTCGCGGGTCCCTGTGACTCTGCGTTGTCCCTGCCCCAGTATATATGAGTGGGAGGCGCTGTTTCACTACAGCCAGACATCTGTGCCATTGACCCTGTGACTTCTTTAGACTCCAGAATTTCTGGCTCACAATATAGCCCAGCTGTCCCTCAGCACCGGTGAGGGTCCTCCACCAGCAGCAGCAACAAGCATATTACCCATGCCTTAACAACAGTTCATACAGCCCAAAGCCTAGGGGACAGAAAAGGAGTGGGAAGGAAGGGAAGAGAAGAAATGACGGAAGGAAAAGCTAGAAGAGAGAAGAGATGAAATATGATCCAATAGTTTGAAAATCATTTTAATCTGTATTAGGTTTTCTGGACTACATTAATAAAAGTGTTCCTAAGGCCAGTGCTTTGTTCTGATACGAGTTCAGTGGTAGAATTCTCGCCTCCCATGCAGGAGGCCCCAGGTTTGATTCCCAGCCAATACACCTCATGCATAGCCACCACCTGTCTCTCAGTGCAGGCTTGCATGTTGCTATGATGCTGAATAGGTTTCAGCGGAGCTTCCAGACTATGATGGACTAGGAAGAAAGGCCTGGCCATCTACTTCCAAAAACCAGCCGAGGAAACCCCTGTGGACCACCGTGCTCCAATCCACAACCAATCATGGTAATGGCACAGAACTGGGGAGTGTTTAGTTCCATTGAGCATGGGCATGGGACCAGTATAAGTCGGGCCCAACTCGATGGCAGCTAACAACTTTGTACTGATAAGAAGGCCTCTGAGGCTCAAGTTCTGAAGACCATATCTTTAAAAGGACCATGGCCAAAGGTAATCACGAATAAATGATTATAGATGGGCTACATGCTCCACTGTATGAATGGACAGATGGAAAAAGTGGGAAAGTTTACCCTGAAGGAGATAACTCACAGAGGAACAGGACTACCACCTTCAAATACTGAAACAGCTGTCACTTAATCACGATGAGGCTGGTTCTCCAAGGACCCACAGCCTGAAAATTGGGAGCTGTTGGGGGAAATTCTATTTCAATATAGGGAAGGATTTCTGAAAAATGAGGGCCCCCGTCTAGGAAGGGGCAACCCAGTGAGCTCCTGTCACTGAAGACAACCAAAACCAGATCTCCGTCGATGAGCAAAGGAGCATTCTGGCCTTTGCAGGGGGTAGAAATCAGTGACTTCTATGGCTCCTTCTAAGTCCTGACTTCTTGGACATAATTGAATCAACGCTGTGACTGTTAAAAAGCAGCAGAGTGCCCTAGTGGCACAGTGGTTAAGAGCTTGGCTGGTAACTAAAAGGTCAGCAGTTTGAATCCACGATGCGCTCCTTGGAAACCCTATGGGCCAGTTTTACTCTGTCATCGAGGGTCACTATGAGTCGGAATTGACTCTTGGTGGCAACAGGTTTTTTGTTTTTGTTTTTGGTTTTGGTTTGCAAAGCCTTGCTCTTTCTGTCCACTCTAGCGGAAGGAAGATCTTTCCTCGCCTCTTCCAGCTTCTGGTGGCCTCAGGCGTTCCTCTACTTGTGGCAGCAGAGCTCCAGTCTCTGCCTCCATCTTTGCACGGCCTTTGTCCTCTCTGTCTGTCTGTCTGTGTTTCTTCTGCTTTTCTTGTAAGAACACCACTCATGCCGGGTTAGAACCCACCCTTCTCCAGTATGACCTCATGTTAGCTAATTACACCTGCGAAGACTCTATCCAAACATGGTCATGTTCACAGGTACAGGTGTTAGGATGGCTAGGATTCGGGGACACAGTTCAACCCATAATATGCAGTTCCTTCCTTTTTGTATAGAACCACCAGGAAGGTAAAATCCCCGGAAGTGGTCAGATCAGGGCCTTTCAACCTTGGCTGGTCAACAAAATTACCTGGAGATCTTTTTCTATTTTTTTCCCCTTCAATAAAACTATTTTATTTTTTATTAATGTTGAAAATACACACAGCAGACTAGAGGCCAATTCAACAATTTCTACATGTATAGTCCAGGGACATTGTTCACATTCTTCAAGTTGTGTCACCTTTCTTGATATCCTTTTCTGAATTGTTTCACCATCACTAACACAAACCCACTGCCTCCTACACTTCTTATCTAACCTTTTGAGTTTCTGTTGTCGATTTGACCTCACAGATAGTTCTTTAAAAGAGCACAGTGTTCAAGGCAGACATTTTTTACAAGTTAAATTAAACTGTTATTTGATTTTAAGACTTCAAGGGATATTTTTGGTTTAAGGTTTACAGATTATCTCAGGGCAATAGTTTCAGGGGTTCATCTAACCTTAATGGCTCCAGAAAGTCTGGATTCCATGAGAATTTGAAATTCTGTTCTTCATTTTCCCCCTTTTGATCAAAGATTCTTCTATAGAATTCTTCTATAGAATCTTTGATTAAAATGGTCAGTATTGGTAGCAGGGTACCTTCCAGTTCTTCTAGACTTGGAAACCATTTAAAGAATGCAGATTCCATGGCCCCTGCAATCCCACTGAATCAGAGTCTCTGGGTGTGGTTTCTGAAAATCTGTATTTGTTTAACTCCTCAGATAATTCTAAAGATTGGCCAGGTTTGGGAACCACTGAGCTGATGGCCTCCTAAGATCCTTTCCTACCCCTCTTCCCTACAAATCCTGTCTTCTAAGACTGACTCCATTCCTTGGATTTAGAAAGGAAATGCCTATGGCCAAAATTTGCAATGGCATCGAACTCCCAGGCTGAGTCATTCTAAGCATTGTCATATCACTGCCTCCTGAATATTCATAGTCCACATTTAAATGTTATCTCAGCCAAGGGTTGCTTTGAGAGGTTAAAGAGGAAAATACCTTTATAATTCAGCCTCAGCTTCTAGACCCCTGTGACTTCTCAGGCACGGTAGCTGTTCACAGTGCAAAGATCTTAAAGGAAATCATCCAAATGAGACGTCACCCTTATTAGTGTTTATCGTTAACTGAGAAAATATAGAAGTATTTAAAGTATTTTTTTTCTTTTGCCTGAAAGTAGCTGGAATTTCAATCTTCTCCAAGTAAACATGAACTTGTTAGATGTCTTATAAATGAATGCTTTGTTTTTACAATTCATGCTATGGCCAATTCTCCTCTTCATTTCTAACCCTTTTTACTGGAGGTCCCCTAGAGAAAGTACTTTGGGGGGCTCCATCCTTATTAGATGCAGATCAAGAAGATCCCGTTCACTCGCTTCCAGCTTTTCTTTGACAGCATTCAGGGCAGGAGATTATTTGCAAGCAGCCAAGGTAATTATCATCCGGCAGGGTCCAATTGTTTTCAATTAAAAGCTTTACTGCAGTCTTTAGTTTTTAATACCATTGTGGCCATCTGCTTTCACTGAAGAGCTACCAGCCAAAAACCCAGGCCACATCTTAATGCCGTTTACTCCCGAGAACCACTTTCCTCCAAAATGAAAAAGCGCAGCCGTCCAGGGAAAGATGGGAATAGCCACACATATCTTTGGTGGCCTGGGGAAAGCTGTAGAACTCAAGACGGTCAGCACTCAGAAAGACAAGCGCTTCCTCTCTTTGCCTGAATGACTAGATGAGTGTCTTGAGTCTCTGCTTCACTTCAAAGAAGGATGCTCGACTTTAGCTTCTCCATTTTGCTTTTCCCACGCAGCCTCAGCACTCTCCAGCTCCATTATAAAACATCTGTGAACTACAGTTTCATCAGGTGTATCACTTTGGTGGAGACAGTTTCCATTTTTGACAATATCAAGCAAGCTCTGTTTAGCTCATCATGACCCAAAGCCTAGATATGGGCAAACTGTAAAGAGATACATGGGTGGCCTAATGGAAACTCATAATGTGATATAAGGTGTTCTTTTTTCATTTGTTTTTTATCATTTTTCTGTCTTAGAGCTTGGAGTCTATTTTCTAGGCCCCTAAGTTATTGGAAATGAATGTGGTACATTATTGGCCTATCAGACTTAGAGGCTCCAGCAAAAGTTTAACTCGCTTCTGGTGGTTTATACTGAATTGGCTCCACAAAAACTACTCACATAACTCCCTTCTCTCCTTCTGCTGCTAGTGAGGCTCTTTTGGAGCTCCAGGTGGCCATAGAACACAGCTCCAGTCAACAAGATGGAGCTGCAAGTCCCAGCGGAGGGATACTGTGATGGTTATGATTGTGTGTCAACTAGGCTGGGCCATGATTCTTGGTGTTTCGGCAGTTGTATAATGTTGTAATCACTTCCCTGTTGAAATCTAATACATGATCACCCCCATCATGGGATCTGCTGAGTGGTACCAGTGGGGGCACGACCTGTTGGTGGCTCACCACCCCCCCAGCCTTCATGTCCCTGCCCCCCCCACCCCGCCTACTTCCTTCCTGCTCGCCTCACCAGGGCTTTTGCTTTTTCCAGACCCTGCAGCTGTCTTTCGTTCATCACTTCTGGTTATTGGGACTTGGGCTAGCAGCTTGCTGGTGGTCTTGCCTGCCAATCATCAATCTTCACAGCCTGTGGCAGCACTGTTCTCTGGCCTGCTGATCTTGGGTTCCCAGCCCCTGTGGCTAGTGAATCAGGAGAATTCTCTTTCCTGCCTCACAGGCTTGGAAATTACAGCCTCTAAATACCACGTGGACCATTTCCTTGTTATAAATCTCTCTTTACGTACACATATGCTTTACTGGTTTTGCTTCTCTGGAGAGCCCAGCCTAAGTCAGATACCTTTTCCAATAAAAAGCAAAGCCTTAAAAAAAAAAAAGGCTTTTGCTTCTTTTGATTCCTTTGCCCTTGTTTTCTTTCTGCCTGTGTCTTAGATTAGGAGTCTGAATGAGCAGCTGCCATCTTGTAATCATGGGTCGGTACACATGAAGACAAAGACCTGAGTACTACAGATGGCAGAGCAGAAATTCAGAAGTAACTTGAGTCCTGAATGGAGTGGGATCAGCCTTGGACTATTGCCACGCAGACTTTTGATATGTGAGACATAATCTAATTCATGGTCTGTTTCGGATCTGCCAGTAGAATTTACTAAAAACAAAAAAATACATTCCTAACTGATAGAGTAATAAGACCAAAAAAATGGTCACAAAGAGACCGAGAAAGCCAGAGGAGCCTATGCTCCTGGTTCTAGACCAATAAAATATCTCCATTTTTGAAGCAGAAAAATTAATCCCTCAATTCTCATAAGTGTAAGAAAAGAAGTCTTGGAGGAATTAGCCAAGCTAGAAGAATCTTGAATGCAAAATTGGAAGTCCGTGTGTAATAGTCGTTGCTATTCTCCAAGTATTTCTGACTTTCGCTTTTCCAAGAACATGGTAGGATTGTGCTTCCCTGCCTCTTTTACATGAGGCAAAGCCATATGACTTGCTTTAGCCTAAGATATGAGAAGCCAAATGAAGTGTCATTCCTTAGCCTAAGCTTGAAAAACCAATGTGTGCATTGCCAGTGGTTAAGCGCTTGGCTGCTAACTGAAAGGATGGTTCAAACCCAACCAGCAGTTCTATGGGAAAAAGACCTGGCATTCTACTCTCATAACTATAACAGACTAGAAAACCCTATGAGGCAGTACTACTGTCACATGGAGTCACTAGGAATCAAAATTTGACTCAATGACACCTAATAACAACAAAGTAATTATAGGGAAGCACAGGTTGAGATGGAACATGTGGTCAACCTGAGTCTCTGAAGATCTACTAGGAATAAAGCCCCCTGTTGACCAAACTGAACATGCAACCTGAGTCAAAAATAACCCTTTATTGTATTAAGTCACTGAGACATTGGACTCGTTTGTTACAGCAACAAAACCTATCCTATCACATTGATCCACGAAGTTAGCATGCATGCTCTAGAAAATGCAGGATTATCAAGGTGGAGAATAATTGAAAAAAAAAAAATCTATTGCTGTCAACTCCAACTCACAGTGACCCTGTAGGACAGAGTCTAACTGCCCCCATTGGACTTCCAAGGCTGTAAATATTTACAGAAGCAGATTGCCACATCTTTCTCCCACAGAGCAGCTTGGGGGTTCAAACTACCAACCTTTTGGTTAGCAGCCAAGAACTTTAACCACTGTGCCACCAGAGCTCCTTAGTTGTAGTATGTTGTTGTTTTTGTCATCAGGTGCTGCCCAGTGGGTTCTGATTCATAGCGACCCTATGTACCATGTAACGAAACACAGCCCAGTCAGTCCTGCACCATCCTCACAATCGTTGTTATGCTTGAGCCCATTGTTGCAGCCACTGTGTCAATCCATCTCATTGGGAGTCTTCCTCTTTTTCACTGACCCTCTACATTACCGAGCATGATGTTCTTCTCCAGGGATTGATTCCTCCCAATAACCTGTCCAAAGTAAGTGAGACAAACTATCGCCATCCTTGCTTCCAAAGAGCATTCTAGCTGTACTTCTTCTAAGACAGATTTGTTCATTCTTTTGGCAGTCCATGATATATTCAAAATTCTTCACCAACGCCATAATTCAAAAGCATCGATTCTTCTTCAGTCTTCCTTATTCACTGCCCAGCTGTCAAACTTATACGAGGCAACTGAAAAAAGTCATGGCTTGGGTCAGGTGCATTTTAGTTCTGAAAGTGATACCTTTGCTTTTTAACACTTTAAAGAGGTATTTTGCAGCTGATCTGCCCAATGCAATGCATCATTCAATCTATTCTTCAGATGGTCTCTAAACTCAGGTGGGATGTACTCAAGGTCATATTTTGGCTCTCATGGACTTGCTCTGATTTTCTTCAGTTTCAGCTTGAACTTGCATATGAGCAATTGATGGTCTGTTCCACAGTCGGCCCCTGGCCTTGTTCTGACTGATGATATTGAGCTTTGCCATCATCTCCTTCCACAGATGTAGTCAATTTGATTTCTGTGTGTTCCCTCTGGCGAGGTCCATGTGTACAGTCGCCGTTTATGTTGGTGAAAGAAAGTATTTGCAATGAAGAAGTCGTTGGTCTTCTGAAATTCTGTCATGTGATCTCCAGCATTGTTTCTATCACCAAGGCCATATTTTCCAACTACCGGTCCTTCTTTGTTTCCAACTTTCACATTCCAATCGCCAGTAATTATCAATGCATCTTGATTGCATGTTCGATCGATTTCAGATTGCACCAGCTGATAAAAATCTATTTCTTCATCTTTGGCCTTAGTCATTGGTGTGTAAACTTGACTAACAGTCATATTAACTGGTCTTCCCTGTAGGAGTGTGGATATTATCCTATCACTGACACTACCTCAGGATAGATCTTGAAATGTTCTTTTTGACAATGAATGCAGCACCATTCCTCTTCAAGTTGTCATTCCCAGCATAGTAGACTATATGATTTTCCAATTCGAAATGGCCAATACCAGTCCATTTCAGCTCACTAATGCCTAGGATACCCATATTTATATGTTCCATTTCATTTTTGACGATTTCCAATTTTCCTAGATTCATACTTCGTACATTCCAGATTCCGATTATTAATGGATGTTTGCAGCTGTTTCTTCTCATTTCGAATCGCACCACATCAGCAAATGAAGGTCTAGAAAGCTTTACTGCATCCACGTCGTTAAGGTCGGCTCTACTTTGAGAAGGCAACTCTTCCCCAGTCATCTTTTGAATGCCTTCCAACCTGGGGGGCTCATCTTCCAGCACTATTTCAGGCAATGTTCCGCTGCTATTCATAAGGTTTTCACTGGCTAACTCCTTTCATAAGTAGACTGCCAGGTCCTTCTTCCTAGCCTGTCTTAGTCTGGAAGCTCAGCTGAAACCTGTCCTCCATGGGTGACCCTGCTGGTATCTGAATACCAGTGGCATAGCTTCTAGCATCACAGCAACACTCAAGACTCCACAGTACAACAAACTGACAGACGAGTTGTGGGATGACATCAAAGACATCATACATGAAAAATACATCATACATGAATGACCAGAGGAGTTGTGGAATGACATCAAGGACATCATACATGAAGAAAGCAAGAGATCACTGAAAAGACAGGAAAGAAAGAAAAGACCAAGATGGATGTCAGAGGAGACTTTGAAACTTGCTCTCGAATGTCAAGCAGCTAAAGCAAAAGGAAGAGTTGATGAAGTAAAAGAACTGAACAGAAGGTTTCAGAGGGCGTCTTGAGAGAACAAAGTGAAGTATTATACTGACATGTGCAAAGAGTTGGAGACAGAAAACCAAAAGTGAAGAACGAACTTGGCATTTCTCAAGCTGAAAGAACTGAAGAAAAAATTCAAGCCTCGAGTTGCAATAGTGAAAGTTTGTATTGGGAAAATATTCAACGATGCAGGAAGCATCAAAAGAAGATGGAAGGAATACACAGAGTTATTATACCAAAAAGAATTAGTCGATGTTCAACCATTTCAAGAGGTGGCATATGATCAGGAACCAATGGCATTGAAGGAAGAGGTCCAAGCTGCTCTGAAGGCATTGGCGAAAAACAAGGCTCCAGGAATTAATGGAATATCAGTTGAGATGTTTCAACAAAGAGATGCAGCGCTGGAGGTCCTCACTCAGCTATGCCAAGAAATATGGAAGACAGCGTTCTGGCCAACCGACTGGAAGAGATCCATATTTATGCCTATTCCAAAGAAAGGTGATCCAAACAAATGTGGAAATTATAGAACAATATCATTAATATCACACACAAGCAAAATTTTGCTGAAGATCATTCAAAAATGGCCACAGCAGTATATCGAAAGGGAACTGCCAGAAATTTAGGCCAGTTTCAGAAGAGGATGTGGAACCAGGGATATCATTGCTGATGTCAGATGGATCCTGGCTGAAAGCAGAGAATACCAGAAGGATGTTTACCTGTGTTTATTGACTATGCAAAGGCATTCCACTGTGTGGATCATAACAAGTTATGGATAACATTGTGAAGAATGGGAATTCCAGAATACTTAACTGTGCTCATGAGGAACCTTTACATAGATCAAGAGGCAGTTGTTCGGACAGAACAAGGGGATACTGACTGGTTTAAAGTCAGGTAAGGTGTACATCAGGGTTGTATTCTTTCATCATACCTATTCAATCTGTATACTGAGCAGATAATACGAAAAGCTGGACTATATGAAGAACGGGGCATCAAGATTGGAGGAATGCTCATTAACGACCTGCGTTACGCACATGACACAACCTTGCGTGCTGAAAGTGAAGAGGACTTGAAGCACGTATGAAGAACAAAGACCACAGCCTTCAGTATGGATTGCACCTCAACATAAAGAAAACAAAAATCCTCACAACTGGACCAATGAGCAACATCATGATAAATGGAGAAAAGATTGAAGTTGTCAAGGATTTCACTTTACTTGGATCCACAACCAACAGCCATGGAAGCAGCAGTCAAGAAATCAACAAGATGCATTGCATTGGGTAAATCTGCTGCAAAGGGCCTCTTTAAAGTGTTGAGGAGCAAAAATGTCACCTTGAAGACTAAGGTGGGCCTGACCCAAGCCATGTTATTTTCAATCGCATCATATGCATGTGAAAGCTGGACAACGGATAAAGAAGACCAAAGAAGAATTGACGCCTTCGAATTGTGGTGTTGGCAAAGAATATTGAATATACCATGGACTGCCAAAAGAACAAACAAATCTGTCTTAGAAGAAGTACAGCCAGAATGCTCCTTAGAGGCAAGGATGTGTCTTACATACTTTGGACATGTTGCCAGGAGGTGATCTCTGATCGTCCCTGGAGAAGGACATCATGCTTGGCAGAGTACAGGGTTAGCAGAAAAGAGGAAGACCCTCAATGAGGCAGATTGACACAGTGGCTGCAACAATGAGCTCAAGCATAACAACGATTTTAAGGATGGCTCAGGAGCCGGCAGTGTTTTATTCTGTTGTGCATAGGGTCGCTGAATCGGAACTGACTCGACGGCACCTGACAACAAAACAACAAGGATGCATCATTTATTTCTTGACCTCTCTTTCCATGAATGTTGATGGTAGATCCAAGTAAAATGAAATCCTTGACAACATCAATCTTTTCTCCTTTTATCATGTTGTTGCTTATGATGTTGATGGTTCAGTTGTAAGCGTTTTTGCTTTGTGTTGAGCTGTAACCCATACTGAAGGCTGTAGTCTTTGATCTTCAAGAGTAAGTGCTTCAAGTCCTCTACATTTTCAGCAAGCAAGGTTGTGTCATCTGTATAACATAGGTTGTTATTGAGTCTTCCTCCAATTCTGATACCTCGTTCTTCCTCATATAGTCCAGTTTCTCAGATTATTTGCTCAGCATACAGATTGAACAGGTATGGTCAAAGGATATAGCCCTGACTCACACCTGTCCTCACTGTAAACCAGGCAGTATCCCCTTGTTCTATCTGAACAACTGCCTCTTGATCTATGTAAAGTTTCCTCCAGAGCACAGTTAAGTGTTCTGGAATTCTCATTCTTCACTATGTTATTCATAATTTATTATGATCCACACAGTGGAATGCCTTTCCATAGTCAATAAAACACAAGTAAACATGTTTCTGGTATTCTCTGCTTTCACCCAGGATCCAACTGACATCAGCAATGACATTCCTGGTTCCACTTCCTCTTCTGAATCTGGCTTGAATTTCTGGCAGTTCCCTGTCAATGCACTGCTGCAACTGCTTTTGAATGATCTCCAGCAAAATTTTAACTGCGTGTGATATTGATGATTGATGATATTGTTTGATAATTTCCACATTCTGTTGGGTCACCTTTCTTTGAATTGGTATAAATATGGATCTCTTCCATTTGGTTGGACAATTAGCTGTCTTCCAAATATCTTGGCATAGATGAGTGAGCACTTCCAGCACTATATCCATTTGTTGAAACATCTCAATTGGTATTCCATCAGTTCCTGGAGCCTTGTTTTTCGCCAATGTCTTCAGTGCAGCTTGGACTTTTTCCTTCAATACTATTGGTTCTTGATCATATGCTACCTCCTGAAATGATTGAATGTTGACCAATTCTTTTTAGTACAGTGACCATATGTATTCTTTTCATCTTCTTTTGATGCTTCCTCCATCATGAATATTTTACCCATAGAACCCTTCACTATCGCAACTTGAATTTTTTCTTCAGTTCTTTTAGGTTGAGATATGCTAAGCATTCTTCCCTTTTGGTTCTCTAACTCCAGGTCTTTGCACATCTCATTAAAATACTTTAGTGTGCACATGTCACTATAATATTTTATAATACTTTTTTTGTCTTGAGCTGCATCTTGAACATGTAATCAGGATGCATTGATAATTACTGGCAATTGAAATGTGAAGGTTGGAAACAAAGAAGAGGGAAAGGAAGTTTGAACATATGGCCTTGGTGATGGAAACAATGCCAGAGGTCACATTATAGAATCTTGCAAGACCAACTACTTCATTGCAGAGACCTATCTTCAACAACATAAATAGTGACTATACACACGGACCTTGCCAGATGGGATACACAGGTATCAAATCGACTACATCTGTGGGAAGTGACCATGGAAAAGCTCGATATCATCAGTCAGAACAAGGCCAGGGGCCGACTGGAACAGACCATCAATTGCTCGTATGGAAGTTCGAGTTGAAGTTAAAGAAAATTAGATTAAGTCCATGAGAGCCAAAGTATGACCTTGAATATATTCCACCTGAATTTAGAGGTCATCTCAAGAATATATTAGATGCATTGAACCCTAATGACAGAAGACCAGATGAGTTGTGGAATAACATCAAGGACATCATACGTGAAGAACATAAGAGGTCATTAAAAGGACAGGAAATAAATAAAAGACCAAAATGGGTGTCAGAAGAGACTCTGAAACTTGCTCTCGAGTGAAAGTAGTTGGAGAATACCAAAATAAATAAATAAGAAAAAAATCAAACCCTTTGCCGTCAAGTTGATTCTGACTCACAGGGACCCTACAGGGCAGAGTAGAACTGCCCCTTAGGGTTTCAAAGGAGCAGCTGGTGGATTCAAACTGCCAACCTTTTGATTAACAGCCATCCTCTTAACCACTGTGCCACCAGCACTCCAGTAATTGGAGAATTAAAAAAAAAAAAACCCATTGCCATCGAGTTGATTCCGACTCACAGCAACCCTATAGAAGACCAAAGAAGAATTGACGCCTTTGAATTGTGGTGTTGGCAAAGAATAGAACCTATGAAAAGCCTGAGAATCTTGCTAAGTAATTTTAAGCAGCTACGCCAGGAATGTTATGGAAGAGTGAAGAACAAGAGTAGTAGTTCCCAAACTTTGTTGCACATCAGAATCACTTGGGGACCGTCTAAATAGCCTGCTGCTCAGGTCAACACTCAATAGAAATTACTCAGAATGTCTGGGGCTGGGAGCCAAGCATTAGAATGTTATAAAGTTCCCCATGTGATTCCAATGTGCAAGAAAGTTTGGAAACCATTCCATTAAAGCCTTTTCTCTTAATTAAAAAGTACCACTTTCATGATGAACAGAAAAATATTTATTTCAAAAAAGTCAAAGAGCAAGGATGGCCATGCCAGAAAAGGAAGCTACCAAGCCAAAGAGCAAATCAAGTTTGCCCTTAAGTACAGTGTCCCATATACAGTCCAGAGAGAAAAAGGGAAGGAATCTTTCCAAACACTACTGCAGCGTCACCTTAGTACGTCTTTAAAGGGACCCCACGCTCTGTCACCCTGGTTCCCTGACATCATCTCAAAGGGTCACTTTTCAGCAAAGTATGGCAGTATCTTTCTCAAGAATTCATGTATTACCTATGAGCCTTGCAATTTCTTTTAAAAACTGCAAATCTCTCTAACGTGCAAATCCACTGTTTTCCCCAGAGGGTTAGGCTCAGGTTATAACCCGATTATAACTCGTAATTTCCCCAGTCCCGAATCTCAGTCTAGGGCTTAGAAAAGAGAGAAGCAGGCTACCCGTCACAGTCAGTAACTAGTCCTGGCTACAAAGTCCTGTTTCAGCCCACAATTTGCCTCCACCCCCATGTGAAATAAAAAAAAAAAATGGCAGGCTGAAAATATTGGATTCCCATTCTACAAAAGGACAACTTAAGAAACTAGATATATTAGGGTCTTCATACATAATTTTTCCCCAAATCCCCCCAGAATATTTTTTGTAAGGCTTATGACATATCTTAGTATAGTCAGCCCAACCAGGAATAATCCCAGGGGAGCTTGAACCAAAACAGATCCCCTGAGCCCTTCAGAGGCCTGTTTCTGATGAGCCTGAGTATATAACGCTAAATACTCCAGCTCTCTGTCCTCCTGATTCGGTGTCCCACTCCCACTCCAGCAGCCTTTCGCGTTGGGCCTTTGGAGCTATTCAAGAAATCATGCACGTAGCACAGCAATCAGATGTTTCTCCTCAGATTGTTTGGCTAATGGCCACTTCCTGTGGTTGTCAAATGAAAAAAGAAAAACTAGCGTATCCCCAATGACTTATTGTATTACTTCCCGTATCTGACTCTCAGCCGCCAGCATAATTTAACATCACTGGTAAATTAAGAGCCTCCTGCAAGGGTGCCAGGACTGAACCTCCACCCCCTGTTTCGCTGATTATAAAGAAACCTTGCCAGGACTTCCATTATGAATAGTCATTTCCTAAAATTTAACTCTAACAACACTGACATCTAATCATATATTAAGTGAATGAATAGAGGCTATAGATCCACCCTCTGTACATCTGAGTTCATTCTGAAGATTAAAATGACTTCCTTTAGTGTTCTCCCAGATAACAGGGTGCATGGTGGCAGGGTTCACCAACATCTCCAGCATGCCCTTCTCCTCACCCTCCTCCAGCCTCCAAGCCAGGCACATCATACCCCCACCCTCACACTCTTCCCTAGCTCTTGGCTGGCTCAGTTCCTCCAGCCTTCTGCCCTTGCTTGGAAGAAGAGTCAATGTGAATTCAACCCATGACTCTAATTTTGCCCCAACTCACCGTCCACGTGGTGCTGAGGCTGGATGGTGGCTGCAGCACCCAGTGCCTAGCAAACCCAAACCCCATCGCTCCAGTAAAGCCAGCCAGCCAGCTAGGCCAATGGCGGTCAGGGTCTGAATCATAACCAAACCCTTTGTCCTGCAGCTTCCTGCCCAGGGCAAAGAAAGGGGTGTACTAAATACTTTGCATGTGAGTTGTTCTTATTATTACCTGCCGTTGAGTCAGGTCTGACTCATGATGACCCTCTGCACAACAGAAAGAAACACTGCCCAGTCCTGTGCCACCCTCACAACTGCTGCTATGCTTGAGCCCACTGTTGCAGCTAATGTGTCAATCCATCTTGTTGAGGGTCTTCCTTTTTTTCGCTTACCCTCTACCGTACCAAGCATGATGTCCTTCTCCAGGGACTGAATCCTTCTGATAACACATGCAAAGTATGTGAGACATAGTCTCGCCATCCTTGCTTCTAAGGAGCGTTCTTGTTGTACTTCTTCCAAGATACATTTGTTCCTTCTTTTGGCAGTCTGTGGTATACCCGATATTCTTCACCAACACTGCAATTCCAAGGCGTCAGTTCTTCTTGGGTCTTTCTTATTCATTGTCCGGCTCTCTCAGGCATATGAGGCGATTGGAAACACCATGGCTTGGGTCAGGAGCACCTTAGTCCTCAAGGTCACATCTTTGCTTTTCAATATTTTAAAGAGTTTTTTTGCAGCCCATCTACCCAATGCAATGAGTCTTTTGATTTCTCGACTGCTGCTTCCATGGGTGTTAATTGTAGATCTAAGTAAAATGAAATCCATGTCAACCTCAATCTTTTCTCTGTTTATGATGTTGCTCACCGGTTCAGTTCTGAAGATTTTTGTTTTCTTTAAGTTGAGGTGTAATCCATACTGAAGGCTGTGGTCTTTGTTCCTCATCACTAAGTGCTTCAAGTCCTCCTCACTTTTAGCAAGCAAGGTTATGTCATCTGCATAATGCAGATTATTATTGAGACTTCCTCCAATCCTGATGCCCCGTTCTTCTTCATATAGTCCAGTTTCTCGGATTATTTGTTCAGCATACAGATTGAATAGGTATGGTTCGAACTACTGCCTCTTGATCCATGTACAGATTCCTCACGAGCACAATTAAGTGTTCTGGAATTCCCATTCTCCCCAATGTTATTCATAATTTGTTATGATCCACACAGTCAAATGCCTTAGCATAGTCAATAAAACACAGGTAAACATCTTTCCGGTATTCTGTGCTTTCAGCCAGGGTCCCTCTGACAAAAGCAATGATATCTCTGGTTCCACGCCCTCTTCTGAGTTTCTGGCAGTTCCCTGTCGATATACTGCTGCAGCTGCTTTTGAATGATCTTCAGCAAAATTTTGCTTGCTTGTGATATTAACGATATTGTTCGATAGTTTTCACATTCCGTTGGATCACCTTTCTTTGGAATAGGCATAAATGTGGATCTCTTCCAGTCGGTTGGCCAGGTAACTGTCTTCCAAATTTCTTGCCTGTGAGAGTCATTGCTAAATGAGTATCATCTGGTTGATTTTAGCAGAGAATCCTATTCCGGCCTTGTTAATGCTTGGGGGGACAGGCTATACTGATACCATAAATTGGGGGTTTTGTGTGTGTGTGTTTTGTTGTATGTTTTTTGTGTATATTGTTCATTTGTTTTGCTGTGTTGTGTTGTTTTTTCAGTGTAGGATTGTGATTGGGCACTAAACTTGGAGTCAAGTGACCCAATGTGGATGCCAGGTTTGCTTTATTTTCACCGGGCCACCAGTGTGAGCTGTGTTTGGGCAAATCACAATCTCTCTTGTCCTTGGTTTTCCCATCTGTAAAATTGGGATAATACTAAAGTTTATACCCACAGGATTTTTGTAAGGATCACTGAGATGACATATGTGAAAATGTGTTACAAAATGGAAATACATTAGCAAAATATTAGTTGTTGTTATTGCTATTAACCCTTTTATACCTGAATTTTTTTATGTTTTGAATTTTTTGTTGATGGCGTGTGTTTTCAGTAGTGGAATGCATGCAGATTAATGGACTGTGTTTAAATTTTTGGTTGGTAATATGGATTTTGACAAATATTATGTGGGAATCCACATTCTCATCAGTCACTGGCAGCACTTTGGTACCATGATTCTTGGGATGAAATCTGTCCCAACAATCCTGGGAAGCATGATAGATTCATTGGAGGCCCCTTCCATTTTGTTACACCAGACACCTTATGTTTTCCAAATAGGACACAAAACAATAAAATTCAAGCCCACCAGGGCTCCTTAACTATCACACAGGAAACTATAAATATCCTTACAAGGCTTATCTAGCCATACAAAAGCCAAAAGAGACAAAAACTTAGCCCAATCACACTTCTTGGAGGCACTGCCTCGTACATAAACTTCTACCCCAGCTATTTTGCACCAACTAATGTTTCTTTCATTTTTCATCATAAGTCCCCATTGGAGGGCTGCAAATACTTTTAGTAGGACAAGTAGCCTCCCAAGAAACCTGAGAGGTGAAAAACGTGGGTGGGCAACCGTATGTCCCAACGATGATTAAAGGGATAAGAAAAACAAGAATGGGCTAACCAGTTCTAATCATGACGTCACTAATAAGAGCCATGTGTCCTTAATTCCCTCAATCTCAGGGTCTTTGCACAACTCACAGTTCACTCACAAGTTTGTTGTGAAGACTAAGATGAGATAAAATACATATACCACAGCACTCAGCACAAAGTTAAAAGCTCAGTAAAAGGAAAAAATTTTTTTGTTAGTATTATTATTATTTGAGTAGGACAAATCAATGAGATGCCACTTATGTATTTTTTATTCTCAAAAAGAAAAGATCAGAGAAGTGGGGTTTTCACATCTCTAAAATGACTTCGATTTCCAAAATAAAGACCAATATTTCATAGCTCCAGAATATCATATAATAGATTTGGGATCTCTGGAAAAAAAAAAAAAAAAAAAAAACAGGACAGCTGATACCCTGCAGCTTAAATATAATTAGTCATTGAAATTGCTCTGCAATTTGTTTCAGGGTTTTCATGTTAATTTCTTTTTTTAACCATACATGTGTCCTAAATATGTAATTATATGGTAGAGTACAATAGCTCATTTAGAGTTATTGAGATCTATTATACAATCCTATAGTACCATGGGGAGGTTGGTAGGGAAGAGTGGTGGTTATTAACTTGAGTATCAAACACGAGAATAGACAGATGTTAGCAGATGGTCTTTGTACCAGTTTTCTTCTTGCCTATCCCATTTCTCCAAAGCACAGGTGGATCACTTCCCTGCCCCTACAGCTAAAATGCTTTAAATTGATGTTATATATCAGTTCGAAAGATCAGAAACTTCTATGTAAAGTTTCACAAGGGCAGAATGTGAATGTGTGTGAGGTGTGTGTGTGTGCATGCCTGTGTGTCTAGAATGCGTGTTTCAAAATGCTAAAAATTGTGGCTTGAACATAGCAGACACATAATTTTTTGAAGAATTAATAAATGACGCAAGTCCTCCCCCTCCCCAGACACTTATTTTTACACCAATCTATGAAATGTGGGTACCACATTCTTATGCAAATAATGTGTGCCTTCTGCATTTGCTTGCCAGCCACGCCCTCCCCGCGGGAAGCAGTTTCATGAGCAGCACTACATCAGTGTTTTTTTACATGTTGCTGCAAAAAATTAGCATAGCGCGCTTATAAAATGACGTAAGGGGGAGGGCACAATTGGCAACAAATTTAGAAGGTGTGCATAATTTGCTTAAAAATATGTATGTATAATCTTAGGCCAAACTGGAAAATACATATTTTCTATCATCCTTACTTGGATTTAAAATAGGATTGACCAGAGCCACACTCTCCAAGTAGAAGTTAACCACCTTGTCAATGTATCCCTGTTGATTAACTGATTGATTCAATTCAGCCCTTGTCAATTTCCATAGTTTCTATCCCTTCAAGATAAATTAGTCAGGGCATTAGAGGCCATGTACTCAAAATCTACTGCCTAATTTATTTCTAATTTTGAGAAAAACCAAGACTGATAAAACTTTGATATCCTGAAACAATTGGCCCCCATGGGTCAGGCTCTACTTTGCATACGAATGCTGTGGGTATTGGAGTCTTGGACAAGGGATCCAGTCTGCTTATTTAAGGCAATTCTAACTGAGCTTGTCAATCTGTAATTTCTTGTACTTATGGTTTATAAAGAAATGCATTTCATCCAAGAATAATTTTGACTACCTAAGGGGCAGCCCCACCACTTCAACAGAAAATGGTCACCGCACAGGAGCCAGAATAACACACAGTGCTTTATGTGTGGGCCGGAATGTTCCATGGCTGTTCTAGAATGTGTACATTGGCTGTCATTGGGAGAATTCTCTCCACCAAACCTGATTCTCTTCTACCAAAGATTCAAATCTGCTCCCAGGATGCCATGATAAGTTGCCTGTCTTCTCCTTAGAATTTACAGGAACCTTCTGGGGTTCCCAGATATCTGTGACCAACAAGGTCTGGAGAACCACTCCAGAGTTTTGCACTCTTATGGTTTGAGTTGTGTCCTCCAAAAGGTTATGTTGAAGTTCTAACCCCTGTACCAGTGAGCCCCTGCAACTTGTTTTTTCTTTGCAGATATTATTACTTAAGGAAGTCATACTGGAGTAGAGTAGGTCTTAATCCTGATCCCTTCTGAGTGGCATTTTATAAAAGGGAAGGACAGACATGGAAACAGATTCACACACGCACACACACAGAAGGAAAACAGCCTGTGAAGATCTGTCTACAAGCCAAGGAACACCAAGAAACGTCTGGGGTACAGAAGCTGAAGGGGTGAAGAAAAGGATCTTCCCCTAGAGCCACACAGAGAATCTAGCCCTGTTGATGCCCTGATTTGGACTCCTAGCCACCAGATCTGTAAGAAAATAAATTCCTGTCCTTCAAAGCCACCCACTTTGTGGTGTTGTATTATGGCAGCCCAGAGACATACTTAAAGTGACTTCTACCAGAAATTAACCTGGGGTCCATGAAACACAAACTGTACGCAGACCATATCACCAGGGGCTCCAGCATTCTTCCTATTGTTGGAAAGGAGCCACAACATTACTGAGAAGGGATACAGATCTAAATAACAGTGGAGGGCCCCAAGAACAAGGGTACTAGACTAGCGTGTGGAGGCCATGCGTATGGACGACAATGTCTGTCTCTGTTGCAGAGGGAAGACTCCTAAAATAGGAGAAAGAAGGAGCTGCCCCAAACCTGTAGTTGGGATCTCACATCACCATGGGATTAAGATGGGCTCGTATAATGGTTCAGCAAACAGAACAAGGTGAAAAGAGTAAGGGAAGCTGAAAGGGAAATGTCTTATGAGAAAGACCCTTGAGAATTTTTTCAGGATGACTTAAAATACCCCAGTGCTGATGTGAACTCAACTAATATTCAGCTGTCATCTACCCCCATGATAACACTTTGATAGCACCCTCCTTCCTTTCCTCCAACCACTTCTTGCTTCAATCTTGCTCTCAATGTCCCTCACTTCTCTTCAGACTAAACCCTGTGTTCCAGCTGGAACCAACTGCCCCATTCAAAAGGTGAATCCAGTCCTTGTGCCTACAGGTCAGCAGGTTGGCACAATAAGCTGCTGCAGACTTTTGTGACTCATCCTCAGGAGTCATCCAGCTCCTCATCCAACAAGACTGACTGCCAGGGGTGGGTGATTACAGTACTTGCATCCTATACCCTGCCCCCACCTCAAAACAAGAAGGCTCCTTGTCCTCCATCTTTCCTGCCTCCACACCTGTGTTTTAGCAGTTTCCCTAGCAGGAACACCGTCTCCTGTCTTCTCCACCTAACAAAATCTTCCACATCTCCCAAGGCCCAGTTCAACTCCTGCCTCCTCCACGAAGACCCCTCTGCTCAACCTGACCCAACCAGATGGGATGGCTTGTTCCCATGACTTCCTACAAGACTTATTCATCAAGAAAGAGAACCTTCAACTCAGCTCATAAAATCGGAGCACCATGCCAGGTGCTCTTGTAAGAGCTTACATGCTGTTATGGATTGAATTGTGTCCCCCAGAAATGTGTGCCAAGTGGGCTAGGCCATGATTCCCAGTATTGTGTGACTGTCCACCATTTTGTCATCTGATGTGATTTTCCTAAATGCTGTAAACGTTACCTCTATGCTGTTAATAAGGTGGGAATAGTGCCAGTTATGTTAATGAGGCAAGACTCAATCTACAAGATTAGATTTTGTCTTAAGTCAATGTCTTTTGAGATATAAAAGAAAGAAGTGAACAGAAAGACACGGGGACCTCACACCACCAAGAAAGCAACGCCGGGAGCAGAGTGTGTCATTTGAACCCAAGGTTCCTGTGCTGAGAAGCTCCTAGACAAGGGGAAAATTGATGACAAGGACCTTCCTCCAGAGCCGACAGAGAGAAAGCCATCCCCTGACGCTGGTGCTCTAAATTAGGAGTTCCATCCTACTAGGCTGTGAGAGAATAAACTTGTTTGCTAAAGCCATCCACTTGTGGTATTTTTATTATAGCTGCACTAGATAACTAAGACACATGTATAACTAGTTTAATCTTCTTTGTGGGTCAAATTTTATCCATGGCTGAGGAAACCAAGACACAAAAAGGACCATTAATGGGCCTAAGATCACGCTAACAAGCTGCTGAGCAGGGACACAATGCCCGGCAATCTGGCCCAGAGTTGGTATTTGGAACCACCACGGGCTCTGAGGCAGCTCTCCTGGTACTGTTTCATCTGACAGTTTGAGGTACAGCCCAAGGTTTTGTTGTTTTATGTGCCCTTGTCATCTATCCCTGGTGGTGCAGTGGTTAAAAGCTCAGGCTGCTAACCAAAAG
Organism: Loxodonta africana; assembly: GCF_030014295.1. Lineage (NCBI taxonomy): Eukaryota > Metazoa > Chordata > Mammalia > Proboscidea > Elephantidae > Loxodonta > Loxodonta africana. Next base: position 233,944,860 of record NC_087342.1, on the reverse strand, counting down.
GCTGGCAGTTCAACTACACCAGTTGCTCCTTGGAAATCCAATGGGGCAGTTCTACTCTGCCCTATAGGGTCTCTATGAGTTGGAATCAACTCTAAGGCAATAGGTTTGGTTTTCGGGGGGGGGTTGACATTCTTCCAAGCAGATAACAAGTTCAATGAGGCCAGGACCAGACCCACACTTCTCAAAAGGAAGCTGGCATGTGTCAAGGAGGGCCCAGGAGTGGGTGTCCCCCTCCTGGGACTATTCTGAGGACCTTGGTCAAGCAACTCTCTGTTCTGCTTTCAATCCACAGAGTTAAAAAATATTTCACTTCGGGGTCCCTCAAATACACCCCTCAAGTCCACGCACCCACAGCGAACAGGCTTAGTACACTTGGCTTCCTTTCATTCAATCTGCATCTTTGTTACTAGAGAATGGCTGCATGTATCAAGCTGGGCAGGGGATCTCTGACTCTTTCCACACATATATCCCTCCTGGGAGTCAGGCTTTTTACTGAGCAGAGGAGAGAACTTCTCAGGTTGGGAGCTAGAGACATGGTTATATTGAGAGAAAAATCAGTCTGCACATGAATAAAGCTCAACTCATTCCAGAGCCCACTGGTTAGAGCCAAAGCAAAAAAAAAAGCAAGAGGTGAACAAATCGAAGAGCTGTGCTCCCAGGTCTCCAGAGGATGCAGTGCTGGCAGATGGCGGATTTGTGCCGAGACATCTTCTTGAGCAAAACCAAGCAAGCTAGGCTGCAGTCATTTGCACAGAATGCGATGGGTAGAAGTGAATTCTGGGGATCGTAAATGCGTTAGACACAAGCCAAGGACAGAAAGGACATACCATCTGCAAGTCCACACTGAAGACACGACTCCCGTCTCAGTAGGTGGGCTTAGAGAGTTTCATTCTGCAGTCAATTCTACAAATCCTTATTCTGTAGCTGCCTCCATTTACCAAATTTAATTTGATCCCATCAGAAGAGTAGCAGGAAATCTGACTGTGTACCCAATAGTCCCCTGCCCTTGTGGCTGACTTGTAGGTTGACCCCTACTTGACATTTGCTTCATAATTTAATTTACCCTCTCCTATTCACCTTTCCCTCTCTTGTTTACCTGGATCCCAATTGGATTTAGCAGCTGAATTTTCATTACTGAAGTCAGAGGTCTGAGGAAGTTATATGAGCTTTGAATTCCTGCCAGCAAGGCCAGGTCTGTTCTACTTCATTCACCATAAAATCATGAATCGCCTGGTCTGGCTGGCCTACTCCAGTTACAACAGGCATTAGCAATGGGGGAAAGATTCATAGATATGGAAAGCAACTGATTTTCCTGCTAAGCTCCTCTCACTCTCAAGGACAAAGCAGAATTGCACTTAGCTTCTCTTTGCCTATGCCCAGTTAGAAACAAATAGCTGAGACTGGGCAAAACCATGAGGCTGGTCCTCAGGTCTGTGCAATTCCCGGCTTCCTCTTGAGGTGACTTACCCCAGACTCTTGTTGTAACCAAGAGGTGGCACAAATGGATGGCGGCTTAGGGAGTGCTTGTTGAAATTTGATATGTGATCACCCCCATGATGGAATCTGCTGAGTGGTACCGGTGGGGGTGGGGCTTGAGCCGGCTCACTGCCCCCTCAGCCTTCATCTCTCCACCTTCAGCCACCTATTTCCTTCCTTCTTGCCTTGTCAAGTTTGCTGGCTTGTTCTGGATCCAGCAGTTGTCTCTTGCCTGACCTCCAGTTCTTGGTACTTAAGCTAGCAGCTTACCTAGCCATCTTGGGATTCGTTGATTTTCACAGCCTGTGAACAAGAGTCCTGCTCCCTGACCTGCCAATCTTGGGTTTGCTAGCCTCTGCAGCTACGTGAATCAGGAGCAACCTTGCAGCCTTGCCTGCCAACCTTGGGAATTTCTCAACTTTCAGAGCCTGTGAAGGGGAGCCCTGCTCCCCAACCTGCTGATCTTGGGTTCACTGGCTTCTGTGGCTTGGTGAATTGGGAAAGGCCTCTATCCTGATCCAAGGGCTTGGGACATTCCAACCTCTACAGTCAAGTGAGCGGTTTCCTCGATATAAATCTCTCTGTATATATTTATAATCTTTACTGGTTTTGCTTCTCTAGAAATCTCAGCCTAAGACAGCCTGTCCCTGGATGGTGCAAATAGTTAAGTGCTCGAATACTACCTGGCCTACCCGAGTTGACACACAATCTTAACTATCACACAGGCTATGACATCCAAATACAACATTCAAATCATAAGGGTCTCATAAGGACAGAACAGAGAAAATGGAAAAGAAGAAATCATCAAAAAAATAATTCAAGAAAATTTTTACATAAAATGAAGGGCAAGTGTTTCCAATTTGGAGGGAGCCATTGAATGCCCAGCACAATGGTGAAAACAGACCCACTGCAAGGCACACCAACATGAAATTATGTCAGTAGGGACAAAGAAAACTCCTATATCCTTCCAAGAAGAAAAATCAGGTATCATATGGCAGATCAAAATGTCATCAAACTTTGCAATAGCAATACTGTAAGTTAGAAGGCAATGGAGCAAAGCCTTCAAAATGATGGTATAAAATAATTCCTTTAGGGGAATAAGAATGAAAATTTTTCTGAGTTTGAAAGTATGCTACCAGCTAGTGTATCAGGATTTTAACTAACAACATTCTAAATGTTCTACCCACATGATTGCCAGTTTGTTGTAAAGTGGAGGTTTGCATGTTCCTGTGATGCTGGAAGCTATGCCACCGGTATTCAAATACAAGCAGGGTCATCCATGGTGGACAGCTTTCAGCTGAGATTCCAGACTAAGACAGACTAGGAAAAAGGACCTGGTTGTCTGCTTCTGAAAAGCTAATGAATAGCAGCAAAACACTGTCTGATATAGTGCTGGTAGATGAACCCCTCAGGTTGGAAGGCACTCAAAACATGACTGGGGTAGAGCTTCCTTCTCAAAGTAGAGTCGACCTTAATGACATGGATGCAGTCAAGCTTTTGGGACCTTTATTTGCTGATGTGGCACGACTCAAAATGGGAAAAAAACAGCTGCAAACATCTGTTAATAATCGGAACATGAAATGTATGCAGTAAGAATCCAGGAAAATTGGAAAGCATCAAAAATGAAATGGAACACATAAACATCGATATCCTGGGCATTAGTGAGCTGAAACGGACTGGTATTAGCCATTTTGAATCAGACAATCATAAGGTCTACTATGCCAAGAATAACATATTGAAGAAGAATGCTTCACTTTCATCGTCAAAAAGAACAATTTCAAGAACTATGATGTTGTCAGTGATAGGATAATATTCATATCCCTACAAGAAAGACCAGCTAATACAACTCTTATTCAAATTCATGCACCAACCACTAAGACCAAAGACGAAGAAATTAAAGATTTTTACCAACTTCTGCAATCTGAAATTGATCAAACATGCAATCAAGATGCATTGATAATTACTGGCGATTGGATTGCAAAAGTTGGAAACAAAGGTTTGGTAACTGGAAAATATGGCCTTGGTGATAGAAACGAAGACAGAGATCACACGATAGAATTTTCCAAGACTAAGAACTTCTTCGCGGCAAATACTTTTTTCAACAACATCAATGGCAACTATACACTTAGAGTTCACCAGATGGGATACACAGGAATCAAACTGACAACATCTGTGGATAAAGACGATGGAAAAGCTCGATATCATCAGTCAGAAAAAGGCCAGGGGCCGACTGTGAAATAGACCATCAATTGCTCATATGCAAGTTCAAACTGAAGAAAATTAGAACAAGTCCAAGAGAGCCAAAATACTGCCTTCAGTATATCCCATCTGAATTTCGAGACCAACTCAAGAATAGATTTGATGCACTGAACACTAATGACCAAAGACCAGATGAGTTGTGGAAGGACATCACACATGAAGAAAAGCAAAAGGTCATTAAAAAGACAGGAAAGAAAGAAAAGACCAAAATGGATGTCAGAAGAGACTCTGAAAATTGATCTTGAATGTATAGTAGCTAAAGTGAAAGGAAGAAACGATGAAATCAAAGACCTGAACAGAAGATTTCAAAAGGCAATTCCAGAAGATGAAGTAAAGTATTGCAATGATATGTAAAGGGACCTGGAGTTTGAAAACCAAGAAAGAAGAATGCACTCAGCATTTCTCAAACTGAAAGAACTGAAGAGAAAATTCAAGCCTTGAGTAGCAATATTGAAGGATTCTACAGAGAAAATACTAAACGACACAGGAAGCATCAAAAGAAGATGGAAGGAATACACAGAGTGTCTGTACCAAAAAGAATCAGTAAACATTCAACCATTTCAGGAGGTGGCATATGATCAAGAACGGATAGTCCTGAAGGAAGAAATGCAAGCTGAACTGAAAGCATTGGCAAAAAACAAGGCTCCAGGAATTGCCAGAATACCAATTGAGATGTTTCAATAAACGGACGCAGCACTGGAAGTGCTCATTCATCTATGCCAAAAAATTTGGAAGACAGCTACCTGGCCAACCAATTGGAAGAGACTCATGTTTGTATCCATTCTAAAGAGAGGTGATCCAAAAGAATGCAGAAATTATTGAACAGTGTCATTAATATCACATGCAAGTAAAACTGTGCTGAAGATCCGTCAAAAGCAGTTGTAGCAATACATCGACAGGGAACTGACCGAAATTCAAGTCAGATTCAGAAGAGGACAAGGAACAAGAGATATCATTGCTGATGTCAGATGGATCCTGGCTGAAAGCAGAGAATACCAGAAAGATGTTTACCTGTGTTTTATTGACTACACAAAGGCATTCAACTGCGTGGATCATAACAAAATATGGATAACATTTTGAAGAATGGGAATTCCAGAACACTTAATTGTGCTCATGCAGAACACGTACATAGACCAAGGGGCAATCATTCAAAGAGAACAAGGGAATACTGTGTGGTTTAAGTCAGGAAAGGTGTGTGTCAGGTTGTACCTTTTCACCATACTTATTCAGTCTATATGCTGAGCAAATAATCTGAGAAACTAGATTATAGGAAGAAGAACAGGGCATTAGGATTGGAGGAAGACTCATTAAGAAGCTACAATATGCAAATGACACAACCTTGCTTGCTGCAAGTGAAAAGGACTTAAAGCACTTACGGATGAAGGTCAAAGGCCACAGCCTTCAGTACGGATTACACCTCAACATAAAGAAAATAAAATTCTCACAACTGGACCAATAAGCAACATTGTGATAAATGGAGAAAATACTAAAGTTGTCAAGGAGTTCACTTTACTTGGGTCCATGATCAACATCCATGGAAGCAGGAGTTAAGAAATCCAACTGTGCATTGCATTGGGCAAATCTGCTGCAAAGGACCTCTTAAAAGTGTTGAAAGCAAAGATGTCACCTTGAAGACTAAGGTGCACCTGACCCAAGCCTTGGTGTTTTCAGTTGTCTCATATGCATGTGACAGCTAGACGATAAGGAAGACTGAAGAAGAATTGACGCCTTTAAATTGTTAGTGTTGATGAAGACTATTGAACATACCATGGACTGCCGGAAGAACAAACAAATCTGTCTTGGAAGCCAGAATGCTCTTAGAAGTGAGGATTCTAACGTACTTTGGACATGTTATCAGGAGGGACCAGTCCCTGGAGGACATCATGCTTGGTAAAGTAGAGGGTCTGAACAAAAGAGGAAGACCCTCAACCAGATGGACTGACGCAGTGGGTGCAACAATGGGCTCAAACATAACAATGATTGTGAGGATGGCACAGGACCTGGTAGTATTTTATACTGTTGTACATAGTGTCAGTATGAGTCAGAACTGACTAGACGGCTCCTAACTACAACAACAAAATGTTCAAAAATGGTTGAGGATTCCTTACATGCATTCAAAAGTGAATTACCAGAAATTCCATCCTTTACAGTAGCATCTGTTTTATAACAGTTATTTGTATTTAATGAATTTCATTTATTTTTAAGTGAGGAAGCTACAGTTCGACTATCTTCTGTGGTGACTGAAGAACCCTGAGACATAACAAGTGTTGAAAGGAAATATCTGGAATAAATAAGGCAAAGAATCAGTGAGGTTTTTTTTTTTCTCTAAGAATTACACATTTGTATAGATGACAGCCAGTAATTCTTGAAATTATGTGTTCTTTTTAACACACTCCGCATTCCAGCCCTGGCATGTAATTAAGAGTAGTAACTCACTGTAGTGAAGGCAATCTGTCAGGGCTGACTGTGCCAGTAGGAACAGCAAGGAAGGCCACCTAACAAGGGGTGGATAGCCATCTACTGGATTTCCTGGGCTGTCAATCATGTATCCCCTTACTGTTCGATGGCTGTGGAGCGGGCAATGACACTTAATGATACAAATAAAAAATGCTTTGCTCCATCTATGTCAGGTGCTCACAATGGCATAGGCAGTGACAAAGTCTATAATTACTTTAGTGGCAATGTTATCATAGGAAATGATTGAATAGACCCTGAATTCAGGTTTATAATTAAATTTCTAAGGGGATGAGGGGAAGGAAAAATGGGAGGAAAATCATCATCACGTCCACTTAAATTTGGTAAATTGTATTTTACGTCAACCATTCCCCAATAAAGATTTTTAAAAATTAAATACTTATTCCTAGTTTAGTAAGCGTATTTATGATTGTGAAGATGGTACTGGAGAGGGCAATGTTTTTTTATGTTGTACAAGGGGTTTCCACAAGTCAGAGTCAACTCAAAACAACAACAACAACAATAGTAAGAGTATTTGAAGGCAATCGTCAAGAATGTCTTTTGAATGTTATAAAATATTCTTATGGAATGTAAGCCAAAATAAATAAACCCATTGCCGTCGAGCCAATTCCAACTCATAGCAACCCTATAGGACAGAGTAGAACTGCCCCATAGTTTCCAAGGAGCACCTGGTAAAGTCGAACTGCCATCCTTTTGGTTAGCAACCATAGCACTTAACCACTACACCACCAGGGTTTCCTATGGAATATAGTGATGTTATAATATGGTTATTCCTTTTGGCTTATTAATAAAATTATTATATTGTTAGGTCTCCTACTGTCAAACTGTTTTGTATTCTTTGAACAAACCCAATTTGGTCATGATTATAGTTTAAAGAGGCCCTATGAAATTACTCAATATTTCAATTCATATTTGTAAACAAGATTCATCTGTATATATTGTTTTCTTGTTGCCGATGTTTTTGATGTGCCACCTTTGGTAGATTTTAGTATCGAGGTTTTACTCCCCTCATAAAATAAACTGGAAACTTTTTCATCTAATTCTATGCTCTGAAATACTATCACAGACTACCAATTACTTATTCTTTGAACTGGAGCCCTGGTAGTACAGTGGTTAAGAGCTTGGCTGCTAACCAAAAGGTCAGCAGTTTGAATCCACCAGTTGCTCCCTTGAAACCCTTTGTGAGATGAAGTCTCATCATCCTCGTTTCTAAGGAGCATTCTGGCTGTACTTCTTCTGAAACAGAGGAAGTTCATTATTTGGCGGCCCATGGTATATTCCATATTCTTCTCCAACACCACAATTCAAAGCCATCAATTCTTTGGCCTTCCTTATTCACTGCCCAGCTTTCACATGCGTAGGAGGCAATTGAAAATACCATGGCTTGGGTCAGGTGCACCTTAGTCCCCAAAGTGACATCGTTGTTTTTTAATTTAATGTGCCATTTGATTTTTTGACTGCTGCTTCCATGGGCATTGATTGTGAATCCAAGTAAAATGAAATCTTTTACAACTTCAATCTTTTCTCCATTTACCAGGATGTTGCTTATTTTTCGATTGTGAGCATTTTTGCTTTTCTTTATGTTGAGGTGTAATCCATACTGAAGGCTGTAGACTTTTATCTTCATAAGTAAGTGCTTCAAGTCCTCTTCGCTTTCAACAAGAACGGTTGTGTCATCTGCATATCACACGTTGTTAATAAGTCTCCTAATCCTGATGACCCGTTCTTCTTCATATAATCCAGCTTCTTGCATTATTTGCTCAGCAAATAGACTGAATAAGTATGGTGAAAGGATGCAAGCCTGATGCACACCTTTCCTGACTTTAAACCACACACTATCCCCTTGTTTTGTTTGAACAACTGCCTCTTGGTCTATGTATAGGTTCTACATGAGCACAATTAAGTATACTGGAATTTCCGTTCTTTGCAACGTTGGAAACCCTGGTGGTGTAGTGGTTAAGAGCTATGGCTGCTAACTAAAGGGTTGGCAGTTCAGATCTGCAAGGTGCTCCTTGGAAGCTCTACGGGGTAGTTCTACTCTGTCGTATAGGGTTGCTATAGGGTCACTATGAGTCAGAATCAACCTGACGGCACTGGGTTTGGTTTTTTTTTTTTTTTTTGCAATGTCACGGTAGCCTGTTATGATCCACATAGTCAAATGCCTTTGCATAGTCAATAAAACACAGGTAAACATCTTTCTGGCATTCCCTGCTTTCAGACAGGATCCATCTGACATCAGCAATAATAGCCCTGGTTCCACGTCCTCTTCTGAATCCGGCTTGAATTTCTGGCAGTTCCCTGTCAATGTACTGCTATAACCGTTACTGAATTATCTTCAGCCCCACTTACCATCACTGAAAGAGTTCCTTGAAGGAAACCCTGGACAGGGTAGAGGAAAGGTCTGGGAACAAATTAAGCTATCATAACCCTAGGCACAAAAAGACTAGCTACAACACTAGGGGAAAAGGTACAAAAAACAGTGCCACGTAAACCAGGTATGCCATTCCCTCATCCACTTCAAAGGCAGGCTTACAATAAAGGTAGGACTTATTTATAAAGGAAAGTAGAGACCGTCAGAGCCTTAAATTCTAGAACATGTTCATTCCATTTTACTTCTGAACAGATTTCATTTCACCTCTGAAAAAGAATTTTCTACCATATTATCTATTGTTTGCTGACAGTTGAGAAAATGAAGAAATGAATAATTTTTAAAGATTTGTTTCTTTTTGCTAAAACCTAGAGCAATATTGAAAATGAATAAATTCCTTGCACCTAAAGCCAAGCTGATGAACATCCAGAAGAAAGCACTACTCTTCAGCCACAAGACTGAACTGATATTTCACTGAAGCCCGATATTGTCAGGTTAGAAGTGATGTTGGGCTGAGTGCGTAGCATGTTGTTGTTACTGCTGGGTGCCACTGAGTCAGTTCCGACTCATAGCAGCCCCACATGCAACAGGACGAAACACCGCCCAGTCTTGCATATGGTGGGAAAGAAAACACAGCTGTTTTCCTTGGGGCAGGGAGGAAAGATGGAGGAGAAGGCAGGAACTATACCCAGGACAATATCACTTTAGGAAAGATAAATGACAAGGTGGTCTTCACATCAAGCAAGGGCCACGGGCAAGGGGAGGAGTTTGGGGTGTCTGAACCTTCTCAGGAGAGTCCTGAAACAGCTGGGAACCACTTCTGGGACCAGTGGCATCGGTGATCCCGAAAGGGCCTTCAACAGCTTGGCTTCCTTGGGAACATATCCTCCCAGGTCTCTGGGAGTCTCAAATAGGTCAGGAGCACACGTCTCCCATCCACTTACTGCCATCATTAGGAGGTCCTATGGGTGCTTTTGGTTCTCAACCCTGGCTCACAGTAGGTTTACTTGGGGAGCTTTAAAAATATATAAGAATAACAATTAAATCAGAATACACAAGTGTGCATGCTATTATGAACATTCCCTGGGTGATTCTAATCAATGACCAGGGTTGGAATTCCCCAAGCTTACCTTTCTCTACTCCATTGCTTTGTCCTCAGGAGGAATGAGTTGGAAATGGGGGGAAGCAAGTTGCCGATTGTGAGCTTGAGTTAAAGATGTCTCAAGAATTCCTTCCGCCCTCTCTTTTCTGTGTTAATGCACCCAGTCCCCTTGACCTAGCCCTCTCATACTTTAACGTGCATCATAATCATCCAGAGAGTTTATTAAAACACAGACTGTTGGGCCCTGTCTGGGAGTTTCTGATTCAGTGGGTATCATAGATTGAATTCTGTCCCCCAAAATATGTGCCAACTTGGTTAGGCCATGATTCCCAGTATTGTGTGGTTGTCGTCCATTTTGTGATTTTCCTATGTGTTACAAACCATAATCTCTGCCTGTGGTTAAAAGGATTAGAGTGGGATTTAACACCCTTGCTCAAGCCACATCCCTGATCTAATGTAAAAGGAGTTTCCCTGGAGTGTGGCCTGTGCTACCTTTTATTTATAAGAGATAAAAGGAAAGAGAAGCAAGCAGAGAGTAGGGGACCTCATACCACCAAGAAAGCAGTGCTGGGAGCACAGAGTGTCCTTTAGACTCGTGGTTCCTTCCCAGAGAAGCTCCTAGTCCAGAGAAAGATAGATGACAAAGACCTTCCTCCAGAGCCAACAGAGAAAGAAAGCCTTCCCCTGGAGCTGACGCCCTATATTCGGACTTCTAGCCTACTAACCAAAAAACAACCAAACCCGTTGCCGTGGAGTCAATTCTGACTCATAGCGACCCTATAGGACAGAGTAGAACTGCCCCATAGGGTTTCCAAGGAGTGCCTGGTGGATTTGAACTGCCAACTTTTTGGTTAGCAGCCATAGCTCTTAACCACTATGCCACCAGGGTTTCCTCTAGCCTTCTAGACCATGAGAAAATAAATTTGTCTTTGTTAAAGCCATTCACTTGTGGTATTTGTTATAGCAGCACTAGATGGCTAAGACAGTGGGTATGAGATGGGCCCTTAGAATCTGGATTTCTAGCAAGTTCCTGGGTGAAGCTGATGCCTCGGAATGTCTGAGGACCTCACTTTAAGGAGAACTGACTTACTCTTTCCTCAGGATTCCAATCTTCCAAATTTAAACCACCTTTGTGACCCTCTTCTGACCTCTACCATGGATTCTTCAATGAAAAGCCCCTATTTGCAAAGCATGTTTTCCACAGACTACCCAGCTCAGAGCATAAAACAAGGATTACTACACAGTTGTGCTGTGTCAGCCTTCTGTGAGTATCTCTTCCTGCTTCGCCTGCTTTCCTGTGGGCCTATGTTGATGATTCACGGTCAGTTTTCATCTAGCATGACCCTTGGATCTTTTCCACACAATGCCCTTGTCCATCTTGTGCATGAATCCCAAGAACAACACTTGCAAACAACTCCTAAATGTTTTCATGCACTGCGATGAATTTTTTTATATTTTACTACTGAGGGACTTATTCATAGCCATGATGAAAAATAAGAAACTCACACTATTTCAAAACAAGGTAGAATAATAAACGACTACTGATCTCTTGAATTGAATGGAATTGAAATAAATGGCTTGGAATCCATTCGTTCACTCCCCATACACAAATGTTTCCATCTTATTTTCTTTTTTTGCATAGGAAAAGTCTTCATTTTCACAAAATCAAACTTCTAACTATATTCCAAGTGGCAAGCACAATTTTTTCAGCTTCAGTAACGCAGTACCACAGCAGTTCTGGCTCCTCTCTGAATTAAACATAGCTTGTTCTCGGTGATCCTTTTCTCAAATTTTCTTCTCCTGGCTCTCAGGCTTTTAACTGCTTTGCAAGATATTTTCCCCTACTGTACTGCCAGAGTCTGTCCTTGATGTAAGTTTTGTTCTTAGGAAGGTATATTAACACTTTCAGGGGAGGGATTGCTATCCCTGGTCCCTACCTCTCTACTGAATTTTCCTGGAGGGTGTTCTTACTGGGATAATGGGCACCTCCTGTGGGCTGACCTTATTAGAAGACCTAAGAATGTGGTTTTTGCCAGTCTTCATCTAAACATAGTATGTACTGAGGATGTCGGTGACGACTCCTTGTTCTTCAGCCTTGCAGAAGTTATATAGCACTACAGTTCAGAGGAAAAGAATGGAACAGGCTACCTAAACATGTGTCTCAACTTCCCAAGGATTAAGTAAGATTATATTCTCTCCAATGGAGCTAAGGCCCACGATGGCAGGCTTAGGTCATCCAAGCTCCCTGAAGCCAAAAGCCCAGAGCCAAAGAATGCCAACTAATTGAGGACCTCCCTCTTAGCCTCCTTGCCAGTATGAATCCAAATCTTCTCCCCTCATTTTGGCTGTAGCTGAGAGATGTCCAACTATCAGTTCATAACATAACATGGTAGATATTACTGAGCTCAATTAGTGGCCCCAGATGCTGAATATATTGCTCTTATTTTTTTAATGTGGTATTATTTATAAATTCTAAGCTACTGTATTAAAAATAGGAAACCCTGGTGGTGTAGTGGTTAAGTGCTATGGCTGCTAACCAAAGGGTCGGCAATTCGAATCCGCCAGGCGCTCCTTGGAAACTCTATGGGGCAGTTCTACTCTGTACTATAGGTTCGCTATGAGTTGGAATCGACTCGACAGCAGTGGTGATTATTAATAATAAAGGCATGTTATTGTTGTTGTTATTAGGTGCCGCCAAGTCAGTTCTGACCCATAGTGACCCTGTGTTCAACAGAATGAAACACTGCCCGGTCCTGCACCATCATCACAATCGTTGCTATATTTGAGCCCATTGTTGCAGCCACTGTGTCAATCCATGTCTTTGAAGGTCTTCTTTTTCACTGACCCTCTACTCTACCAAGCATGATCTCCTTCTTACATAAAGCATAATCCAAGAGTTGAAAATGTAAATGTATAAAGGCCAACAAGAGACCTAATGAAAGAGGACCAGTTGTAAACAGAGGAGGCTGGTGGGGACTGGGTCAAACCAGCATCTAAAGGCAGCAGCTGGTGCTCATTCCCAGATAGCGGCTTCCTAACCAGTGTGCGGTAGCATGTGGTCATGCAGGATACGCTGATCCAGTGGGCCTATGGGATGGCTGGGTGGGTGAGGGCCAATGCAGCCCCACGTGGTACCTTCTCACCTCTAAGCAGCCTGGGCAAGAGCTCCAAAGCCCCTTTCCATTTATCCCTGTGCTGTGTAAAGTGCACCGTTCTCTGAGTGCAGGGATGTGAAAGACGTTAGGAGGCGTTGTCCTTTTGTCAGCAGCACACAACTTTCTTCCCTAGCAGCCCAGCTCAGAAAACAGTTACAAATGGTGCCTCTGTGCTTGGGTGAAGAGCGGAGCAAGAACCAGCCCAACTCAATAGCAAATGTGCCCACCCCACCTGGCAAGACCCTATGGCCCCTCTCCAGATGCTGAGGGCTCTGCAGAAAAATGAAAAAACTATGGCCTTGAGGGTATGTATACCCACCATTATATACCCATGAAATCAGGTTAAATTAAATACCAAGTATAGCTTTAAAATGGAAAGAAAGAAAACAACCATTTGTAGTCAGAGCAGGCAATAGAGGAAACAGTGACCTTCATTTTGGTAAAGGTCAGGCAGTGCTTCCCAAAACTTTTAAAGTATATACAACTCACCTGATTGGCTTGTAGTCCTTAGGCCCAGAGTGGGGGCAAGAATCTATTTTTTGATGGCGCCTCCCAGAACATGCAGATGGCCCTGCTTGGACCATTCTGAGAATCACTGGAATGATGGTTGGGTGGCTGGTAATATGGGTTGAAAGCAGATATCCCCAAGTATTCAAGCCTTCTAGGGCTACCCTTTCATTTCATATGTTCACTTTGTATATAAAATACCGTGATCTCCCACACTACCTACTACAGCAATGGTTCTCAGGCAGTACATGCATCAGAATCACCCGGAACACTCTACAACACAAATGGCTACGCCCTAGCCCTAGTGAGTCTGATCCAGTAAGTCTGAGAAGGAGCATAGCAATGTGCATTTCTAACAAGTTCCCAGGTGATGCTGATGCTGCTGGACCGCACTTTGAGAGCCGCTGGGCTGGACTGGGGTCTCTCCACCTCAGCACTATTGGCAGTTTGGGCCCCATAATTCTTTGTGGTGGGGGCTGCCCTATGCATTGTAGCATGTTGACCGGTATCCCTGGCCTCTACCCACTAGATACCAATAGCACCCTACCCCCAGTTGTGACAACTAAAAATATCTCCAGACATTACCAAACGTCCCCTAGGGGCAATATCCTCCCCTCTCCTACCATTGACAACCACTGGTCTAGAGGAAAAAAACAGTCTTTTCTGATATCGCCAGGTCTGTGTTAGGGTTCTTGGGGCGCAGGCTTACATTCTTCCATCATCTCTCATTCCACATCCCTACCTTCTGTTCCCTTTTTACCCCTGCTGTCCCGTGTTGTTACCCGCACCCTGCCTTGATGTACTCCAAGCATGGAAATGACTCCTTTTATTCCCTTAAAGAAGTTTTCTCCCCAAATGTGCCTGGTCATAAGAATCGTCTGATCCTCTTGTCAAGCACAGATTCTCAGACCCCTCTCCCAGACACCTGGCTCAGAGGGCTGGGGTTGAGCCCTAGAATCTATGGGCTTAAAAAGCATCCCAGATGAAGCTCATGTTTTAAAGGTTGGCGGTGCTTCTCAAACGTCAGTGTGCAAACAAGTCTCTTGGGGATCTTATTAAACTGTAGGTTTCAAGTCAGAAGGTCTTGGTGGAGCCTGAGACTCTGCATTTCTAAGAACCTCTCAGGGTTTCCAAAGCTATAGGTCCACAAACCACATCCTAAAGAGCCAAACAAGGCTACTAAATGCATCAGATTGTCCTAGTCAGTGTTCTCCAGAGAAACAGAACCAGTGAGACATATAGAGAAAGAGAGACATATTTTAAGAAATTGACTTACATGATTGTGGGGTCTGGCAAGTCCAAAATCCATAGGTCAGGTGACAGACTGGAGACTCCTGCAGTCTTGTGTCCCAAAATCCGTAGGTTAAGCAACAGGAAAAAGGCGGCGTTCTGGCAAAATGTATATTTCTAGTCTGGAGGTGGAATTCTCCCTCGGATAAACTCCCTTTTTGCTCTGAAGACCTTCAAATGGATTAGATGAGGCCCCCCCACATTACAGAGGGTAACCCAGAGGTGCCTCAAAAGACAGGCCTGGTGATCTGCTTCTGAAAGATCACAGGCTTGAAAACAACATGGAAGAGTCTGCTTTCTGCATGTGGGGTCACCATGAGTCAGAATCGACCAGAGGGCAACTAACAATTATTTCATAACAGAATCTAATGTATGACCCAACACTTGAGCACCATAATCTAGCCACATTGACCCATAAAACTAGCCATCACAAAAGATTTTTAGCAAATGTTGGGATAATGTCAGATGGGAGAGTATCAGCATAGTTCAGGAAAACTTCAAATTGAACATCAGACTCCACTGTTTCTGGAGCTTCATTGCCCTTCCCAATCTCAAAAAATTCTTTGTTCTTCTAGAGCAGAGGTTCTCAGTCTGTGGTCCCCTGATGAGCAGCTTCAGCATCCCCTGGGAACCAGAAAAAAGCAAATTCTTGGACCCCACTCGAATCAGAAACTCTGGGGATAGAGCCCAGCGGTCTCGGTTTTAACAAGTCCACCAGGTGATTGACACAAGCTCCAGGTAGAGAGCAGCTGCTCTACAGCAAGTTCACTCTCCATCCAGTTTTCAAAAAATATCCCCTCCCATCTCCCCAGTAAACATCCGTTCTTTTTAACACCAGCCAATGAAGTTACAGCTTCTTGCTTTTGCTGGCTGGCTCCCAACAGCTGGTGAGGTTTCAATCTGTGAGTGGTTCTGCAGGTTACTTACTTCCTTACTAAACTCAATATAAATTTTACAAACAGGCAAATCAGGAAGCATAAGATGTCCTTTTGATTTCTATCTGTAATGACACTCGTGCCTAAATTATTTGTGTAATGTGATAATGCACCACCGGTTGTAGGCGCTTTGAGGTGAGCCTGTATAGATAACCACTCTCTTTCCAGAAAATAAAATATGTCAAAATAGAATAACGTGGTATTTCCTGAAGAAGGCAACGATAATGTGATTTGCAAATGTCTTGCTTTTAGGCCATGAGTAATATTCTCGTTATTCATAATCTACAAACCAACCTGGAATCCACAAGCCTATTCCGAAGGCAAATGAGGTGAACGTCTGTATCTAAACATGCCAAACGCGTCAAGTATTTCTTCTTGAGTTATTTAGACTTGATCACCCACGCATGCTGATGTTTCGTGTTGGGCGTTAATTACCTCATTGAATCACCTCAGCACTCCAACACCGGCTGCAGAAACACAGCAGAGGCTGCTTTGGAATGAGCAGTGCACACTGAAGAGCAGAGAAAAGATGACTAGAGCTGTCATCTAGAGACCTCAGGAAAGTCTAACAAGGCATGAACGCACCGGCGCTTAGTTTCCAGTTGGGCGTACTAAGATTGCCCCACTAGGGTTGAAATCAGCACTGTTTTAGTTATCTAGTGCTGCTATAACAGAAATACCACAAGTGGATGGCTTTAGCAAACAGGAATTTATTCTCACACAATCTAGGAGGCTACAAGTCCAAATTCAGGTTGCCAGCTCTAGGGGAAGGCTTTCTCTCTCTGACAGGGAAGGTCCTTGTCATCAATCTTACTCTGTTCTAGGAACTTCTCAATGCATAACCCCGGATCCAAAAGACGCAGTCTTTTCTTGGTTCTTGTTTCTCGGTAGTATGAGGTCCCCAGGTCTCTCTGCTCGCTTCTCTCTTTTATATCTCAAAAGAGATTGACTTAAGACACAACCTAATCCTGTAGATTGAGTCCTGCCTGATTAACATAACTGCCACTAATCTCACCTCATTAACAGCATAGGAAAAAAAACCAAACCCATTGCCGTCAAGCAGATTCTGACTCATAGCAACCCTATAGGGCAGAGTAGAACTGCCCCATACGCTTTCCAAAGAGCACCTGGTGGATTTGAACTGCCAACCTTTTGGTTAGCAGCCGTCACTCTTAACCATTATGCCATCAGGGTTATAACACAC
This sequence comes from Loxodonta africana, assembly GCF_030014295.1. Classification (NCBI taxonomy): domain Eukaryota; kingdom Metazoa; phylum Chordata; class Mammalia; order Proboscidea; family Elephantidae; genus Loxodonta; species Loxodonta africana. The sequence continues at coordinate 233,928,089 of NC_087342.1, read as the reverse complement.
AGGAACATCACAGCAGGTGACAAAATAGTGGACGATCACACAATACTGGGAATCATGGACTAAGTTGACATACATGGGGGGGGGCACAATTCAGTCCATAACAAGCTCCATATTAATCTCTCCAGGAAGCTCACTGCCATGAAAGATTGGCATGTATCTGATCAGTTGGTCTCTGGGAACCCTCTTAACATCTCTTTCCCACCAACATCACCAACACCTACAACATGTTGGAAGCTCTGGAGTCCTCCATGTCCTGACACTATGCATTACCCAGAGATCCCCGGGGGCCCAGACACATAAAATCCACAAAAGGCATTTCACTATAAAGGAAATAACTGAGGGACTTACATTTACATTGCAGCAAATCAACTATAGCCTCTTCATACAAGTCCCCTGGACTTTTTCACAAACTGGCTCCCACCTACTAAAGCATTGTTCAGTTGCATCCTCTCCTCCTCTCTCCCCAGCCCCCAAATCCCTATATGAGAAATAAATTTGGTTGCCTTGGCCCCCCAGGTCTCTCTGCCCAAAGCAACTCTCCAAGCAGCCTCTATGCCCGCCACCAACACACACCCACAAAGAATATTCTCTCCTTCAGAGGAATTCACTGCCACCTGCTTAGATAATAAGTTCTCTCATCTCTCTGGAGACATATTACAGTCTCCAAAGAAGTGGAAGATAGAATCCAAAATATCTTTGAGGAATTGTAGTAAAGCAGTTTGATTCGGTTAGCCTTTAATGTGTGACAAACCAGCCCAGAACTCAGACACTTAGAACACTGTGGTTCATTATTTTTCATGTTTCTGTGGGCTAACTAGGTTTCTCTGCTAGTTCCCCTGGGCTCACTTGCAGCTGCACGGAACTGGACAGTCAGCCAGCCTGAGGCCCAAGCTGGCTTCATGTAAACATCTCATAAGTGGTTCCGGCTGTCACTGGCCACCTCAGCTCCCCTCCATGTGGCTGCTCCCCTCCATGTGGCTGCTCCCCTCCATGCAGCCGCTTCCCTCCATGTGGCCTCTCCTCCCCCATTGGTTAGACTGGTTTCTGTACTTGGTGGGCTCAGGGCAGCTTTCGAGTCTCAGAAGTCACAAAGGGTCACTTCCACCATGTCCTATGGGTCAAAGCAGGACGCCACCCCAGACTCAAGGTGGGGGGGTGGGCTTTAGTTCTTGATGGGAAGAGCAACAAAGTCACACTGCAAAGGGGCTGCTACACCTTGGGGAAAGTAATTTGAAACTGTGTTTTGCATTCTATCACAAAGCTCTTTTTATTATTTTTACTCCATTCTCTCTCACTCATGCTCGTGTGAGCTGTCTTTCTCCCTCTCCTGTCCTCTCTCTCTCTCTCTCTCACACACACACACACACTTAACACTTAAAAATCAGACACGAGCCCATAGGACACTGGACCCAGAGACAAGCCCAAGTGACATGAACAGTGATGTACTCAGTGTCTCTTTCTTCCCCTTGATATTGGCCCAAGCTTGTCTGCCTGACTCTCTTTAGGATAAGCTCCCCTCAAAAAGATTACTCAGCCCCTCAAACACACTGATTCCAAGGGGCCCTCCGCCCCCAAGCTGACCAGATTGGACATGCCCTTCATCCAAGCCTGGGCGCAGTGTTGTCTCCAACATGGCCACCTCCACACTCACATCATCTAGGGAATCCTCACCACTACCCGTGGACGGGTCATTAAGAACTAAGGCTGGGTCTATGATCTCCTGGAACCCTGATTCCCCAGGGACTGTATGTGCAGGCAGCACTTCTACAGAAGGACATCCAGAATACAGAGATCAGGGAGAGACAGGGAACAAGGCAGGTTGCTAAAGGCAGGGGCAGGAACAGTAACAGTGGTGAGGAATGGAGCTGGCCAGATGGACAACCAGAACCAACCAGAAAGCAGGCTTTCCTGGGTGGACATGGAAAAGAACAAATCAGAAGTTAGGGCCCGGAGGGCAGGTCAACAGGCAGATTGGAAGCTCTCTATCAAAGTGGGTTTCAGCGAGGAGCCTTGAAGATGATTCTGGAACAAACAGTAAAAAGTTAGACCTGACAGGACAACTAAGGTAGAAACAAGTAATTCATGAAGAAAAAGTTCCTCTGTACACGCGGCTTGCTTGAAGGCTAAGGCGTTTCGTTAACCTGTGTTACAGATTTTCATGAAGAAAGAAATGATGAAAAAACAAATCGTAGCCTCAAGTGCCTTGGTAACATACATTTAACATGGTCGCCTTGATAGAAAATGAGCCATTAAAAAGATATACTGTGGAGCCTGATGGTTTCATTGAAATAGCCAAGTTAATTAACTTGATAAATTTCAGCTTTTCCCACGTAGACCTAGGCATGGCCTGAGAAAATATAAGATGACTTTTCCCCAAGGAAAAGCCCAGTAATAAAAAGCCATTAACCTGTGTCCTCTCAAAGTCGGAAACTTACAGGAGAGTGAAGCCGTTTCTTTTCTGGCTCTAAAGTGAAAATCTGCGTTCTTATGAACCCAGCTGGCCACGGCAAACGTCATGGTCTGAAAACGAAGACGTAAGCCAACTAAGAAAAAGGCTCGATTCACCATTGTAAGAAGTAAAGGTGGTGGCAAAATACTCAGGAATGAGGCCAGGGAAGAGGAGAGAGGCTTTTTCCAAAAGGCAGATTTAGAGATTATGTTTTTTGAGGATATTTTTTCGAAGCAGCTTGGTACATTTCTATTTTAAAATTAATGACATACACTTGATCAAAAATGCTAAAATGTTATTTCTAGCAAATTGCACAGATAATTAAGTCTAATTTCAATGACGTTTGAAATAATAACAATACATTTTTATGGGCTCTTGCATTCAGTCCATACTGAAAATTCATTTAAATGTTATTCTAATACAGATTGTTCTCATCTCAGTGACTTTTCATGAGTTTAGCTAACTAAGGCTATGTTTACATGGACAAAATGGGAAGGAAGAAGATTACTTGGCTAACTCAAGTATTTTAAAAATAGCTTTGCCCTAATTATACATATTATTGCTTCTATTTTCACGATTTTTTCCATTTGCGGATTCAGTATCTATGTAGCAACTCACATCTGTCAAGTTTCAGAATGAATGGCTTGTGATTCTCTCCCATACTCACAATATGGATGTCTTAGCCATCTAGTGCTGCCATAACAGGAATACCACAAATGGATGGCTTTAACAAAGAAAAATTTATTTTCTCACAGTCTAGTAGGTTACAAGTCCAAATTCAGGGCACTGGCTCCAGGGGAAGGCTTTCTCTCTGTCAGCTCTGGAGGAAGGTCCTTGTCCTCAATCTCCCCCTGGTCGAGGAGCTTCTCAGGTCCAGAGACCCCGTGTCCAAAGGACGTGCTCTGCTCCTGGTGCTGCTTTCTTGGCGGTATGAGGTCCCCCACTCTCTGCTTGCTTCCCTTTCCTTTTATCTCGTAAGAGATAAAAAAGGTGGTACAGGCTACACCCCAGGGAAACTCCCTTTACCTATGATCAGGGAGGTGACCTGAGCGAGGGTGGTGTTACAATCCCCCCAATCCTCTCAGCATAAAATTACAATCACGAAGTGGAGGACTACCATACAATACTGGGAATCATGGCCTAACCAAGTTGATATACACATTTTGGGGGACATTTAATTCAATCCATGACAGTGGATTTAAAAATTATATAAATACATAATTTAACAAACTTCTCCCAAAATTTAAATAAGAGTAGAATGGAGAAGTTGGTGGTGAGCGATTAGTGTAAATGGGTCCCTGGAAAAACTGCTATTGAAAAATGTCATAGTCCAGGGGTCACCATAACTCTGAAACCATACTTCCTATAAAATGGCACTTTATAGAGAAATTCACTCACATGATTACTCTTGACTCAACCACTCTAAGGGGCACGTAAAGCTGCTAAGTTAACTTGGCTCTTCTCGGGCACGTGTCCAGTGAAAGAATGTCTACTGGGGTGTTTAGGACAGGCAGCAGGCTGGAGACCTCCGCTGGTTCATGGGATTGCAGGGCCTGAAGAATCCAAAGTCTGCAGGCTTACGTCCCAGGAGCTGGAGGCCAGGCAACAAGAAGAGTGCAGAATCAAGAGACAGAGTGGGCTCTGCCTGAACATCCATTTATATACCGAAGGCAGACCACACCCCCAAGGAAAGTCCCCTTTCAACTGATTGCTTGATCACCTCATATCATATCATGGAAGGTGATTACATTACATCACATCATATCACTTTACATTACATTACATTATGAAACCCAGCAACCAGTCCAGATTCTGCCAAACCACTGAGAATCACAACTGAGCCAAGTTGACATATAAAATTGACCAGCACACTGAAATAAAGGACATTAAGTTATATGGGGACAGCATCTTTAGCAGAGGTGCTATTGAAAGCACAGATTAATTGCCAGAATAATCCCAGGATTTAATATTGACTCTGGTTCAGGATAATCATCTCCATGGAGAATCCAGCTGATGTGGACCAAGGACATTGTTCTCCGCTCAGTGTCATGAGGATAGAGCCTGGAGGATCAGCACATCCCTCAGGCCCATGTTTCTAGACCCGAGCCCTCCCAAGACAGTGAATGAGTGGCCAGGACTGTGTGCAGCAGCCTAATAAACAAGGAGCTTCTCTCTGGAGCACCAATTTTATGTCAAGGTTCTGAAGACCAATGAACAGCACACTTATACTGTTTAAGATGCACATATACTACAGAGTGGAATGCAGAATTTACATAATGTTTTGGACCAATCACCAGACTCCAGAGAAAGACAGCATCATGTTGTGGTAGGAGCAGATGTCCAAAAGTTAGAATATCAAGGTGCAAACTCTAACCAACCTGTAAAGCTTTGAGGGTGTTACATTACCTCTCTGAGACTTAGGCAGCTAGTTCATAAAATGGGGCATTTTATGGATTGAATTTTGTCCCACAAAAAGGTATGCTGAAGTCCTAACCCCCAGTACCTACGACTGTGACCTTATTTAGAAATAGGATCTTTGCAGATATTATCAGTTAAATTAGCATGAGATCATACTGGCAGGGCTTCGAACCAGTTGGGAAAGGTTCACTAACTGCAGAGGTAAACAGGGGTAGCGTATGTATTGCATAGCAACCAAATCTGTTGCCTGTCGGATTTTGACCAGAGTAGGAAACAAACAGCCGCGCCCTGCTCAAAGATGGTGGCTGACTGAACCACTTAGAGTGTGTGTCATTCTCCACAGTCCTGCCAAAAATCTAATCTCCCACGTGAATTCTGAGAGTTTCAGGAGCCCGATGTGGGAGACTGGATAATTGGTAGGACTGTGGAGAGCGACATACATTCAAAGTGGTGCAGTCGGCTGCCATCTTTGAGCGGGGCAATGCTGTTTGTTTCCTACTTGGGTCAAAATTCCATGGGCAACAAATCTGGTTGCTATGCAATGCGTGTGCTGCCCTCGTTTACCTCAGCAATTACTGAAATATTCCAAACCAGTTCAAAGCCCTGCATACTGGTGTGGGAAGGGTTCCAATGTTATCTGAGTGATGTCCTATAAAAGAAGGTACACAGAGGGAAGACAGTCATGTGATCAGAGAGGCAGAGATTGGAGCAATGCCACCACAAAACAAAGAACATCTGGGGCTACCAGAAGCTGGAGAGACAAGAAAGGATCTTCTCCTAGAGTCTTTAGAGGGAGCTTGGCCCTGCCTATACCCTGAGTTCTGACTTCCAGTCTCTAGAACTGTGAGAGAATGAGTTTCTGTTGTTTTAAGCCCCCCACTTTGTGGTACTTTGTCATGACTATCCTAGGAAACTGTGAGATTTGTCCCAGTGTCTCACATACAGAGTTCCATCCCCTTGGCTCTACTGTAAGTCCTCTGAGGATGGACACCAGATTCTCTACGTCTGCCATAGCTCTCTTACTGCACCTGGCAATACTGAAAACACGTCTCTAATCAACAAACCATTGATGATGTTTCCAGGCATCACTCTGTCTCCACTTCATCTCTTAGTTACTTCCCAGGACCCTTGTGAGCTCATTTTGAAGCATCATTAGACCCTGTGTGCTGATTTGGAATGGACTATCAGTAAGTATTTATCCAGTGACCCCTGCTTGCCACCAGCAAAGAGTCTAAGAAAATGGTTCAACATCACACTTGACATTTTAAAAAGATGAAATCAGATCTGAATTATTTTCCATGTTGAAGAAGAAATTAAATAATTCACAACACTAAACCACTGTTGTCTGAACAAATATTACTTGTCAGGAGTACAGTACTGTCTTCAGTCAGTCACGGATTTGCATTCTTGGTAACCGAGCTGCGTACGATCTCTTTACAAATATCAAGTTCTTACAGAACATTATATTTATAAAAAGAATTTTCCTCCATATTGTGTAATTGCCTTTCCTTTCACCAGTATTAACAAAGTCAGCAAAACATAACCACAGCATGGGAGGACACTGAGAGGAACAAAAGAACAAAGAGCAACAATGGCAATCACTACAGCATAGACAATCCTACAACAATAGTATTACCAAACACTAACTTACGAATGGATACGTAGGTAGATAGCTATGCCAAGAGGTGTGAGAGGGTATAAGGGAACACACCTACCTGCCAAAAAGAAAAGAAAAAAATTTAAAAAGAACTTTCAGCCACTTTGTAAAACCACTTTTTTTATTTTACCTTAATTACCTACATAGCTAATTCCTTTATGTTTAATATTTAATCATTTTGATAATTATGTATTGATTGTCTACTGTGTTCAAGGTTTCTACCTTCAAAAAGCTAATACTTTTTTTAGTAACATAAGTATCACAAGACAGGCAGATCGTTCCAGTGGGGAGAGGCGGGGTTTTCAAATCAGACAAACTGGGTTGTCCAATCCCAGCTCTCCACTTTTCTTGCTGGTAAAATTGGCAAATTGTTTAATCACTCCAGCTTTAGTCTCCTGGTCTGCAAAGTGTTCTTAAGAACACTTGCCATGCAGGATAGACTCTAGTCAGGGCTGAGTGTGAAAATGTACTCACATGACCAACCCAACAAAGTCCATATAGTGTTAGGTTGTTGTTAGGTGCTGTTGAGTTGGCTGCAACTCCTATGGACACTGCACACAACAGAACAAAGCACTGCTAGTCCTGTGCCATTCTCACATGTGTTTGAGCCCATTGTTGCAGCCACTGTGTCAATACATCTCGTTGAGGGGCTTTCTCTTTTCCTCTGACCCTGTACTCTGCCAAGCATGATGTCCTTCTCCAGGGACTGGTCCCTCTTGACAACGTGTTCAAAGTATATGAAACGAAGTCTTGCCATCCTTGCTTCTAAGGAACATTCCAGCTGTACTTCTTCCAAGACAGATTTGTTCATTCTTCCGGTAGGCCATGGTATATTCAATATTCTTTGCCAACACCATAACTCAGAAGCATCGATTTTGCCTATGTGTGATATTAATGATATTGTTCAATAATTTCTTGCTTTGTTGGCTCACCTTTCTTTGGAATGGGTACAAATGTGGATCTCTTCCAGCTGGTTGGCCAGGTAGCTGTCTTCCAAATTTCTTGATATTCCACGAATTCCTGGAGCCTTGTTTTGCACCAATGCCTTCAGTGCAGCTTGAACCTCTTCCTTCAGTACCATCGGTTCTTGATCATGTGCCACCTCCTGAAATGGCTGGATGTTGACCAATTCTTTCTGGTACAGTCACTCTGTGTATCCCTTTCATCTTCTTTTGATGCTTCCTGTGCCATTTAATATTTTCCCCATAGAATCCTTCAATATTGCAACTCTAGGCTTGAATTGAACCTTCCTGCTGACATGTCCAAAGCAAGAGAGATAATGTTCTGTTATGATCCATAAGGTTTTCATTGGCTAATTTTCAGAAGTAGATCACCAGGCCTTTGTTCCTAGTCTGTCTTAGTCTAGAAGCTCTATTGAAACCTGGCCACCGTAGGTGTCCCTGCTTGTATTTGAAATATTGATGATATAGTTTCCAGTATCATAGCAGCGCTCACAGCACCACAGCATGACAAACTGACTGACAGACACGTAGTGGTCATAAAACGTACACAATCTAAAAATGGTAAATAACTCTCCACGCAATTGTATTATTTAAATCTTCTTCAGCATCAAAAGACAAATTTGCATTCTAATATTGGATTTGGATTCTAATAGGCAAATCTGGCTATATTATTTTATTTGTAAATCTTAAATAGAAATTTCTCTTTATGTATAATTATAAAGAGGTAGACTCTTTCAGCCCAAAGCCTTTCAGAATATTTGCAAATGAAGCACGTGGCTCACAGCCGACTTCAAACATCAGCTGTTGAATGAAGAGTAAGAAGTCCTCTGCTTCCTCAATCAATGATCTTGTAAAATGGCACAGAGACCTTCAAATGCCCTGGCCCTGGCCTTCCCAGCCTCTGGGTCCCCCCTCTCACTCCTCAGATACATCTCCCAGTCTATGGCCTAATAACTTCACATGGGGGTGGGGGGAAGGTTGCTTTCTGTACTCTCTCTGTCAAAGGGGAATTCTTCCAAACTTCCCACCCTTCTCCCTATTTGTAGCCTCCAGCTCTTTGACATTCCAAACACCTGAAGAGTCCCTGCCCCAATCACTTTCATGGAACTCCAGTTAGGACCAGAGACTTCTTGATTTCCTTGTTTTTGTGACCAGATAATGCCTATTGGATATTACCCAATGTACACACAGAGACACACACAGACGCACACACAGGGAGACACATGCACAGAGACACACTTATTTAAGCCCCCAGAACACTCCACCACCATGAGCCGTGCCACCAGCGAGGCAGAAGGTAGGGAGGTCTGGGCTCTGGGAAGCAGAGAGAGCAGAAACTCCTTTGCCTTTGAACTGAATGTCAAAAGTATGGCCCTAAAGCTGAAAACCTCAGGTTGGAGGAACAAAGAGTGAGGAGCAGAGCCCTGCCAGCAACCAGCTCCTCCTCAGCTGATCTTCCAGGTGAGGCGGAGCCCGGCTTTGCCTTGATCAAGACTGAGAGCAGCAGTGCCGACTCAGCTGCACCCAGTCCCCTGCCTGCAGGAGCTGTGAGATAAAAAAAAATAATGCTTGTTATTTAAAGCCGTGAAGTGTGGGGTGATTTGTTCTGCAGCAACAGATAACCAAGACACTGCCTATATACTATTTTCCTTAAAAATAGAATTTTAAATTTTCCCTAAGCTGCAGACAAGTTGCCTTTTATTTATTCATCTAATTTTAACTCAGTAAGAAATTTTATGAGCTGCTCATAAAAAAAAGCCAAATCTAGCCACTACCGTTTAAATCACCTTTCCATTTTCCACCCTGCTTATAACAGGACCTTAAAACATTCATACCACAGTTTAGTTTTTATATTTTTTAATTCTTAAAGCAAAAGACAAAAAGAACACGAGCTGGAGATATTTCCTCTGCATGGACTATCTGGGCTTTTTAAACCTAGAGCAAGCCGTGTGCCACCAGTGGGGACGACAGGTAACAGGGATAATGAGAAGCCGCGACTGTCACTGTCCTAAGTGGCCATAGCGGGGAAATGGCTGCGCTCAGGACCCACTGCCAGCTCCGCGTCCCTTAACAGCCAAGTACCCGCGGCCTGCACACCGGCGGCCCGACAGCCGGCACAGCAGACGGACACGCCGCCTTGGGACTGGCCTGGACCCTGGCTTGGTCTAACAGTGACGCCTTGTCCTGTTCTCTCTTCAGAGCCAAGTCCCTGCGGTGCGGTGAGGACGTTCTGCTCCACTCCCGGCTCTGGCCCAGCTCTGCTCACCTGAGTCCAAGCTCAGCTAAGCCCAAGATTCCGCTGCTTTCCGCTCAGGTGATTCCAGGCTCTTTGCACAGACCTGTTCCTCCTCCATTTCCTGAATGTCCGCATTTGCTTCTCAGCCCCTTCTCCAGATCCCAAATTGCCCCTGCCTCCTCCTCCGCCCATTGACATCTCGATGACAAAACAAATTCCAAATAGTTTGAACCAAGGGCAGCACCCTGTAACCCATGAGAAGGGGCTCTGGGCCTTGGACGAGGGCAAGTCCTGCTAATGCCAACTGCTCCCTCCCCCTCTGGGAGGCCCCCTCCAAATGCCAGGTTCAGAAACCCATGACCCTGACCTGGGCACCTGAGCCCTCAACACAGAGGCTTAGGATAACCTCACACCTGAGTAACTAATGGAAAGCCAGAAGAAAAGAATTCACTGTGAAGTTCAACTGTGGCTATACAATGTCAAAATAACCAGCTGGAAAAAAAATTTCTTTAATTTGTAATGCAGTTCACTGTAGTGAAGGAGGTTTAGATAAAGACTCAAACAGCCATTTCTTTTCCACGGAGTCCCGCTGGGGTGACAGGGTGTCTCACACTGTGTGGGTGGGATGAAGAGAAGGGGAGGATGTGGACTGTCCCCAGGCCTCACACTGGGCACCATTATCATAGATCACAGTCCCCTCGCAGGCTCCTCTCATCAGGTGGAAGGTGCCGTGTTGTTTCCTGTTGCCACTGTCACAAATTCTCACAACTACAGTGGCTTAACAACACAAATGTATCATCTCACAGAGGTCAAAAGTCCAGTGTGGGTCTCACTGGTCTAAAATCAAGGTGTCAGTAGAGCAGCTTCCCTCTGGGAGAACCTATTTCTTGCCTTTTCCAGCTTCTAGAGGCCGACCACATTCCTTGGCTCATGGTCTCCTTAGTCTTCCAAGCCAGCAATGACCAGTCAGGTCTTTCTCACTTAGCATCTCTCTGACACTGATTCTTCACCCTCCTCCTCTTCTCACGCTTAAGGACCCTGTGACTACATTGGGCCCACCTGGATGATCCAAAACAATCTTCCTAGTGTAGGGTCAGCTGGTTAGTAACCTTAATTCCATCTGGAGCCTTCATTCCCCTTCGCCATGTAAGGCAACATGGTCACAGGTTCTGGAGATTCAGACAAGAACGTCCCTGGGGCCATCTTCCTGCCAGCCAGAGTGCTCAACAGTTAACTGCTTAATGAGCATCAAATCAGTAAATAACTTTTCATCCAAAATAATGCCCGTTTCTGCATCACTTCCAAAGGGGAAGATTGGTAACTTCCTGCCAAGCTCAGAATGTGACCTGATAATTAACTTTACCTACAATGGCCAAATGGCCAAGGCCTTAGACTAAGGAAGGGAACACCACTGTCTAGTGTAGACAAAGAGGCAGAAATTATAGTTTGTTTAGTTCTTGGAGGAACTTAAATGGAAACCATACAAAGATTTGATTCTTTTTTTTTTTTTTAAATACTGGTTTTGTTGGATCTGCTCCCGTTGCCCTGGAAACTCATTCCAGTTGCCTGACAAACACTTTGAACGTGGAGAAGGCTTGAGGTGTGGTGCAGGCTGGGAGCTGCTGGGGGTCCTGGAGAGAAGATTTATTTTGAAGTTGTTTCTCTGGTGGAAAAGGCTGATTCCTTCAGTAAACTCCAAGTATTCCCAGTGTCTTAGGTAGCTAGTGCCGCTGTAATAGAAATACCCTCAAGTGATGGGCTTAAACAAACAGAGACTTGTTTTCTCAAGTTTTGGAAGCTAAGAGTTTGAATTCAGGGCACTGGTTCTAGGGGAAGGCTCTCTCTCTGTCCGCTTTGGGGTAAGATCTTTGTCTCAGCTTCTCTAGCTCCAGCGTTCCTTGGCCAAATTCAGGTTACCAGCTATAGGACAGGTCCTTCTTTGTTTATTTCAACTTGTAATGTTATTAGGTGCCATTGAGTTGGTTCTGACTCATAGCAACCCTGTGTGCAACAGAAAGAAACTTCCTGGCCCTGTGCCATCCTCACAGTCATTGCTATGCTTGAGCCCATTTTTGCAGCCACTGTGTCAATCCATTTCCTTGAGGGTCTTCCTCTTTTTCACTGACCGTCTACTTTACCTAGCATGATGCCCTCCAGGGACTGAGCCCTCCTGATAACATGTCCAAAGTATGTGAGACGAAGTCTCACCATTCTTGCTTCTAAGGAGCATTCTGGCTGTACTTCTCCAAGACAGATTTGTTTGTTCTTCTGGCAGCCCATGGTATACCCAATATTCTTTGCCAACACCATAATTTAAAGCCATCAATTCTTCTTCATTCTTCCTTATTCATCATCCAGTTTTCACATACATATGAGGCAATTGAAAATATCATGGCTTGGGTCAGGTCTACCTTAGCCCTTAAAGTGGCATCTTTGCTTTTTAGTGCTTTAAAGAGGTCTTTTGCAACAGATTTAGCCAAAACAATACATATTTGATTTCTTGACTGCTGCTTCCATGGGCACTGATTGTGGATCCACGTAAAATGAAATCCTCGACAACGTCAATCTTTTCTCCATTTGAATACCTTGTAATACCTGCCAGCAATTCTTGTAGATCACCTGTCTCTGTCACCTGCATTCCTCTTCTCCCTGTTTGCACCTCTGTGTCCATTCTGCTCTTTCTATAACTCAGAGTGATTGGGTTTAGAACCCATCCTACTCAGGTTGACCTAATTAACACACCGAAGAACACTATTTCCAAACAGGATCGTATTTACAGGTACAGGGGCCAGGATTTTAATACTTATTTTTGGGAAACACAATTAAATCTGTAACATTGTCCAAGACACAGAATACCAGACACCCCTAATAGAAGTATCCACTGCTGCTTTATGAACCACGGCTTCAGCCTTGGTCTAATCTTCCCTCCTTCTAGACAAGACTGGTTAAGATAACCTCTCCTGGCCCTACTTCCTCCCAACATCTAAGCCAGAGCAAAGCCCTGCTTCCTTAAACTCTCTCCAAAGTCCCCACCAAAAACTAAAAACCTCTATTAAGTCCTTTCTGACACCTTCTTCCAGAGACATCACAGTTCCCAGTGGGTGTATTCTGTCTCGCTTCAGCAAGTAGTAAACTTGTTCAACTACAGGCATACTCGCAGTAGTCTGGCTGGAGGGTGTTGACACCATGAAATATTAGTCATTAGGCCAAACTGACAGTTGTACCAAACCCTAGGTTGGCGGGTATTCTTTAAGGGAAATAGTTACCTATGTAAACACAGTGGTTTTGATTTGATAAGAAAAAATTTTAAAAACCATTGCTGTCGAGTCAAGTCAGACTCCTGGCAACCCCGTGATTGTCAGAGTAGAACTGTGCGCCATAGGGTTTTCAATGGCTGATTTTTCAGAAGTATATTGCCAGGCCTTTGTTCTGAGGCACCTCTGGGTGGACTCGAATCTCCAACCTTTTGGTTAGCAGCCGAGCACCTTAACCATTCGCATCACCCAGGGACTCATGTATAAAAATAGTGTTACCTAAATCTTTGTGTTCATCAACAAATACTTCCATAGAATAATCTCTTAGAAATAAAATTGTTATATATACAATATTTAGGTTTAAAAAAAAAAGCGTATTGACAAAGTAGCCTGCAAAAAGTTTACAATACGTGTAAACACCAAGAGTGGAGCATAAAAGTGTCTGTATCCTGTACCCTCTTCACTGCTAGGAGTTATTGTTTTTCTTCTACTGGTTGCCAATATGATAGTTGAAAAACAGTAACTTGTTGCTGTCTTAGTTTTATTTCTTAGATTACTAGTGAGGTAGGAAGTTTTTCCTATGTCTTTGGCCAACTCAATATCTTTACGTGTGTGCAAACTGTCTGTTCTTGTCTCTTGTCCACTTTTTCCTCTATGTGTTTTCCACCTTTACATTTATTTTATCAAGCCCATTATATGCCTGGCTTTTACTGGTGGATTCAAACTACTGACCTTTTGGTTAGCAGCTGTAGCACTTAACATACTATGCCACCAGGGTTTCCCAAGTGGCAGGACCAGGGGCCATATTACAAGGAATTACAAAGGAAACTTGCACAAGTCATAGAGGACTTTCGGAAGAAGGCAGGTGGGAAGGAATAAGAGAAAGCTTGAGAAGCAACGATAGTGAGGGAAGTTTTATGGTTAAAAATAGTCTCCAACTGTTTTTTCAATTTTTAAAAAATATATACTTTTTCATTGAATACAAAATGCATGGAATACTTGTCAGTTGACAGGATGGGTCCAGTAGAAAGAAAGATTGAAGAGCCAAGAGAGGAAAGGCAAAAATTGGTAAAGCGAGTTTGCAGAAGAGATGAACGGTCAGGGCTTTGATTAATGGTGTGAACAGAGGGGTTAGCCTGGAAAAGAAGGAAGGACACACCACTTTTGGGGGTGTGAGGGAGGATTTGAGTGTATAGTGTATATGAAGATATAAAGATACGGACAATATAGAAGTTGGGAAAACTCAGATGGCCTCGAAAATTTAGTAAGGTAGAAGGCAAGACATTTCCTTTCGAAAATGGACACTAAAGTGGGCATTTGACATCTAGGACACTCCACTGGTCTCACCCACTTCGGAGCAAGGAAGAACAAAGAAAACTAAAGACACAAGGAAAAGATTAGGCCAAAGGACTAATGGACCACATCTACCATGGTCTCCACCAGACTGAGTTCAGAACAAGATGGTGCCCGGCTACCACCACTGACTGCTCTGAACAGGGATCATAACAGAGGGTCCCAGACAGAGCTGGAGAAAAACGTAGAGCAAAATTCTAACTCAAAAAGAAAGACCAGACTAGCTGGCCTCACAGAGACTGGAGAAACCCTAAGAGTATGGACCCTGGACACCCTTTCAGCTCAGTAATAAGGCTACTCCTGAGGTTCACCCTTTAACCAAAGGTTGAACAGGCCCATGGAACAAAACTAGACTAAAAAGGCACACCAACCCTGGGGCAGGTACTGGAAAGTAGGAGGGAACAGGAAAGCTGGTAATAGGGAACCCAGGGTTGAGAAGGGAGAGTGTTGATACATCATGGGGTTGTTAACCAATGTCATACAACAATGTGTGTACTAACTGTTTGATGAGAAACTAATTCTGTAAACCTTCATCTAAAGTTCAATTAAAAAAAAAATTAAAGTTTAAAAAAGAAGTAACATAAATAAATAAATAAATAAATTGGGTATTTGAGAAGGGTGGGAGATTTGGAGGAGCCCTAGTGGTACAGTGGTTAAGCACTTGGCTGCTTACCAAAAGGTTGGTGGTTTGAACCCACCAGCTGCCCACGGGAGACAGATGTGGCAGTCTATTTCCGTAAAGATTTACAGCCTTGGAAACCCTATGGGACAGTTCTACCCTGAGTCAGATTGACAGCAACAGATTTTTTTTTTTTTTTTTTTTTTTGTTTGGGAGTACTGGAAATGTATATAAACCCATTGCCGTTGAGTCGATTCCGACTCATAGCGACCCTATGAGAAGAAGCCATTTAGAAATGAGTAAAAGGATCACCAAGCAACACTGAGAGGTGACCAAGTTCTACTGCATGAATTTGAATCTATACCAGTCTGCCTAGATACATAACTTCCTCAGCAACACTCAGCAACAGAGAAAGCAATAGATGTGAGGGTGATTGGCTGGTAGGAGACAGTGCATTCTTCCGTGCAACACACACCGCTGAGCTCTTAGAGAGAGAATCCTGAGTGGTGGTGCCATTCTAGCAGCCACATGGGCCAGGCTGGGGACCCAGTGGTTCCTCAGACAGACACCTTCTCTGCTCTCTCAGAGTCAGGTCTAGCAAGATGAGGACAAGGAGGAAAAGGAGCCCAAGATTACCACTGAGAGCATCTTTGAAAGGTTGACCAAAGGGTCTAGCAGTGGACATGCCGGTGAGGGTCAGTGGAGGTTGATGGAGCGAGGAAGGGGAAAGCAGAGATGACCACGTCACTTTTGCACTGTGCCCAGGAGCTCAGCAAAGGGGCTGTGTGGGGTGAACACTACTCTGCACTCCCTGATCAAGCCCCAAGCATGAGGGTCTGGGACTACCCAGAGGGGAAACTGTTTTCCAATCCGTCTGTCCAAAAAGAGGACACCTTTTTCTAATTCGCGCAAAAGAACTAAAAATGGAGTAAGAACGTAGCTTCTCATCGCTCTCAAATTGAACGCAATGGGAGGATATTTGAAGGAGAAATCAGGGAAGAAAGTAAAGTTAGGAGAAATGGAATCAGAGAGGGAAAAGTCAAGAAATCAAACCTGTTACCGTCAAGTTGACTCTGACTCGTGGAGACCCCACACGTTACAGAGTGGGACCGCTCCACAGGGTTTTCTTGGCTGTAATCATAAGGGTAGCAGATTGCTAGGACTTTCTTCCACAGCACCACTGGGTGAGTTCAAACCACCAACCTTTAGGTAAGTAGTCAAGCGCAAAGAATTTGCGCTACCCAGGAACTTTTGAGAGAGGAACCAGGAGACTAATGACTATATTAGGGAACCTGAAGAAAAACAGAACGGAGGAAGGTAGAAGAGAGATGCATGTAGGAAGCTTTATTTTTTCACCGTTTGGTGGGTATGGGTGCATCTTCTGACTCATCCCAGAATACTTCCTGATATTGTAGATCTTGCCTCTACTTTTCCTTCCCTGCGGCCCTCCTTCTGCTTAGCTTCTAAGGGTAAATCTCATTAAGCATTTGGCTCCAGTCACTCAAAGCAGTAAAGCAAACAGCTTCTTGAGTAGTTTCTTTTTTGTGTGTGTAGCATTAACATTACACACATGATGTTGCAACAACGATATAATTGATGGCTTAATGGGCTGAATTTAAATTCAAGTAATATTTCCATTCATCTAAAAGCTATCCCTTAAAAGCCTGTAAAAATAATTTATTGAAAAAATTTCAACATAACTCTACCAGAAAATCTCCTCGGAATAATAAGGCCACAGAGTTTGCAACTTTCTTTTTCTTTTTTGATCAGTTCCTATCTTCTTCCTGCAGATGCATCACTGAAGATATGACCAAAAGCCCCAACACGTGAGGTCTGAGAATACGTGTCTCCAAAACCTCTAACATCTACAGGGATGTCTAGAGGAAGGCAGTTCACCAGAAATACCAGGCCGTGCACAGATGGATTGGAAGAGTTTTCCAAATAGGAAGGCAGGCTGAGCCCTGTGGCTGAGGTTTGGAGCCTATGCCAGCTCAGCCCCAGAGGAGAGCCAGGCTTCTTGGGGTGGAGGGAGGACAATGTGACAGGCTCAGTTCTGGTCATTTAAAGGCCCACTTAAAGCTGATCTGTCAGCCAGGTTGTATTAGTTTGCTGTGGCTGCCTTAACAAATTGCCGCAAGCTGGATGGCTCATGGGGTCCCTGGGTGGCACATAGAGTTAAGCAGTCAGCCATTCACTAAAAGGCTGGAGGTTCAAAGGCATCCAGGAAGATAGTACTGAATGCTAAGGAATACTAAAGTCTTGCCATTTGTTCTAATACAACTGAAGAAAGGAGGTAGTTTCCTTATCCCGGAGATAAATACATACTTTATAATTTCGGGTTTCAGCCTGGGACAACTTATAAATCTTATTGCTAATGTTCCTCTTTGCCTCTAATTTAATCTATAACTGGCAGGGGTAGGATGTTTGTCCCTTGTTGAAGAGGATTTGGGAATAGATGAAGAGAAAAGACAGCATACAGCTATATCATCTTTTCTTGTCCTCAGTGTTCTGACCACAGAGGAGAGTGTGGGATCCGGAAATGAATGACGAAACGGGCACTTCCAGAATGACTTCCAGACCTAGCAAAACTGATACCGATACATTCCCCTAGGAATGAACTCCATATGATAGTGTAAAAGAAAAAACACCAAAGCTTGTTTTTCAACACATTCAGAAAACCTAAGGCTCCCACCTAGATAGTTTCTGTGGTTTTTGTGTGTATGTGTGTGTGTGTGTGTTTTAACAGCTTGTAATGACTTCAAATAAAAAGAGTAAAAACATGAAAAGTAAAAAAGAAAGCAGGTAGCAACAGAAGGAAGCTGCTCCTCAGGGAGTCGTGAGAAAAGAGGGGCCAGAGATTAAGAATTAGGGTTCAAACTGCCTTTTTTACCATGAGACCAGAAGAACTAGATGGTGCCCAGCTACCATTACTGAAAGCTTTAATTGAAGATTCTGTAGAAGAATTCTGATCAAAAAGGGGAAAAATGTGAAACAAAATTTCAAATTTTCATGGAATCCAGACTTTATGGAATCATTGAGGCTGGATGAGTCCTTAAAGTCATTGCCCTGTAATAATCTTTAAACCCTACACCAAAAATATCCCCCAAAGTCTTCTTTAAAACAAATAGTTTCCCTCAACTAGTAAAGAATGTCTGTTTTGAGCATTGTGCTCTTTTAAAGTACTATCTCTATGGGATCAAACTGACAACAGCAACTAGGGAAAGGTTAGAGAAGAGACTTAAGGGGCAGAGAGTAAAGTCAAAAGATTGTATGGGGAGGTTAGGGGACAATGTTAATGGTGGTGGAATAATCTGGGAAAGGATACTGAGAATGGTAGCACAACCTGAAGAACGTAATCAGTGTCACTGAATTGTACATGTAGGAATTGTTAAATTGATGTGATGGCACTGTTTTTTTTGTGTGTGTTTTTGTTTTTTTTACTACATTGTCAACAATAACAAAAAATAAAATAAAATATTTTAAAAAATAATTGGGGTTCACCCAGCTCTAGTCAAACAATTGAGAGCATGAATTTGGTAAGCTTTGTTAGTACTATGATTTCTAGTTGGGTAGATCACTGTTTCCACTTCTCTAGAGAATCCTAAGACAGGGTCTCAGTATCTTGCAGTTTGAAAGCATCTCTCAAAATCCCATGGTCAACGTAGTTTATGACTTTTACTTCTCATGTATGAGAAAACCAGGTTTAAAATATTGAGTAGAGGGTGGGTTAAAGACAGAAGATGAACAAATTCCAAAAGGAAGGGATTTTTTCTCCATTTCTGAGATGAAAAATTATCTCTGTGCTTTCCCACTCTTGGAAAGATAGAAAATGTGGAAAACCAGGAAAATAAATTCTCATGTGCTTCCATCATCCAGGGAGAAAAAAACTCACATCACTAACATGGTGGTGAATATCCTTCCAAAGTTGTTTATATCACATCACTAACATGGTGGTGAATATCCTTCCAATGGTATTTATATCACATCACTAACGTGGTGGTCAATATCCTTCCAGTGGTATTTATATCACATCGCTAACATGGTGGTGAATATCCTTACAATGGTATTTATATCACATCGCTAACATGGTGGCGAATATCCTTCCGATGGTATTTATATCACATCACTAACATGGTGGTGAATATCCTTCCGATGGTATTTATATCACATCACTGACATGGTGGTGAATATCCTTCCAATGGTGTTTATATCACATCACTAACATGGTGGTGAATATCCTTCCAATGGTGTTTATATCACATCACTAACATGGTGGTGAATATCCTCCCAATGGTGTTTATATCACATCACTAACATGGTGGTGAATATCCTCCCAGTGGTATTTATGTCACATCACTAACATGGTGGTGAATATCCTCCCAGTGTTGTTTATGTCACATCACTAACATGGTGGTGAATATCCTTCCAATGGTATTTATATCACATCACTAACATGGTGGCGAATATCCTTCCAATGGTATTTATATCACATCACTAACATGTTGTTGAATATCCTTCCAAAGGTGTTTATATCACATCACTAACATGTTGTTGAATATCCTTCCAAAGGTGTTTATATCACATCACTAACATGTTGTTGAATATCCTTCCAAAGGTGTTTATATCACATCACTAACATGGTAGTTAATATCCTTCCAATGGTGTTTATATCACATCACTAACAGGGTGGTGAATATCCTTCTGAGGGTATTCATATCACATCACTGACATGGTGGTGAATATCCTTCCAATGGTGTTTATACCACATCACTAACGTGTTGGTGAATATCCTTCCAATGGTACTTGTATCACATCACTAACATGGTGGCGAATATCCTTCCTATGGTATTTACAAAGGTAAAAGTCTTCATGCATATAAGGCTAGCTAGATATCCAGAGAGAGTCATAGCTAGATAGACTGAGAGCTTTGTAAATTACTCTTTCCACTTAAAACTATAGAGTGAGAATTTTTCCATATTTTTACATCGAGAACATGATTTCTGTTCTGTAGAAATTTTTGGTAACTTTTTATTCTGACAAAATTTCAAGCTTAGGGGAAAATCACAAGAAGATTTCGAAGAACTCCTTTACCAGTTTCAACAATTGTTAACATTTTGCCCCATTTGCTTTATCATTGGCACACTCTCTCTCTTTACGTTATGTGGACTATTTTTCCCAAACCCTTTGAGAGTACATTGCAGTCATGTCTTTAATTCCCAAATACTTCATGATGTTGCTCATTGGTCCAGTTGTGAGCATTTTATTTTCTTTATGTTGAGGTGTAATCCATACTGAAGGCTGTGGTCTTTGATCTTCATCACTAAATGCTTCAAGTCCTCTTTGCTTTCAACAAGCAAGGCTGTGTCAACTGTATATCACAGGTTGTTAATAAGTCTGCCACCAATCCTGATGTTCTGTAGGCATATGGATACTATCCTGTCACTGACAGTATTGTACTTCAGGATAGAGCTTGAAATGTTCTCTTTGACGATAAATTTGATACCATTCCTCTTTGTCATGCCCAGCATAGTAGCTCATATGATTTTCCGATTCAAAATGGTTAATACCAGTCCATTTCAGTTCACTAATGCTTAGGATATTGATCTTTATGCATTTCATTTTTGACGATTTGCAATTTTCCCAGATTCACACTTTGTGCATTCCATATAGGGTCTCTATGAGTCAGAATCAACTCTACAGCAATGTGTTTGGGTTTTTTTGGGGGGGGCAGTGGTTATGTTCTGATTGTTAATGAATATTTGCAGCTGTTTCTTCTCATTTTGAGCCATGCTACCTCAGCAAATGAGGGTCCAGAAATCTTGACTCCATCCATATTATTAAGGTCAACTCTACTTTGAGGAGGCAGTTCTTCCCCGGGCTTTTGAGTGCCTTCCAACCTGAAGGGCTCATCTTCCGGCTCTATATCAGACAATGTTCCACTACTGTTTATAAGATTTTCACTGGTCAATTTTTTTAGAAGTAGATTGCCAGGTCTTTCATCCCAGTCTGCCTTAGTTTGGAAGCTCCACCGAAACTTGTCCACCCTGGGTGATCCTGCAGATATTTGAAAGACTGGTGGCATAGCTCCCAGAGCAACACACAAGCCACCACAGCACAACAAACTGACAGACACATGTTCATGTCACTGTAAGTAATACTACTGGTTACATCCTTGCTCTTAAATCTTTGTCACGACCCCCTTAGATAATTTTCTCAGAATAAATTAATAGGTTCAACAATTAGGGGAATGTTTGTCATTTTTGTAGGTCAAACTGATAAAATACTGGTTATTTCATTTGTTCCAACTTAACAGAAAAGTGGAATAACTCAGACAAAGGAAATTATTAAGGCATTTGGCAAGTGTAATCAAATTGGCGTCCAGAAAGACTTCACTGTGATCTTCTGTAGAACATGAAGTTGCTCTGTTCCTTTTTCCATCAGCAGCACTAGCAATTTGTATTTTTTAAAACCTTTGTTACTTTGGTAGAAAAAAAAATTATTTCATTGTTTCAATTACACTTCTTTAAAAAAAAACAGGGTTTGAAAATGTTTAAGGTACATCGATCTTTTATATTTCTTGTTTTGTGATTTGTTGTTTTTGCCCTTTACCCATTCTTCTATTGTTGTTTTCAGCATTATAAAATTTGTTTCAGAATTCCAATATGTTAAAGATTTAAATCTTTATCTGTTTGGATGATCTCCTAAGATACATCTCCAAAACTTGGCTCTTTCTCCTTCTTAAGGGTACAGCTTAACGCATCAACCAAAGGCCTGGTTTGCTGGTTCTACATTTCTGTCACAAGACTTTGCAGATTGTGTTAGATGTTAGGTGAAAGCTGTTGGTAAAAGTCCATGAGGAAGTCTCAGTAGTAATGGGGGAGGGGGGTGGCTTCAAACAGCTCAGTTCCGGTTCAAACCCGTGCTGAGAATTTGTATTTCTAACAAGTTCCCAGGAGATGCTAATGCTGCTGGTTAGGGGCCAATTCTAAGAACCACTAGGAGAACCAAAAACCAAAAAATCCAAACCTGTTGCGGTCAAGTCCATTTTGACTCACAGGGACCCTACAGGACATAGTAGAACTGCCCCATAGGGTTTCCAAGGAGCTCCTGGTGGATTTGAACAGCTGACCTTTTGGTTAACAGCTGTAGCTCTTAACCACTACGCCACCAGGGTTTCCATTAGTAGAACAGTGATTCTCAAATTTTATTACACATAAGAATCACCTGAGGATCTTGTCAAACTGTAGATTCTGACTCAGTATATCTGGAGCAGAAATGCAAATTCTCATCAGAGGTTAGAACCAGAATGAACTGGTTTGAAGATCTGGTAGTGGTGTCTGCTGGTACTCACGCAGACCTCCTAGTAAATCTGGTTTCCATAAAAAAGCTAAAGCTTTTCAAAATTCCTTCATTTTGCCATCTATAAGACTTGTTGGAATAACTAATTGCCTCTTGTACTCCAGGTCCACCATGAGAACAGCAAGTCTCTGGTCGCTGCTGCTCTATCTGCTGGGCTCCAATTCAACCAGCCCTGCCCAGCCCTGCCCAGCCCTGCCCAGCCCAGTCCAGCGCAGCCCTGCCCAGCCCAGCCCAGCCCAGCCCAGCGCAGCCCTGCCAGCCCAGCCCAGCCCAGCCCAGCCCAGCCCAGCGCAGCCCTGCCCAGCCCTGCCCAGCCCAGCGCAGCCCAGCCCAGCCCAGCGCAGCCCTGCCCAGCCCAGCGCAGCCCTGCCCAGTCCAGCGCAGCCCTGCCCAGCGCAGCCCAGATCAGCTGAATCTCAGGTGACTTGCAGACTCTTGCGTGTGAGAATGCATTCTTGCTGTTGTAAGCAACTGAGCTCCAGGAGGCACATCAGGCCTCATTATCATAGTGCTCATTATCATAATAGTGGTAACTAATTAAATAATCTCAGTGTCATGTAAGTACATTCTTGTATGTGTTTCTTTTGCAAATCAGACAAGTCAGCCTAGCTAAAAGAACGTCTCTGCTTCCAAGATGGGCCACATAAAGAGCCTGGGCTATGTCACTTGGGTAATTTCCGAGTTTCATTCCTTCAAAGAAAACAGAAGAGACTGTCATCTGTCTGGAGAGCAGATGTAAAGTCTGGAAATAAATGTTTAATGGTAAACAAGAAACCTTTGTAAACACCAAGTACAGATTTATAATTGATGAAGGAAACTTTGGGCACTCTGACAAGTTCTAGAACATTCCAATTCTAAAGAGCCTACCAGTCCACTGGCTTTTAAAGTTTGAATCCCCTTCCAGGTGTTTTAGGGCTGATGTTGAGATTAAATGTGTCCTGTCCTTCAAGGTTTTTAAAATGAAAATATAAGATGCTGAGAATGAAAATTAAATACAGATAGAAAAGAGCAATATTTAAAATTCATTAACAATAGTTTGTTATTGTGCCTTTAAAACTTGCTTTTTTTGTGAGAATATGGAGGTGGAGGGATTTGCTCTCAGGAAAAAACAGACTAGCGATAAAACCTGGTGCCTTTCTTCAATTTCAGCAAAGGGAACTATCAGAGCCCTGTTGCTAGGAAGAGCAGCCTCACCCGCTTAAGCAGGTTTTGCTAGCAGGACTCAGTGTCTATTATTGGGTCACAAAGTACAGCTGCAAGTCCGTTACCATCATTCGTTCACTCAGTGCCTGATCACGCTCAGGATGAGAAAATAAGGAAGATGATGGGAAATCAAAAGGCAAATTTCGAAGTCCAAGAACAACAGCTAGCTTTTTTTTTCTCCCTAATTTTTAACTTAGTAACAGTATACCCAGCCAAAGATATACCATTTCAACAATTTCTGCATGTACAAGTCAGTGACATTGATGACACTCTGCAAGTCATGCTGCCATTCTCACTATCTCTACTGTTCTCCTTTTCCAAATTATTCCACCACCGTGACCTTAAATTCACTGCCCCCTAAACTTCCCCTACAGCTTTCGAGATGATGCTGTCAGTTTTATCTCACAGAGGTAATTCTTTGAGAGCACAGTCCCCAAAGCAGATGTACTTTACTAGTTAAGATAAGCTATTTTTTGGTTCAAAGAAGACCTCAAGGGGTAGTTTTGGTTTAAAGTTGAAAGACTGTCTCAGGGCAACAGTTTTGGGGGGTCATCCAGCTTTGATGGCTCCAGAAAGCCTGGATTCCACTGCAAATTTGAAATTCTGTTCTGTCCTTTTTATCAGGATTCTTCTACAGAATCTTTGATTGAAACGTTCAGTAATGGTAGCCGGGCACTATCCAGTTCTTCTGGTCTCATGGCAAAGGAGGCACCAATTGCTAGCTTCTAGTGGATTCTCTAAACCCCTCGTGTTTGAGGGCTCTGATTAAGATGGTGCTGCAGTATACTGCCACCTTTACTGACTGACTTATGTGGTCTTCGTATCCCATGTGACAAAGGAATGGAGTGGTTAGAATCACAAGCTTCAGAGTCAGACTTCAGTCTGAATATTAGCAAGTGGCTCTACATTTGAGTTTTCTCAACTGTAAAATGGAGATCATTAAGGGTTGTTATCTCGTAGGCTTGTTATAAAGATTAAATCAGTGAATATAGATCAGTGGTTCTCAAAGTGAGCCAGCAATATCAGCAACACCTGGGAACTGATTAAAAATGCAAAGTCTCCGGCCCCACTCCACACCTACGGAGTCAGGACCTCTGGGGGCAGGGTGCAGTTTGGGTTTTAATGATCCCTCCAGGTGACTCTGAGGCAGCTTCACCCTGAGACACCGGTGCACAGAAAACACAGAGCTCTGCACTTAGCACTATTGAATCTGTCTTCACAGTTTTTACCATATTTGTTATTATTAAACATTATATTTATTGTTGTTATTCTCACACATGGCATGAAGCGACCAGTTGGCCATGAAGTTCATTCTGACTCATGACCACACCCTGTGTAAAGAGTAACTGCTTCACAGGGTTTTCATGGCTGTGACACTTTGGAAGCAGATCACCAGGCCTTTCTTCTGAGGTGCCTCTGGGTAGGTTCAACCCACCAACCTTTTAGTCAGTAGCCCAGCGCTTACCGGTTTGTGCCACCCAGAGCCTGCATCATACAATAAATGAAGCATAAAGAAGGGCCGCAGCTGACTGTTAAAACTGCTCCTCCTGGACAATTTCAAAGCTAAAATTCACCTCACTCCATCACTCAGCCTGGCTTTTCCCAGTGAAGGGAGAGAGCACCCCTCTCTTGATTCACAGGAAGGAAAGGAGGATGCCCCTTTTCTCTCGTTTACCCTCCTCCCCACCCCCAGGAGCAGATCTTTGGGGCTGCAGAGGCCTCAAAGCACAGACCCGTCTGCACAAGACCCCTCCTCCGGCTTCCGGGCTGAGATGAACCCCTCTGAGCCTCGCTGTCTGTCGGGTGGCCGTGAGACTTCACACGAAGCTCCTGCCAGCCCCTGGGCGTCCCTCCAAAGGTCCCTGAGGCCTGCTCCTCGTCAGCACCCGGGTAGGGCAGAGGCCCGAGAGCGTCAAGGGAAGGAAACCAGTTGTGAAGAGGCGTGCTGCCAGCTCGGTCCCCACAGGATGTCCTGTGACTTGATGATTTGCATGTCAGGGTGCGCGAACTGCACTGCTGTTCACGAGTGGGCACAGGCCGCTGGGCGGGGTCCACCCCAGGTGAGATGCTCTGAGCCCAGTGCTGCGCCCACCGCCTCCCACCGGGTTTCCCCGGGCGCTAGACGCAGAGGCCAGAGCCAGGCTGGGCGCAAGGGCATGGGGGTGAGAGGATGCGGTGCGCGAGGGGCGCTGAGTGCGGAGATGCCAGTACTCGAGGGTGCGGGGTGGGGTGTGAGGTGCAGGGCTGGATGCAGGGTGCGGAGCAAGGGTGTGAGATGCAGGACGGGGTTGTGGGCTGCAGGGCGGGGTGCATGGGTGTGGGGCGGGGGTGCGGGGTGGGGTGTGAGGTGCGGGGCTGAGTGCCGGATGCGGGGCTGGGGTGTGGGGTGCAGGGCTGGGGTGCAAGGCAAGGATGCAGGGGCGGGCAGGGTGAAAGCTGGCTGGAGCCAGAGGTGAAGGTCCAGAGGGCCATGGGCTGCTAGAAGCCGGACATCGCCGCTGGGAAGTCTCATCTCCACCCGACACACCACGCTCTGCAGAGGTGAGGTCGGAGGCTCTAACCAACAGAGTTTTAAGTTTGTTATAAACAGAGGTAACAGTAACCGAGGGATACGGCGTCGCCCCCCGCACAGGCACAGGTGAGGACTGGAGGCGCCAGCAGGTCCAAGGGTGCTCCCTCAGCGTACGGAGCGCACGACCCAGGGGGTCTCCAGGGCCGGGCGCCTGTGGAACATCCCAGCGTGCAGCCCCATCTCCAGCCTCCACCGGACCAAGGGCCAACTCCGGCCCCCAGGAGGCTCTCCAGGGCCAGGGCTGCTCCTGGGGGCGGGCTACGCGGCGGAGCACCGCCAGGGCCGGCACCGCTGTCCCCATCACACCGCTCAGCTCCCTGCCACTCAGTCCTCAGCCTGTCCCTGCACAGATCTTCCTGGTAAAATAGGAGCAGGCGAGCCCTGACCTTGTCCGGTCTGTCGGGATAGGGAAGCAGTGTGTGGAAATGTGTCCTGGGGAACTGATCCCCTTGGGACGTGCCCCCTCGGCCCGCACCTATAATTCCCATGCCTGTTACTAATAGAAGTGGCATTTGCAGAGGGAAAAAAGAGCAAGGCCTGGGGAGAACCGGAGTCACCTTTCACCCAACCGTGTCTCAAGTGGAGGTTGTAAGAATTAGAGACACACTTACTAGTATGCAATAGTCCTGCAGGAACTCTGCCATATTTTTATATTGATAAACACTCAACAAGTAAGGTAGCTCTTAGAGTCGTTTATATAGGGCGATATTTTACGGAAGATTGGCCTTAGTGAGTTTGCCGATCACCTTTCCTTCCAACATGCTTCCTTCCTAGTGTTGTCAAACAACCCCAAAGCAAGTGAGCGCTTAGCTAGAAATGAACTCAGCACAGTTCCTTTGAGTCCTGAAGTTAGGGACATGAGGTTTACCCTTTTCTTTCATCTATTCTGTGTGTGTGTTTGTTTTTCAGGGGGCATTGATTGTTCAGTAGTAGAATTTTCCCATTCCATGCAAAAGGGCGGCTCAAGAAGACAATATAAAGTGTTATAATGACCTGTGCAAAGACCTGGAGATAGAAAACCAAAACGGAAGAACACACTCTGCATTTCTCAAGCTGAAAGAACTGAAGAAAAAATTCAAGCCTCTAGTTGCAATATTGAAGGATTCAATGGGGAAAATATTAAATGACTCAGGAACCATCAAAAGAAGTTGAAAAGAATACACAGAGTCACTACACCAAAAAGAATTGGTCAACATTCAACCATTTCAGGAGGTACTATATGAGCAGGAACCAACAGTACTGAAGGAAGAAGTCCAAGCTGCACTGAAGGCATTGATGAAAAACAAGGCTCCAGGAATTGATAGAATAGCAATTGAGATGTTTCAGCAAACAGATGCAGCACTGGAAGTGCTCACTCGTCTATGCCAAGAAATTTGGAAGACAGCTACCTGGCCAACTGACTGAAAGAAATCTATATTTATGCCTATTCCCAAGAAGGTGATCCCTCTGGATGTGGAAATTATCCAACCATATCGTTAATATCACATGCAAGTAAAATTTTGCTGAGGATCATTCAAAAGCAACTACAGCAGTATATCTACACGGAACTGCTAGAAATTCAAGCCAGATTCAGAAGAGGGTGTGGAACCAGGGATATCATTGCTGATGTCAGATGGATCCTGGCTGAAAGCACAGAATACCAGAAACATGTTTACCTGTGTTTTATTGACTATGCAAAGGCATTCAACTGGGTGGATCATAATAAATTATGGATAACGTTGCAAAGAATGGGAATTCCAGAACACTTAATTGTGCTCATGAGGAACCTGTACATAGATCAAGAGGCAGTCATTCGAACACAAGGGGATACTGCTTGGTTTAAAGTCAGGAAAGTTGTGAGTCAGGGTTGTATCCTTTCACCATACCTATTCACTCTGTATGCTGAGCAAATAATCCGAGAAGCTGGACTGTATGAAGAAGAACAGGGCATCAGGATTAGAGGAAGATTCATTAACAACCTTTGATATGCAGATGACACAACCTTGCTTGCTGTAAGTGAAGGGGACTTGAAGCACTTACTGATGAAGATCAAAGACCACAGGCTTCAGTATGGATTATACCTCAACATAAAAAAAAACAGAAGTCTTCACAATTGGACCAATAAGCAACATCATGATAGATGGAGAAAAGATCGAAGTCAAGTATTTCGTTTTACTTGGATCCACAATCAACAGCCATGGAAGCAGCAGTCAAGAAATCAAAAGACTCATTGCATTGGGCAAATCTGCTGCAAAGGACCTCTTTAAAGAGTTTAAAAGCAAAGATGTTACCTTGAAAACTAAGGTGCGCCTGACCCAAGCCAAGGTGTTTTCAGTCGCCTTCTGTGCATATGAAAGCTGGACAATGAATAAGGAAGACCAAAGAATTGACACCTTAGACTTGTGGTGTTGGAGAAGAATGTTGGACTGCCAAAAGAATGAACAAATCTGTCTTGGAAGAAGTACAACCAGAGTGCTCCTTAGATGCAAGGATGGTGAGGCTTTGTCTCACATACTTTGGACATGTTATCAGGAGAGATCAGTCCCTGGAGAAGCACATCATGCCTGGTAAAGTAGAGATTCAGCAGAAAAGAGGAAGACCCTCAACAGGTGGATTGACACAGTAGCTGCAACAAGGGACTTTAGCATAACAACGATTGTAAGGATGGCGCAGGACAGGGCAGCATTTTGTTCTGTTGTACACAGGGTCTCTATGAGTCAAACCAACTCGATGGCACCTAACGACAACAACATGCGGGAAGGTTCAGTTCCCAATCAATGCGTTTCATGTGCAGCCACCACCCATCTGCTAGTGGAGGCTTGCGTGTTGCTGTTATGCTGAACAGGTTTCAGCAAAATTTCCAGACTAAGACGAACTGGGAAGAAAGGCCTGATGATCTACTTCCAAATCAGCCAATGAAATTTCTATAGGTCGCAATGGTCACATCAACAACAGATCATGGGGATGGCATAGGTCCGAGCAGGGTGTCCTTCATTGTGCATGGGGTCCGCATGAGTCAGGGGGCCACTCCAGGCTGTTCTGCAACAATGACAATGTGCTTTTTGAAAACCACCTATAGCCCACTCGCTCTATGAATGATCAAGAGGCCCCCAAAGGAGATTTCCTAATGTTAAAATCGAGTGAAGAGAACAGGCATCTCCCCAACTCCCGTTGCCATCGAGGGGATTCCGACCCACAGTGACCCTAACGGACGGAGAAGAACTGCCCCGTAGGGTTTCCAAGGAGCGGTTGGTGGGCAGCCAAGCTCTTAAACACTTCACCGCCAGGGCTTCACCTCCTTCCTACCCAATTAACTAAATTGAGGAAGCATTTATATGAGCAAAGCAATGAAAAAGGGAAAGAAGATAGAACAGGAGAGGCACATATCAGGATGATTAAGCGTGTTAAAATAAGAGCCGTTAATGGAATAAATAGCCCTGGCAACAAGCACAAATTGGCAACATCTTTCTCAGATTCAGATATTTGCTAGAATGACAATTCCACTATTGATTATATATAATTATTAAAATCTTTTCCCCAAATGAAATGCAAACTAGTTTTCGGCTGGCAGACTGTTATTAACTCAGGCAGTGAAATAACCTTAGCGACTATCATGCATGAAAATGGAAAAGTGATTTGGCTTTTTATTTTTAAACAATACAAATGACCTCAAATGATTAAAAGGTGATTTAAATCAGCACATTGAAATATAAGATGTCAGTTCACAGTGATGTTATCCTGTGACTGAAACTTCAAAGTGACAAGTTTAAAATCTGAACATGCAAACAAACGTGGAGGGAAAACAGTCACATGGATGTGCTCGGTTGAAGGCACAGCTTGGCAGGGGGTCAGCTGAGCAAGGCGTGGACCCCAGCCTCTCCTTTCAGAACTCTGCTTGTAGGAAAAGGAGCTCAACCTGTTCACCCCAAGAATATAATGAGCAATAAGAGTTAAAATTCGCCCTCTCCAAGGGACATTTGCATTTTAGTGAAAGACAAAAATTCCCTCCCCGAGGATGCATCGTATAAACAAGAGAATTTCAGGAAGCAGAAAACCAAGTTCCAAGTGGACAGTAAACGTAAATCAAGGCAGGGGGGCCATGTGAGCACCTTCTCCTGAGTGAACTGTCCAGGATTTCTGCTTCCTTCCAGGCCATTCCGTTATTCACTGCTCTCCCTGGATTCGGGAGGAGAGAAAGTGTCTATTCAGTAAAATTTCAACCACCTTTTTATTTATAGGTTCAACTCACACAAAAAGTTTTGCCCCAGCTGCCGTTAATGCAAATTAACAGTAAAAGGACCGTCATATAAAGAAACGGAAGGCCTGAGACCCGGATCAAAAAAAAAAAAGAACACTAACTGATTTTATTACTCTGTGATACACACACACACACAAAGTGTGTTAACGCTTGTCAGCATATGTGTACGTCAATGTCCATTACAGCGTTATTCACAGTTGCCAAAAGGTAGAAACAACCCGAGGATCCATCAGTATGAATGGATAAACAAAACGTGGTACAAACATAATGGAGTATTATTTAGCCATAAAGAGAAATGAAGTTTTGATACATGCTGCAACCTGGCTGAACCTCGAAACATCACACTGAGTGAAATAAGTCAGACACAAAAGGACAAATACTGTATGATCTCACTTAAATGAAATAAGCAAATATGCAGAAACCAAAGATTATTAGTGGCTACCAGTGTAGCGGTAGGGAGGGCTAAAGGCGGGGGGGGGGGGGGTTTGGCTTCGGGAGCATTGAATTTATGTTACTGGTGGTGGAATAATTTGGAAAAAAGACGGCGATAATGGTTGTACAACACGAAGAACGTGATCAGTATCTCTGAAACATACAAGTGGAAATTGTTGAATTGGCAAATGTTTTGTTGTGTATATTTTCGTCACACACACACACACACACACACACTAAAAAGCTCATTAGAGATTACCAGGGGCTGGGGGAGGAGGAAACAGGAGGTATTGCCCCGGGATGCTGAGTTTCTGTCTGGGGCGATACAAAACATTTGGAAATGGATAGTGCTCATGGCTGCACCACATGGTGAATGTAACTAAAGTCACGGAATTCTACACCTAAAAGTAATTAAAACGGCAAACTTTCTGTTATATACGTTTACCGCAATTGAAGAACAATCTTACCAGGATATATTGTGGCCTGTATTGACATGAGAGCAACGCATTTGGTTTTTTTGGTTAGGACAGCCCCAAAACTACCAGAAGGCTATCTAAACCTTAAAGTATATATAAAAATACATAAATGCAAAAGACGTCTTTAAAGTGTTAAAAAGTAAAGATGTCACTTTGAAGACTAAGATGCTCCTGACCCAAGCCAAGGTGTTTTCAGTCGCCTCATATGCATGTGAAAGCTGGACAATGAACAAGAAGGCCGAAGAAGAGCTGGTGCCTTTCAATTACGGTGCTGGCAAAGACCATTGAATACACCGTGGACTGCCAGAAGAACGAACAAATCTGTCTTGGAAGAGGTACAGCCAGAATGCTCATTAGAAGCAAGGACGGCGAGACTATGTCTCACGTACTTTGCACAAGTTGTCAGGAGGGACCTGTCCCTGGAGAAGGACATCATCCTTGGTAGAGAGCCAGCGAAAAATAGGAAGAACCTCAACGAGATGGACTGACGCAGTGGCTGCAACAATGGGCTCAAGCATAGCAACGATTGTGAGGGTGGCGCAGGACTGGACAGTGTTTTGTTCCATTGTACATAGGGTCATCATGATCTGGACTCATGTGATGGCGCCTAACAACAATGACAAACATTCAAGGAAGTCCTCAGACATCATTTTCATCAGATGCATGCATTAGTGACCACAAGACCCACCGGTCACCGTGACCTCAATATAAGATGCCTATTTCCCAGGATTGTCCTCTTCACAAGCTTACTTCTGGTTTCAGAGCAACGGCACTAATGGAATGGAGCCCAGCAGACTGTCCATCGCTGCTTCCCACCTGGACTGCAGTCTTGCATCAGACCTTTCAGAGGTGGGTCCCTCTTCAAACACTGATGCAGAGTCCCCATTAAAGTTGTTGCTTTCAGTAATGCTGGCGTGAGGTTGCTGGGAGCTGGCTGCTTGCTCTGCACACAAACCCTTGAAGAGTAAGTGAGCTGCCAGGCAGTGCCCAGCAGAGTTAGTGAGTACGCTCATGGCTCCTGTGCAGTGGGACAAAGCAGAAGTGTGGTGTGCACTGCCCACAGTACACAGAGGGCCTGCCCTTCTACATCCCCTGTTACCTGACTTAGGTAGATTTAGTGGTGCACCTATCATCAACAACAACAGTGGTGCAAAGGATTTGTTAACATGCTGGGCTGCTAACCAGAAGGATGGAGGTCCAAATCCACCCAGAGGTGTCTCAGAAGAAAAGCCTGGCAATAGATCTACTTCCAAAAAATCAGCCATTGAAAACCCTATGAACCAAAGACACAAGGGAAAGATTAGTCCAAAGGACTAATGGCCAATAATCACCACAGCCTCCACCAGACTGAGTCTAGCACAACTAGATGGTGCCCAGCTGCCACCACCGACCGCTCTCACAGGGATCACAATAACGGGTCCCAGACAGAGCTGGAGAAAAAATGTAAAACAAAATTCTAACTCACAAAAAAAAAAAGACCAGACTTACTGGCCTGACGGAGACTGGAGAAACGCTGAGAGTATGGTCCCGGACATCCTTTTAACTCAGCACTGAAGTCACTCCTGAAGTTCACCCTGCAGCCGAAGATTAGACAGGCCCATAAAACAAAATGAGACTAAATGGGCACACCAGCCCAGGGACAAGGACGAGAAGGCAGACGGGGACAGGAAAGCTGGTAATGCAGAACCCAAGGTCAAGAAGGGGAGAGTGTTGACATGTCGTGGGGGTGGCAACCAATGTCACAAAACATATATGAATTAATTGGTCAATGAGAAACTAATTTGCTTTGTAAACCTTCATCTAAAGTACAATTTTTAAAAAATTGAGTCGTTTAAAGCACTGGAGAAGAAAACCCTATGGAGTGCAGCTCTACTCTGACACATGAGCCAAAGTCGGCTCCATTGCAATGGCAACAACTGTAGGTCACACTGTGTCTGCCCACCTCCCGCCCCTCCCTCCTAGCCTGTAAAATGAGACCCATAGCACCCCCCTCAATATAATGCAACTCGGTGAAACATGGCTCTTGTATAAGGTGGTCTTACTGTTCTACCATGAGGATTAATAAGATGCTTATTGGAAACGGCAAATGCATTTAAGCTAACTCGGGAAGCAGCTAAGGATAATGTCACACAGCAATAAAGGCCTTGCCGCTCTCAGACTCTCATGGGTGACTCTCTCCCAACAAGCTTAGCAGACAGGAAGGTCTGTGTCATGATTCCCACATTACAAATAAGAGGACTGAGGTCATGGAAATGGAGATCTTGCCCACCACTCTCTGCGTCACTTATTGGGGATTTATTGAGTCCACAATGTTGAGGGTGCTGTGACAAAGGCAGACGAGGTCCCTGCTCTCCTACAGCTGATATTCTAGCGGAAGGAGGCAGGTGGAAGAGAAGGGAATGAATGAATAAGATGACTTCACCCCGAAGGACGTACTCTGAGATGCTTGGGGGGTTGCCGCCCAGGCCACTTTAGGCAGGGCTGTCAGGAGGAGGTGACACCAGGCAGAGACCAAGTGACAAGGTGATGGGGGTGAACGTGGCATGGTGGCATCACAGTGGGGCCAGGGGATGTGGAGACTGTGAGTGAGAGGGGGAGTGTCCCATGTGGGGTCAGAAAGGTGGTCAGGATGGTCAGGAAAGGATCCTCTTATCCTTATGATTCCTGGTGTCATAGAAATCCATTAGAGGTTTTAAAGCAGGAGGGTAATTTGGTGTGGTTTGGTTCGTTCTAGCTGTGTTGCATGAATGTGAAAGCAGGGAGCAGGGTTAGAGGTAAGGAACAACTAGACCAGAAACCTACCCAGGACCCCACCTTCCCAACAGCCACTAGGCTCCCTGTCTCAGAGGATAGGAGATTTCATACGTTTACGTGCAGTTCAAAACTTAACATATCTGAGATTTAGTTCTTTGACGCAGAGTTATAATCTGCCCCCAAATACCCAGAGCCAAGAAGACAGTTGTAGGTTAGAAAATGTGTAAGTAGGCAGAGTCGTTTTGGGGGTAAGGAGGGAAGAGTAATGGCAACAAGAGAAAAGGAGCAACCATCGAGTTCTGCAGAAGCATTCTTCACCGAGACACAAGCCCTCTCTTTCCTTTCTCACCTTGAACCCAGAAAGGTTAACAACTAGAAGAGAGCTCAGAGACCATCTCTGTTCTCTGTGTGACTCACAAAAATGAAGCATGAAAAATTGTTTGGGAATACAGTAGTCCCTCTTATTCACAGGGGATATGTTCCAAGACATGCGTGGATGCCTGAAACCTCAGAGAGTACTGAACACTAAATATACTGTTTTGTCCTATACATAAAAAACACACCTATAATAAAGTTTAATTTATAAATTATGTACAGTAAGAGATTAACAATAATAACTAATAATAAAATAGAACAATTATAACAATATACTTCAATAAAAGTTAGGTCAGTGTGCTCCCCGAGCAGGATGGAACGGGAAGACAAGAGACTTCATCATTTTACTCATTTAACCCTTTCAGACTGTGGTTGACCATGGGTAACTGAAACCTCGGAAAGAGAAAACGCAGATAAGGGGGGGCTACTGTAGGGTCTGTGCAGATATTATCAGTTAAGTTGACATGAGGTTATGCTGCAATAGGGCGGGTCCTAATCCAATATGACTGGTGTGCTATAGAAGAGAAGACTCACAGACATACACAGATGGAAGACGGCCATATGAAGACGCATCTACGAACCAAGCAATGCCTGGGGCCACCAGAAGCTGAAAGACACAAGGAAGGATCTTCGCCTTGAGCCTTCAGAGAGAGCACAGCCCTGCTGACACCCAGAATTCTGACTTCTAGCCTCCAGAACTGTGAGACAATAAGTTTGTGTTCTTCTAAGTCACTAGTTAGTGCTACTGTCTTGTGGCAGCCCTAGAAAACTAATACAAAACAGTTCTTACTCATCAAAAGTCCAAAAGCATGGCTTTGACATCAGATCTATAGAGTCTCCTTATATCCCTATATTGCCATGTGAGGCTAGTCTCTTCCAACAGTGTCTTTGCTACCGGGACAGCTTGTTCAGAGCAAGGATTCTGAGAGACCTGGCAGGTATGAAAGCCACAGGCACCAAGAGACCATGAATGGGGAGCCCGTGCTCTTGCTCTTTTGGCAGAGTGATTTTGAGGGGGCCCCTCCAGGGGACCTTGTGCAGAGGCAGAGGTGTGTCCCAGCCTCAGCGATTTGCATGCAGTTGGCGTCCAGTGCTGGTGACCTGAGCCCACTGGAATTGGGGTGCAGAGCACGGCCACATGGCTGGGTGTGCAGGGCACAGGAGACCTGGTGCTGGGCCTAGTTGTCCAGCAGCACCCCAGGCCAGCAAGTCTCATGGGCGCTCTCTAGGTGCATTTCCTTGGGTGCTGTCATTCTCTTGGCATCAGTGACACAACACAGACAGCAGGGCCCTTGTCACAACAGTGCATC
Source organism: Loxodonta africana (assembly GCF_030014295.1). Taxonomy (NCBI): domain Eukaryota; kingdom Metazoa; phylum Chordata; class Mammalia; order Proboscidea; family Elephantidae; genus Loxodonta; species Loxodonta africana. The sequence goes on along the minus strand of NC_087342.1, from coordinate 233,892,423 downwards.
AGACAACCAACTCTCATTTTCTAAGCAGCCTTTCTTTGCTCCTCTCATGTTGAGAAACTATCTTTAATTAAAACACCACATCAGAATTCTGAATGAATTCTGCCCTGGCTTTCCTGAGTGCTTTGCCCAACACATTAACTCTAGAATCTCATTACGCGTTCACAGCCCCTGTGACAAACATAAACGATAACTTAGCTCTAATGCCTTCTTGAGCAAGCCATGTTTTTAAAGGCTCATGGGTAATAGTAACTTACTGCAGGAAACGTGGCAGTATGGGATTTATCCGTCTCTTTCTAAACAAATAGAGCTGCTGTAGCAATAGGCTGAACAAATCATCACAGAGTACACACCTGACAGCTCCCCGCAGGTGTGGGCTGGGAAAGCGAGGACGCTAACACTGTTCCTGGGGGTCTCAGCTGCAGGTACTTACAGAGGGGGTGGGCAGCACTGACTGGCAAGCTGAAGAAAAGCAAGAGACTCTGGATTTTGCTGCTGATTTGATCACAGGGGACAACTTCAAGGGACCGACATCATGATGTTAAAAACAGAGCTTTGAACTGGTTGGAACCATATCAGTCATGGCTGACAAAGTGAAATCAGAACAGACTCAAATTTCTAAAATGTGAGTGAAGCGGAATGACAAGCAGAATGGGAAAAATTACGGGTGGGAGCCCTGGAAAGGTAGACAGGGAAGAGGTGTAGTGGGTCCTTTTAGGAGCCCTGATGCAGGAGATTGGATTATTGCTGGGACTGTGGACAGCCACACACATTCAAAGGGGTGCAGTGAGCCACCATCTTTGAGCGGGGCACAGTTGTTTCCAACTCTGCCAGTCAAGAGATTTGGTGGCTCTCCAATGTGCACACTGCCCTTGTTTTCTAAGAGGGAAATTAAGTTTCCAGCAGGACTTCAGCATGTAATTCTTCCTGTTCTGGTTATCACTCTGATTCACCCACATTTTAAAAATCCAGGTTCGTTTGGGTCTCACTTCTTTGGCCATGACTGAACCAGGCAGAAAGTTTGAAATCCAAGCCCAGTTGCCATGGAGTTGATTCTAACTGCTCCATAGGGTTTTCAAGACTGTGACCTTTTGGAAGTAGATCCCAGGCCTTTCTTCCTAGCTGCCTCTCTGGGTGGATTTGAACCACCAACCTTTTGGTTTGTAATCAAGCACTTAACCATTTGCACCACCCAGGGACTCCTAGTAAGATATTAGAGAAGACCTTTCTTGGGAGTGAATGTAGACTTCTTGGAGACTGCAGACCTGTATGGGCCACAGGACCTCAATCTTCTGCATTGCTTATAATGAGTCACACGTCCCTAGGCATGTCCATTGTGGTGCTGGCCTTACCCACAGCCCCTCCTAACAGGACAGCCATGTTTTGTCCAACAGGACACCATTCCCTCCTTTGAAGCCAGGACCAAGGAGTGGGCTCTTCACTTGAGCCAAGAGTAGCTAATCCTTAGGCTTAGCAGTAATCTGCTAGATGGACTGGGAACAAAATCTATGCTCAAGCAGGGCTAAGCTGTGCTAATCAGATGCTCAGATGAAGAAATCTGACCCAGTAGATACAGAACCAGGGAGTTCACAATGGAGGCTGAAGCTGAAATGTAGAGGCAATGAGGTAGATGAGAGGTCGTAAACAAACTGAAATGAAGAGAACTCAATTTGGGCTTGTGAGGAAGCCATGATGCCAAGGAGAGAGAAGGTTTAGGAGGAGAATCAAACAGCTTCTAAGAGAAGCTGATACAAAGTGAGATGCCTGCTGCAGAGAGAGAGAGCCTACCAGATCATCTACACATACATAACTTAGATACAGGCCATACCTCCAGGGAAGGGCATAACTGTAATAAGGGTGGGACTTAAAGTCACACCCCCTGCAAGGCTCTGACCCAAGACACACCTTACACCAATCCTGCCTCATCAACGTGTAGCTGTCAGGATCCACACAGTATGTAAAATGGAGGATAACCACTGGGAATCATGTCCTAGCCAAGTTGATATATAACCCCAAACATCACAGGTTCCATATACCTTATTTGCATAGTCCCACTCAATCGCTGGAGCCCTGGTGGTGCAGTGATAAATTGCTCAGCTGCTAACCAAAAGGTCAACGGTTTGAGTTCACCAGCCACTCCTTGGAAACCGTATAGGGGCAGTTCTACTCTGTCCTATAGGGTCGCTATAAGGTTGCTACGTACGAGTCAGAATTGACTCGATGGCAACGGACTTGGTTTGTTTTTTTTTTACTCGAACATTGTGTATGAGTCACAGAGACCACGGCTAGATGTAATTCAGTACACTGCAGACGTATCTCATTGTAGTTTTGATTTGCATTTCTCAAATCCAACAGGCACTCTTTGGAAACCCTGTGGGGCAGTTCTACTCTGTCCTACAGGGTCCGCATGAGTCGGAGTCGACTTGAAGGCCGTGAGGTGTTTTTCCTTTTTTTTTGGTCGAAGGAGGGTAATGGCTAATGACTGTATTTCCTCATGAGTCTGTTAGTTGCCTAAGTGTCTCATTTGGTGAAGTGTCTGTTCACATCCTTTGCCCATTTTTTAATTGGATTATTTATCTTTTTGTTGTTGAGGTATTGAAATAGCCTATAGATTTTAGATTTTAGACACTTGTCGGATATGTTGTAGCCAAAATTTTTTTCCCAGTCTTTGAGTTCTGTTTTTGTTTTTTGGTGAAGTCTTTTGATGAACCTAAGTGTTTAATTTTTAGGAGCTCCCAGTTACATAGCTTATCTTCCGGCATTTGTGCGTTGTTAGTTATGGTTTGTAATGTATTTATGGCACGTATTAGAGCTCCCAGCATTATCCCTGTTTTTTCTTCCATGATCTTTATCATTTTAGGTTTTACAGTTAGGTCTTTGATCCATTTGAGTTAGTTTTTGTGTATGGTGTGAGGTATGGGTCCCATTTCATTTTCTTACAGATGGACAACCAGTTTTGCCAGCACCATTTGTTAAAAAGACTGTCTTTTCCCCATTTAATGGACTTTGGTCCTTTGTCAAAGATCAATAACCTCTTCCTTAATCTCCACATTTTACCTGGTTTCCCTATATAAATAACACTTCCTCTAAAACATTGATCATCTACATTACTCGGAGGTTTGCTACTGGCCCAGGATAAAGTTTTTCTTCAGTCCGTGGAGACATTAGATAAATAGGACAATATAGTGAGTTTTTCATAAAACTAAGTTTATTCTATTTAAAAGATTGCTTTTCATTATAAAACTGTCTTTTAAGTGTTAAATTTTCTTTTATGATATTAGGCAGTGGCTTTTAAAGATGTATTTTGAAAAGCTAAAACTTAGCAAAACAACAACAAGGTGGGTGTGTTGGCAGGTGTCTGAGCTTGGGTTCTCTAGAGGAGTGTTACCAGTGAGACGTATATGTACAGTCATGCGCCACTAACGTTCGTTCGAGCAACATCTGATCACATATACGTCTGTGGTTGTATTAACTCTTTATTAGAACTCTTTAAATTCATGTTTGTAAACGTTTAACACAGGAAAAGAAACAAACCCCACCCCATCATTTTTAACCCAGTGGGTAGAAGCAGGACCTGTAAGAGCAAGGTTCAAGACAGGGCTTCCACTTTAGCCTCGGCATGGTTCCCACCTCGAGGTGTGAGCTACCTTCAAAATCTGGCAACCCTGTGCAGTATTCAGAGCCCGCTGGGTGCCAGCCTCGGGGGCAGGGCCCTTCTCTCTGCCTGGTGCTAGCAGCAATAGTCAGCCAGGTTCATGATCATTTTGGTTATGTCCTTCTGTAGCCCAAATATCAGGACCTCAACCTTGCCTTTGGGGCCCAACTGGCTCATGTGGAAAATGATCTGTGACACAAACTTGACTTGCGGGATGCACTGTACGCCCAGACTGAAGATTGCTTCTGTCAGCCACGCCTCTATACGGTATTTAATACAGGGTTCACACAAAGTCCAAATCTTATAACATCCTATTTCACAGAATGTTTTTTCTTTTTATCCTGGACATTAAGCAGTGCATGATTGTGTGTGTGTGTGTGTTTGTGTTTGTGCGTGTGTATGTGTGTATATATATACACCCAATGCTGACAAGTGGATTCCAACTCAGAGAGACCCTATAGGGCAAAGTGGAACTGCCCCATAGGATTTCCAAGGAGCAGCTGGTGGATTAGAACTGCCAACCTTTTGGTTAGCAGCCAAACTCTTAACCACTATGCCACCAGGGTTTCCAAAAGGATCAAAGACATCATCATAGACCCACGGTGTTTCTAGAATATTGTTGCTGTTGTTAGGTGCTGTTGAGCCTGTTCTCAGTAATAGCCACCCTATGTATGCCAGAATGAAACACAGCCCAGTCCTGTGCCGTCCGCACAATCTTCGTATTGCTATTATAAAGTAACTTCCCCCAACGTGCTTCGCTCTCATGGAGGGTGTATCTGTTCTAGTGTGTGGCTGCAGTTGTTTCAGAAAATGGCAAACTTCAGAGCTGTAGTTCCAACCCTGTGAATCACTCACTCCCCAACAGCCTGTGCTGGAGAGAGTCTGGGACTTGGATTCACAGACTTGCATTACAACTTCAGGCTAGTCAACCTCTGAATCTTTATTTTCTCTATGTGAAAATGAGGGGAAAAAAGGACTATTTCTTATGTGTTATTTTGAAAGTCAAAAGGCAACAGTAAAACAATGATGACTGGTAAACTGTAAAGTGCTATAAAACGTAAGGGACATTTTCACTATTGTTATCCATTTGTGGGTTTCCATTTGCTACACTCACTCCTGATACCCAAATCTTAAATATCCAAAATTACAGAAAGAGTGGTTCCAGGTTGATGATACCATAATAAAATGTATTGTAAGTGAACAATCCATAGCTCCAGGAATTAGATACAGACATTGTCATATTATAAGTGACCACAGGAGAAGACGCCAACTTGCCCATCATCTGGACCATACTTTGAGATCCTCTGTTTTAGAGTGCAACGTAGTATTGTTCAACCTCTTCCAAGGGCTGAGAAAAATATGACGTTGATGATAAGCACTCCAGAAACATTCATTAAATAAATCCAACCAACTAACCAGTTGCCATCTGGTTGGTCACCACTCATGGTGACCGAACGCATGTCAGAGTAGACCTGTGCTCCATGGAGTTTTCAGTGGCTGAGGTTTTGGAAACAGATCACCAGGGCTTTCTTCTGAGGCAACTCTGGGTGGGCTAAAACCTCCAACATTTTGGCTAGCAGGCGAGTGTGTCAATTGTTTGCATCACCCAGGGACTCCATTAAATGAATAGTAAAGCTTAAGCCAAGTGTCACAGATTATTCTCACATTTAAAACATGAAAAATATTATCACGTCACTTTCAGAAATACACCAGTAGATTATTATTAATAATACTATTTTGAAGGTCAAAATCAAGTACAATATATATTTCTGTTTATTTTAAACAGAGAAAAGATATACAGAACTAATAATTGGCTGGCATCCATTGGATATAAAATAAAAATGTATTTGTCTGCACAAGAGGCTATTCTTAACTCTTGTCCCTTTCCAAAATGAGCATTTGTGTGTGTCTACTGGTGGAGGTGGGAGTGTGCTGGCTGTGGAGAAGGAGGAGGAGGCGGATTCCAGGAACATACATTTTCTGCAGAGTCACACGAGTTTAATTTCAATGCATTGGTTCAAGGGGATAGGGAGGGAGAGAACATTCAGTTCTCTTTTTAGAGTAAACTAATCAGTTCTCAAGGAGACCTGGTGGCACAGAAATTAAGTGCTTGGCTGCCAACCGAAAGATCGGCAGTTTGAACCCACGAGCCAGTCTGCGGGAGAAAAGACCTGGCAATCTGCTCTCGTGAAGATTACAGCCAGGGAAACCCTATGGGGCAGTTACACTCTTCCACACGGGGCCACTATGAGTCCGAATGGATTCATCCGCACACAGCAACCATCAGTTCTTAGCTGCTCCACGGCAACGTTAACCATGTTTACAGCCTGTTGGTTGTGGGAGAGGGGACAGGTGTGCGGTGTTGAAGAACTCAGTGAAAATGTTCTAGAAAGAGACAACAAAAGGCAAAGGTACAGAGAACAAAGCTTATTAGTGGTAACGGGGTGGGAGCAGGGAAAGGGCTTAACGGGGATGGCAATGTCCTGTCGGTCAAGGGTAGGCTGCACGGCCAATTATTTTAATTGCTGTCAGTAAGTTGGACACTTGTAAGGACTGAACTGGTAAAGGTTGTGTGATGGATATATTTACAACAATACTCTCTCACACACACACACACACACACAAAGAGTAACTGCTGAGGCTGCTTGTGTTCAGCCAAAAACCTCATGGGATTGGTTCCTTGGTTTGGAGGTTCAGGGTCATGATTTCTTGAGACATCCCAGTTAGTTGGCCTAATAATGTGGTTACCACCTCTGTTCTACCTCCTTGTCCATGCATAGCGCCTGGGATCTTAAAGGTTTGCAAGCAGCCATCCCAGGCATAACAGCTGGGCTTTATTTGCCTGGAGCAACAGAGGAAGAAGGAGTCAGGAATAAATGGGAGGAGGAGATGTGTTTTCCGATTAGGGTCCATGCCCTGGAGCAGTCATGACAATGAAAGGTACCCCAGGTCAGAAAAAGTGAGAAAGTTTATTAAGGAGATGTATACATCATCCCCGGGGACCCAGCAGCATCACAGGCTGTCTCTATGGAGTCCCAAAGAGCAATTTTACATTAGCGCCTATATAGAATCTCACAGGGTTAGAAGAGTCTTTGTAGTCCACAGATGGTCTGGTGGAGGAGCTATTCATCACAAGATAGTGACAAAAGACTCTATCAGACTAAAGAGATACATGCCAGACATCTCTTTGCCAGGCTAAAGATATACATATCAGACACCTGGGCTCTAATCTCTATATGGAGGGTTGAAAGTCACAGGCGGTCTCGGTCTGGGACAAAACCAAACAAAGTTATTTGCATCAGATTAAAACAAAGAACACAGTCATTAACATTAGGTCAAAACAAAGTCATTAACAGAGGTATGCGAAGGAAGAGACAGGCAGAGGAAGGAGAAAAACTTATAAGTTCATCATGGCATTAGTTATGTCAAGCACTCAGTAGCCCATTTTGAAAAGGTGAAAACATCCTGGGGAGTATGAGCGTCACTATATGGAATGTGTGGCTAATGACCTCCATGAACAACTGCCTCCTTTGCCACAAGACCAGAAGAACTGGATGGTGCCCGGCTGTCATTACTGAACATTTTGATCAAAGATTCCATAGAAGAACCCTGATTAAAAGAGGAGAAATGTAGACCAGAATTTCAAATTCTCAGGGACTCCAGACTTCCTGGAGTCATGAAGGTTTGATGAACTTCTAAAACTATTGCCATGAGAAACTCTTTAAATCTTAAACCAAAACTATCCCCTGAAGTCTTCTTAAAACCAAACAACCGTTTTAGCTTAACTGGTAAAAAAAAAAAAAAAAAAAAAAAAACTGCCTTCGGCATTACACCCCTTTAAGAATTATCTATATAGGATCAAATTGACAACAGCAACTAGAAATATTAAATAGGAACCTTAGGGAGGCAGTGAATTTATGTTAATGGGGGAGGAACAACTCAGAAAAGGAAGATGAAGATGGTTACACAATTCAAAGAATCTTCTCAGTGTCACTAAATAGTACACGTAGAAACTGTGGAATTGGTGTACTTTTTGCTGTGTATATTCTCAACAACAACAAAATAAATAAGATATATAAAAAATGTTCTTAGCCGCTATTGAGCAGGCCCTGATTCATGGTGACCCATGTGTTACAGGGCAGGGTTTTCATGGCTGTAATCTTTATGGAAGCAGTTCACCAGACTTTTCTTCCATGGAGCCATTGGGTAGGTCCGAGCTGCCAAGCTTTATGTTAGTAGCTGATCACACACCACCTGTGCCCCCAGGCTCCTCATTAAAAATAATTTTTTTTTTTTTTACTTTATTGTGCTTAAGGCGAAAGTTTACAGCAAAAATTAGTTTCTCATTCAAAAATGTATACACAAATTGTTCTGTGACATTGGTTGCAGTCTCTGCACTATATCAGCCCTCTCAGCTTTTTTCTTTACACCCTGGGCTCCCCGTGTCCATTCATCCAGGTTTTCTGTCCCTTGCTACTTTCTCATCTTTGCTTTTGGGCTGGTGTTGCCCATTTAGTCTCGTATTCTTGATTGAACTAAGAAGCTGTTTCTCACGTGTGTTATTGTTGGTTTTACAGACATGCCTAATCTTCAGCTGAAAGGTGGGCTTCAGGAGTGGCTTCAGTTCTGAATTAGCAACGTGTCCTGGGCCATAGTCTCAGGGATTCTTCTAGTCTCTGTTAGACAAGTAAGTCTGGCCTTGTTTTGTGAATTTGAATGCTGTTCTACTTTTTTCTCCCACCCTGTCCAGGACCCTCTATTGTGATCCCTGTCAGAGCAGTCAGTGGTGGTAGCCAGGCTCCATCTAGTTCTTCTGGGCTCAGGTTGGTGGAGGCTGTTGTTCATGTGGTCCGTTAGTCCTTTGGACTGATCTTTTCCTTGTGTCTTTGGTTTTCTCCACTCTCCTTTGCTCTGAACATGGTGGGACCAATAGATGTATCTTAGATGGCTGTTTGCAAGCTTTTAAGACCCCAGACACTACTCACCAAAGTAGGATGTAGAACATTTTCTTTATGAACTATGTTATGCCAATTGACCAAGCTATGTCCTTAGACCATAGTTCCTATCTCTCAGCCCCAGTAACTCAGCCCCTTAAGGTGTTTGGATGTGTCTAGGAAGCTTCTATTGGTTTTGCCTTGGTCAAGTTGTGCTGACTTCCCCAGTGTTATGCGTTGTCTTTCCCTTAACCAAAGTTAACCCTGTCTTAGTGATTTCCCTTCCCCACCCCCTTCCTCCCTCGTAACCATCAAAGATTGTTTTTTTGTTTTTTTTCCTATGTGTCAACCTTTCATTTTCAAAAGGCAGCTATTTGGCCAGCTGAGTGGAAGAGATCCCATGTATGTACCCATTCCAAAGAAAGGACATCCAACAGAATGCAGTAATTATCAAAAAAGATCATTAAGATCACATACAAGTAAAATTTTGCTGAAGATCATTCAAAAACACCTGCAACCATACATCAACAGGAAGCTTGCAGAAATTCAAGCTGGATTCAGAAGAGAACATGGAACAAAGGATATAGCATTGCTGATGTCAGATGGATCCTGGCTGAAAGCAGAGAATACCGGAAAGATGTTTACCTGTGTTTTATTGACTATGTAAAGGCATTCAACTGGGTGGATCATAACAGATTATGGATAACATTGCAAAGAATGGGAATTCCAGAACACATAATTGTGCTCATGAGAATCTGTGCATAGATCAAGAGGCAGTTGTTCGAACAGGACAAGGGGATACTGTGTGGTGTCTTATTCAATCTGTATGCTAAGAAAATAATCTGAGAAGCTGGGCTATATGAAGAAGAATGAGGCATCAGAATTGGAGGAAAACTCACTAACAACCTGCGATATGCAGATGACACAACCTTGCTTGCTGAAAGTGAAGAGGACTAGAAGCACTTACTGATGAAGATCAAAGACCACAGCCTTCAGTATGGATTACACCTCAACATAAAGAAAACAAAAGTCCTCACAACTCGACCAATAAGCAACATCATGATAAACAGAGAAAAGATTGAAGATGTGAAGGATTTCGTTTTACTTGGATCCACAATCAACACCCATGGAAGTAACAGTTAAGAAATCAGAGGACACATTCTACCGGACAAATCTGTTGCAAGAGGTCTCTTTAAAGGGTTGAAAAGCAAAGAGGTCACATTAAAGTCTGAGGTTAATGTGCCCGACCCAAGTCATGATGTTTTCAATCACCTCATATGCATTTGAAAGCTGGACAATGAATAAGGAAGACTGAAGAAGAATTGGTGCCTTTGAATTACAGTGTTGGTGAAGAATATTAGCTATAACATGGACTGTCAGAAGAACAAAAAAATTTGTCTTGGAAGAAGAACAGCCAGAATGCTCATTAGAAACAAGGATGGTGAAACTTCGTCTTCACATATTTGGACAGGTTATTAGGAGGGAACAGTCCCTGGGGAAGGATATCATGCTTGGTAAAATAGAGTCAGGGAAAAAGAGGAAGACCCTCAATGAGATGGAATGACACAGTGGCTGCAACAATGGGCTCAAGCATAACAAAGGTTATGAGTATGGTGCAGGACTGGGCAGTGTTCCGTTATTTTACATAGGGTCACTATGAGTTATAATCAACTCAAGGGCACCTAACAACAACATCAACAAATCTTTTGTTGAGTTTTTATAAAAGTCATCTCATACAATATTTGTCCTTTTGTGATTGATTTATTTCACTCAGCATAATGCCCTCCAGTTTCATCCATGTTGTGAGATGTTTCGCAGATTCAACTTTTTTCTTTATCACTGCTTAATATTCCACTGTGTGTATGTAATATAATTTATTCATTCATCTGTTGATGGGCACTTAGGTTGTTTGCATCTTTTTGGTATTGTGAATAATGCTGTAATGAACATGGGTGTGCATATTTGTGTGACAGCTCTTATTTCTGTAGGATATATTTCCTGGAGTGAGATTTTGGATCTTATGGTATTTCTATTTCTAGCTTTTTAAGGATGTGCCATATCATTTTCCATAGGGGTTGTACCATTTTACATTCTCACCAGCAGTGCATAAAAGTTCCAATCTCCCTGTAACCTCTCCAACATTTGTTATTTTCTGTTTTTTTGGATTAGGACCAGTAAATAAAAGAATAATTTATTTTATAAGAACCAGCACAAAGCTGTTTCTATGGATGGAGGTTAAAGATGTCCCAAATGTCCAACTTTTCCAAGTTGCTGTACCACTCCATCATCTCTAACATCAACTACTCTCTCTCGCCTCAGTACTCTCCCTCCTATCTTTGGGTTCCCTAATTTGCTGCCACATCAAACTGTATAAACAAAACGGCTCACGTGGTTGTAGAGACTTGCAAGTTCCAGATAAGTGGATCGAGCATAGGCTCCTCCCAACCCATGTGGCTTCAGGGGCTAACGAACCCAAGCCAGCAGTTCAGACCACAGGCTGCTGGCTCAAAGTGCTGCAGAAGCTGGTGAACCTGGTCAAATAGGCAGCTGGCCCACAGGCCTGGGGAGGCCGGGGAATCCCGGAATCAGTAAGTCAGACAGCAGGGCTCTGGCTTAAGTCCCAAGAACTGGAAGTCAGTTGATCACGAACCAGGCACGGGATCCAGATCCAGAGAGAGAGAGCCCCACCAGATCATCTACACATATATACCTTAGATGCAGGCCACACCCCAAGGAAGGGCTTAACTGGAGTAAGGGTGGGACTGAAGTCACGCCCCACTGCAAGGCTCTGACCCAAGACACACCTTACACCAATCCTGCCTCATCAACAAGTAGAGGTCAGGATCCACAACATGTAAAATGGGGGACAACCACTAGGAATCATAGCCTAGTTGATACATAACCCCAAAATCACAGGTTCCATATACCTTATTTGCATAGTCCCACTCAATCATTAGAGCCGTGGTGGCACAGTGATTAACAGCTCAGCTGCTAACCAAAAGGTCAGCAGTTTGAATCCACCAGCTACTCCTTGGAAACCATATAGGGGCAGTTCTACTCTGTCCTATAGGGTCGCTATAGGGTTGCTGCGAGTCAAAGTTGACTCAACGAGATGGATTGGCACAGTGGCTGCAACAATGGGTTCAAACATAGCAACAATTCTGAGGATGGCACAGGACTGGGCAGTGTTTCTTTCTTTTGTACATAGGGTCGCTACGAGTTAGAACCAACTCAATGGCACCTAACAACAACATATATATGTATGTATGTATATGTACATATACATATAGAGACAGAGATTTACTTCTAGGAAATGGCTCATGCAATTGCGATGACTGGAAGGTCACAAATCCATAGGCCAAGTGGCAGGCTAGAGATCTCTGCTGGCTCATGTCCCAGGAATTGGAGTTCAGGTGACCGGAAGAGTGCAAAGTCAAGAGAGAGAGTGAACTTTGCCAGAACATTCATTTATATTCTGGAGGCAGGTCACACCTCCAAGGAAACTCTCCTTTCAACTGATTGGTTCATCACCTCAAATCACATCAGTGAAGGTGATCACATTACATTAATTGCATTACATTATGAAACAAGAGCCAGTTAAGTATCTGGCCAAACCACTGAGAATTACAGCCTAGCCAAATTGACGCATAAAATTAACCATCACAGCAGGGGTGGAACTTTACTGGTCCATGAGATCCGAAACTTTTTAGGACCCAACTCATAACCATTTGCCGTCTAGTCGATCCTAACTCATAGCGACCCTACAGGACAGAGTAGAACTGCCTGGTAGGGTTTCCAAGGAGTGGTTGATGGATTTGACTTGCCACCCTTTGGGTTAGCAGCCGAGCTCTTTAACAACTGCACCACCAGGGCTCCATTTCAGGATGAGGAGCCTCCTTTTTAGAAAGCCTTCCATGATCCTCTCCCTCCTCTCCTCCCCCGCTCCTATTCTCACCCTCTTTCTTTTATTCCCATTTTACCCTGGGCAAATCTCCTTTACTGCGCTAACCACCATGTCTGATGACTCTTCCTCCCCTATCCCTTGGGTTTCTAGAAGGCAAAGACTAGGTTCCCTTCAGCCCCAACCTCAGCAACTAGAACATTAGCATGGTGCAAGCACTCTGCAATATTTTGGGTTGAATATTTGAAAACAGCATCAGAAAACTGATCTTTAATAAATTTTTATAATTTCTCTGAATATGTGCTATGGATACTTTATGAAATATTTTTAGCAAAAAATAATATTCCTTTCTTGCTCTTTGTTGCTGAATATTTAGCTCCTCAGTATATCAAATCTTTTTATGTAACTTTAACATGAAAGTTTGCAATGTTCATATGTTGGATGTTTGAATTTAGTTAATTGTCACTTTTAGAATAATAATGACAAGGAAGACATATACATTACGGAGCCAACTTAGTAAACTAGCTGCCATTTAGAGCCCTTCCCATGTTCACTTTTTTTTTTAGAGTTACACTTTTTTTAAAATAGAGTAGCAAAAACTTTCTAAGCCTTTATCCTGTTTTCAGTGTATCTAATTAAGAACACAGACACAACCATGCGTTCAGAGGTACCAACGATCGTGAAGATGGCGCAGGACTGGGCAATATTTCATTCTGTTGTGCGTAAGGTTGCCCTGGGTTGAACCGAGTCAACAGCAACTAACAACAATAATCATTAAGAGCACTTGGAAGGTGATCTGAACTTACATTAAAGTATCATGAGCAGCACCCGATAGTGCAAACAGTTAAGCACTTGGCTGCTAACTGAAAGGCTGGTCGTTCAAACCTACCCAGCTGCTGCAAGGGAGAAAGATCTGGCTATCTGCTTCCGTAAAGTTTACAGCCAAGAAAACCCTATAGGGCAGTTCTACTCTATTGCCTGGGATCACTATGAGTCAGCATTGACCCAACAGCACCAGATAACAACAAGCAGCATTATTAATACTTACGTGACCTTTTTTCTTATTGGAAGTGTAAAAGAAAAAGTGAAACCTATTCGCACATATGCTGTATGCTATTAAATGGCAGTATTTTCAAGCGTGGGCTAGATTTATTATTAGTCTCTTTTCCCATAGTGCAAAAACATTTAGCCCATTCTCACTGTATTGCTTCCCCTCTCTGGTAACCCTTGATTCATACATAGCCTTGTTGGTAACTTAATTTAGCATTTCTCAGCAGCTGACAAATGGATATGCCTAAAAATATTCCTCAGTTTTGATCTATCCCTTTTCTATTTCTCATTTTCCAATAATAGAAAAATCTAGTAGCCAAAAATCGCCTGAGTCCTTCCATCCAAGTAGCTATTTTGGTGTTTTTATTGTGCTGTATGTAATATTCTTGCACCAAAGATTGCTGGGAATAAAAATATTACTGACTGAAGTTTGGAAATCTTTTCATGATTTAAAGACGTGGCTGCAATGGTTTTTAGCGTGTGGAAAGTGGTTAAGGGACTGGGAATGTTTAGTTCTTTGAAGGGCTTGCACTGGGAGGAAAGAGACATGGTGTGTACAGCTTCCATGACTAGACCCAGAACCAGCAGGGTGGAGAGCAGACAGACGAGTTTCAACCAACATGAAGAACATTTCATTCATAATTCAGTACGTGAAAAATGTATTGATTGGTGAGGAAGTCAGCTCCATATCACTACAAGGGTTTCAGAGAAAAGGGAACCGGCATGG